>NC_091768.1:44637944-44940974 GCF_029378745.1 Bos indicus
GAGGGTCGGACACGACTGAGCGACTTCACTTTCACTTTTCACTTTCATGCCTTGGAGAAGGAAATGGCAACCCACTCCAGTGTTCTTGCCTGGAGAATCCCAGGGACCGGGGAGCCTGGTGGGCTGCCATCTCTGGGGTCGCACAGAGTCGGACACGACTGAAGCAACTTAGCAGCAGCAGCAGCAGATACACCCATCACTTAAAAGTGGACTTAGCTTCCAAATACATGGGATTTTAAAAGTATCTTTATTAATTTCTCATGTTGATATTAATTTCTCATTTAGGTGCTTTCTTCTCTGCAGTCACCCTCTGTGTATTTTCAGTCTTCTAATTTTATTGAGGCTTTCAATGGCTAAGTCAAAGATCTCTCTTGGTAAATGCACTTGAAAATATGTGAGTTATTTTCAAATATATTTTGATATTTATTTCTAAAATAATTCCACAATGATAAGAGAATAGACTCTGCATGATTTCCATATCTTTAGACCATGAAAATTTTGCACCTAGTTTTATGTCTCTGGATATGTTCCAGTGTCTCCTGGTTTATAATCTATGGGAACTTGAATAAAATTTGTATCCTGCTCTTGTGTGAAAATTGTATATATCTTAGTTATGTTGAATTGGTTCATAGTGCTTTTCAGATCTATTATATCCTACTTTTCTGTCTATTCATTCTGTTAATTTTTGAGATTTTGATATTGAAACTCCAACTGTCTTAATTATTCACTTAAAAGAATTGTAACATATAGTAGAACTATGTAACTTTGTTCTGCATTTTCCAAGTCTCTTATAAATGTGTTACCATACTTTCATAATTTAAAAACAAAAATTTAAAGGAAAAAAAAAAAAGGTCAGGAGGCTTAGAAGATACAATCAGAGAGATGGTGAAAATCCAAGAGTAATGTCGGGGAAGAGAGTATTTCCAGAAAGAAATGGTAAAACCTGTTTTAAATGCTCTGCTGAGAAATCAAGTCCAATGAGGCATGGAAACTGGCCATTGGATTAAGCAAGATGAGGATCATTTGTAACTGGAGTGGAGGAGGGGTGAAGGAACACCAAGGGAAGACCCTTGCAAATTTCCCTAGAGGAAATAAAGTGGCTGAAACCTCATGACAATGATTTTTTCCTACACAAGTATAGATACTGGGAAGGACTTGAGGAAGAAGAAGGTCTAAGTTGTTGCAAGAGAATGACAGTGAGTAGACTACAAAAACATTTCAAGTTCTGGGGTAAATTTTTTTTAAGTGGAAATTATCCAAATTTTCCATTGGATAACAAGACTCAATATTGCAAAGACGTTAAACCTCTTCATTATTTTTGATCTAAACTTGAAAGTGAAAGTGAAAGTCACTCAGTTGTGTCCAACTCTTTGTGACTCCATGGACTATGGGAATTCTCCAGGCCAGGATACTGGGGTGGGTTGCCTTTCCCTTCTCCAGGGAATCTTCCCAACCCAGGGATCAAACCCAGGTCTCCCACATTGCAGGCGGATTCTTTACCAGCTGAGCCACAAGGTGGGCAGTGGGCAGTGGAGGGGTAGGGGTCGGGGGGGGGTGGGGCGGATCTAAACTTAATTATTACTAAAATTACAATTATACTACACATTTGCAGAGGGCTTACTGTGTGTCCAGCACTGGCTTAAATGTTCATCAAACTCTAATCAAAATTACAAGTTCAGGGAAACTTGCAAAATGACTAAAGTTTATCTGGAAAATAAACACACAAGAATAGCAAAGAAAATTCTGGGAAAGAAGGTAAAGAGTGCAGATTAACCAACTGTAATTGTGGTTTGTAACAATAGAGAGCTCCATGGAAAGAATTGAGAAATAAACACAAGTTTATACAGAGTGACTTTGATAAAGCTGGGATTTCCAATCGATGGAAAAATAGATTTACAATAAGAAGTTTGGGACACCTAGATAGCGATTTAGAAAAAGATAAGGCTAGATTTCTATATAATTCCTTAACCACAAATTACATGGATCAAAGGTGTGAATGGAAAAAAAATTAAGCTATAAAAGAACTAAACATAACCTTTAAAAATATAGGATAGTATCCATCATTGACTTGGCAAAAACACATACTCACGCACACGCACAAGCAATGCCAGAAGTCAAATGTTAACTGGAGGAAACATTGTCAATTTCTAAGACAAGAGATTGAGCTTTCATAGATCAATTAAAAATATGACAAGCCCATTATAATAAGAAGGACAAGAGGCAGACAGTTCAGGGTAAAAGAAATACACACAGTTAATAAACCATGTGAAAAGATGCCAAAGTTTTGCCACAAATTTAAAACAGAAAAATTTAAACAACAAACTGATAGGACTTTTTACTTATCACATGAATTCAGTTAACATAATTTTTGAGCACTTCCTAGATGCCAGGTGGTTTCAGTATTTTTAAGTGTATTTCACATACTTTTTGTGAGCATATTTTCCATAATCTACCAATTTTTCATAATACGATCAGTAGTTTGAATGGAAACATGCCTCTGAAGAGCTTGATAATACTTGAAAGGTGATTTTCTTACATAAGTCAGACTTTTAGCAATCTTGTTTATATGCTTAATTTGATTAACACACTCTTTTTCGCAGAATGCAGTCTTCAAAAGCAATCTATTTTTTTAAATTTTATTTTATTTTTAAATTTTATTTTATTTTTAAACTTTGCAATATTGTATTAGTTTTGCCAAATATCGAAATGAATCCGCCACAGGTATACCTGTGTTCCCCATCCTGAACCCTCCTCCCTCCTCCTTCCCCATACCCTCCTCTGGGTCATCCCAGTGCACCAGCCCCAAGCATCCAGTATCGTGCATCGAACCTGGACTGGCGACTCGTTTCATACATGATATTATACATGTTTCAATGCCATTATACAGAGTGAAGTAAGCCAGAAAGAAAAACACCAATACAGTATATTAACGCATATATATGGAATTTAGAAAGATGGTAACAATAACCCTGTGTATGAGACAGCAAAAGAGACACTGATGTATAGATCAGTCTTATGGACTCTGTGGGAGAGGGAGAGAGTGGGGAGATTTGGGGGCAATCTACTTTTTTTAAAGCTCACAAAATTGTTTCCCTCCCATATAATTAAATTTTATAGGATTGACAGTATTTCTGAGCATTCAAACTTAACGTTGGAATTCTGAAAGCAAACCAAACTTAAATCTTAACCACTGACTCATCTACCACAGAAGGTAAGAGGAGCAGTTGATGTAGCTAGTATTCTTTCATCTCTTCATTTTTTTCATTCAACAAACATTTCTTTTATCTCTACTCTGTGCAGCCACAGAAATAGGTGCACGGGATACCATAATGGATGAGAGAGAATTCTTACCCTCAGATTTTACCATCTAACTGGGGTTACATAAAGGTAAACCTGCAATGATAACACTTTGTTGTAAGAACTTGCATTTAAGTACCTGAAATCTCCCCTCACTTCCATTCCTTCAATCCAGGAACAGTGTTGTGTTACTGAGGGTGATAAGTTACTTTTGTGACTATACTAGATACTCATTTGGGGATGCTTGAGGCACCATATTGAAAGTATCTTTTTAAATAATGTGTGACAACTAAATGTAGTTAAATCACAAACTTCCTCTAAATTAATAAAACTAAGCTTTTTGGCAACATGGAAGAGCTATTCCAGATCTAAATGAATCATTAGATATGAGTAAATCATAGACATAACAAATGCTTGGGGTTGCCATTTCCTCTCCAATGCATGAAAGTGAAAAGTGAAAGTGAAGTCACTCAGTCATGTCCGACTCTTAGTGACCCCATGGACTGCAGCCTACCAGGCTCCTTCATCCATGGGATTTTCCAGGCAAAAGTACTGGAGTGGGGTGCCATTGCCTTCTCTGATAATTAAGATAAAATGTATGTTTAAAAGATGTATTGTAAATCTCAGAATAACCCCCAAGTGTGTCCATTTGTCTTTGTCAAATATTATTGGAAAGAACCAAAAGAAAGAATCAACTGTAATTCCAAATAGTCTATGCTTTAAAAAATCCCACTAAGCTAATATATACTTTCTTGGGGAATGAGGGCAGGAACCTCATAGTATAAACTAGAGAATTAAATTAGTTTCACAAGATATTTTACAGAATTCCTGAATTATATTAGATTGAATCGTTTGAAATGGCCAATATTTAATTTTTTTACCTACAAAATTGACAATTTTATGTGGTTCACCCTAATAGTATGACATTATTTCAATTCCTAAGAAGAAACCTTTGAATAATGCACAATTTATAGAGCACTCCCTGCAAGCGACTTCCTGTTCTAAGCCTTATCATCAGTCCAAGGTCTTACCTGGGGCCCATAGACTCCTCCCAAACAGTCCAGACTAGAATTGATGAGGATCTTTGAACTCAGATGTAAAAAATTGACATATTTGTTTTCCATAACCTTTAACTGGAGCTTAGCATTTCTTTCAACTGTAGATGCAACCAGCAAATTTTGATGATGTTAGCAACATCTTTGTTTTTATCACAAGTAGAAACCACAGATATTTTCATATTACATTACAATTGTTACAGTTGTCTCAAAATAACACATATACTTATCACAAACTTGAAATTTCCTGTTGATATTAAACCTACTTTTAGATATTATTTAATGTATGTATTCAGTTCAGTTCAGTCCAGTCACTCAGTCGTGTCCGACTCTTTGCGACCCCATGAATCGCAGCACACCAGGCCTCCCTGTCACCAACTCCCAGAGTTCACTCAGACGCACACCCATCAAGTCAGTGATGCCATCCAGCCATCTCATCCTCTGTCATCCCCTTCTCCTCCTGCCCCCAATTCCTCCCAGCATCAGAGTCTTTTCCAATGAGTCAACTCTTCGAATGAGGTGGCCAAAGTACTGGAGTTTCAGCTTCAGCATCATTCCCTCCAAAGAAATACCAGGGCTGATCTCCTTCAGAATGGACTGGTTGGATTTCCTTGCAGTCCAAGGGACTCTCAAGAGTCTTCTCCAATACCACAGTTCAAAAGCACCAATTCTTCGGTGCTCAGCTTTCTTCATAGTCCAACTCTCACATCCATACATGACCACAGGAAAAACCATAGCCTTGACTAGACGGACCCTTGTTGGCAAAGTAATGTCTCTGCTTTTCAATATGCTATCTAGGTTGGTCATAACTTTTCTTCCAAGGAGTAAGCATCTTTTAATTTCTGCAATCACCATCTGCAGTGATTTTGGAGCCCCCAAAAATAAAGTCTGACACTGTTTCCACTGTTTCCCCATCTACTTCCCATGAAGTGATGGGACCAGATGCCACGATCTTCGTTTTCTGAATGTTGAGCTTTAAGCCAACCTTTTCACTCTCCTCTTTCACTTTCATCAAGAGGCTTTTTAGTTCCTCTTCACTTTCTGCCATAGGGTGGTGTCATCTGCATCTCTGAGGTTATTGATATTTCTCCCTGCAATCTTGATTCCAGCTTGTGTTTCTTCCAGTCCAGCGTTTCTCATGATGTACTCTGCACATAAGTTAAATAAGCAGGGTGACAATATACAGCCTTGACGTACTCCTTTTCCTATTTGGAACCAATCTGTTGTTCCACGTCCAGTTCTGACTGTTGCTTCCTGACCTGCCTATAGGTTTCTCAAGAGGCAGGTCCAGGTGGTCTGGTATTCCCATCTCTTAAAGAATTTTCCACAGTTTATTGTGATCCACACAGTCAAAGGCTTTGGTGTAGTCAATAAAGCAGAAATAGATGTTTTTCTGGAACTCTCTTGCTTTTTCGATGATCCAGCAGATGTTGGCAATTTGATTTCTGGTTCCTCTGCCTTTTCTAAAACCAGCTTGAACATCTGGAAGTTCACGGTTCACGTATTGCTGAAGCCTGGCTTTGAGAATTTTGAGCATTAATTTACTAGTGTGTGAGATGAGTGCAATTGTGCGTTAGTTTGAGCATTCTTTGGCATTGCCTTTCTTTGGGATTGGAATGAAAAACTGACCTTTTCCAGTCCTGTGGCCACTGCTGAGTTTTCCAAATTTGCTGGCATATTGACAGCATCATCTTTCAGGATTTGAAATAGCTCAACTGGAATTCTGTCACCTCCACTAGCTTTGTTCGTAGTAATGCTTTCTAAGGCCCACTTGACTTCACATTCCAGTATGCCTGGCTCTAGGTGAGTGATCACACCATCATGATTATCTTGGTTGTGAAGATCTTTTTTGTTGTATGTATTACTAATCATATATTTATTTTTTAAAATATTGAAAAACTCTAAGATTGGTTTGCTTTATAGTATTGTATATTTTATTTTATGTATTTAAAATATATTATTCTGAAAACAGTTTTGAAGGGCTTTCCCAGGTTGTCAAAGGGGTCCATGACACAAAAAGTTAAAAAAAAAAAAAGTTTTTTTTAAAGCATTTTATTGTTGTAGCCACTCAAACCAGTAGTAGGAGATATTGCCACCCCCAGTGTACAGAGAGGAAAGGTTGGGTTACTTGCTGAAGGTACACAGTTAACAAGACAGCCAGTTTTCACAGTGACTCTGGCTCCAAGGCCTAGGGTCTTAACTAGGACCTACAACTCCTCTGGAAATTTCCAGGTGACCAATGGAGGTCATAACAGTTGAGATGTTGATGATGATCATCAAATAATGCTCGTGTGAACCTGAAAATATTTCTTGAGTGCTGCAGCAAAGACTATACAACAACCCACCTGAAAAGTGTTGTCCAAGGCAATCATAGCTTTACAACATGGACTAGAAATTGTTAACTAAATAATGAGCATGGGCTCTGAGCTCATGGGCTCATGGGCTCTGAGCCCATGAGCTCTGGGCTCCATGCCGAGACGGGGTGAAGACCTGAGAGACTCAGAGAAGGATATGTCAGAGAAAGGGGCACACCTGGCACATAGAAGGGTGACAGGGTTTTAGTGAAACTTATTTTTCACTCAGCTGGTGACCACTGTCTTCTTTTCCTACTTCTGTGTTTATTTCTCTTTCTCTCTTCTGTCTCCTTTCAGATTCTCTTTTAGATTTCTATCCTACTTCTCTCAGCTTGAAATAGAGGGAAATAGGCCAGGTTATAGCAGATGAAATTCAGAATGGTACATTTATACATTTATTTGGGATTCTGTCTTTTTGTTTACTTTTGAGGTGTAATTGATGTATAACATGTTTATTTCAAGTATACTGCATGATGATTTGATATTTACATTTATTGTGAAATGATTCCCAAGTGCCTTTCAGTTTTACCAGGATAAATAGATATTGACAAATATCACCATCCCAAATTCCACTCTGTATTTATGTAATAATAAATGTAAATATGAAGACATTTTCACTTAGAAAACAGTGAGGATCCTCAGCGAACATCAGCACTATAGGGACCTCCCTGGGGGGAAAGGCACACTGGATTAGCATGTTGGTGAGCACTTTTCTGTAGCTGTTCCTTCTCCTGATTCACTGCTGTCAGGTTCCCAACAGGGTGCTGGTCTGTAGACCACAGTTCCGCCTTCAGATGACCTACATTTAAATTCCCTCCTTAGCATCTCAAGAGATAGCCTTGGACAAATTAATAATAGTTAACCTCTTTGTGCCTTAGTTTTTTCATTTGTAAGTGAAGCTGATAATATTTTTTAGCAACAATGTTATGGGGATTAACAGAAATGTTTGCAAAGTAGTTGCCACATAGCCTAATACATGTAAGCCATGTTAATCACAACTGATAGAAATACCACGAATTTCTCAGTGCATTTGCTTTTCCTCTACAGTCGCCATGACACAAATGAATTCCACTTCAGTGAGGAAAGAGAGGGTTCAGAGACTGAGGAAGCTGATATTTCTCCTGTCAATTATAGGTTTGCAGTGATTCAAGAGATTATGAAGCAAATATCCCCAGCTATTTGGTTAGACAGAAACAAAGGGCCTAGAAAGGCTGATGCTCTCGGCAATAGAAGCATGTTTCCAGAAAGAGTCATCTAAGGTGGTATGAAACCAATGACTTGGTTTCGAAGACATTATAAATTTTCACAGTCATTGCTAACATAAATAATTAGTCTGTTTTGAAGCTATGGAAATTTGAGCTTTACTTTCATGCTGTACTTGAAGCTTTTGCTCCAACATCAGAGAATAGTTGAAACCATATAATAACTATGAACATGTAATAATTGAAGCCCCTTTTGAGGACACAAGATGGAGAGACTGGAAAACCAGGTCATTGAAATGAGCATTTACTATGTATCAAGTGCTATGTGGTTTTCATACATTAACTCACTGGTCATCAGGATTAACTGCATGTGTGAAAAGTGCCTCCCCTGCCTCCAGATCTCAAAGTTGTTTATACAGTTGACCCTTGAACAACATGGGTTTGAACCTCCCAAGTCCACTTATATGTGGATTTTTAAAAATATAGTACTATGCTATCCTTGTATGTTGAATCTGCTGGTGCAGAACTACAGATACAGGGAACTGAGTACATGTCCAGACAAGCCTGACATGCTGCAGTCCATGAAGTTGCAAATAGTCAGACTTGACTTAGTAACTGAACAACAAGTTACACCTGATATTCAACTGCAGGGATGGTTGACACCATTAATCCCCTCCAACTCCCATGTTGTTCAAGGGTCAACGGTATTCATTGTTATTGAATTTCACAAAACCACACAAGGTTAAAATCATTATTAGTTTTAACTTTATTAATAATGCCATAATCTTTGCTAAAACTGCCAATAACTGCCATAACACAGTGCTATGATAAAAATTAAGCAAAGATTAGAGAGTGACTAATTTAACTAAAAAGAACATGCTGATTCTTAGATTTCTTTGGATAAGAATACATGGTTTCAGTAGACTCAGAACTTGAATTTGTCAAAGTCCACAGGAGGGAAGGTGTTATCTTTTTGTGCCAAACTCTAGGCTCACCAGACAAGGCATATTGCAGAAAAAGAAAGTCAAGAGGTTATCTCCCACAAACATTAAAAGACTCTCAATAGGCAGGGAATGGTGCTTTGGATGAAATTCTTCAAGATCTTATCATTGGGCTAATGGTTTTAAAAGTGAACTTTTTCCTTCTATTTGACATTCATGAATCATTCTATAAATGATTGCCCAGATTGTAGTTAGCTGGGTATTAACTATTTCATAGCTCTGTGTCTATGTTTCCCCAAGAGTAAGGTCTTCTCAGAAAATAATTTTCTACATTATATACTCCATACTGACTCTCAAAATTCAGCTGAGCTTTGAAAAGTGCTTTGGCTCATTTTCAATAAAGCTAATCCCCAAAAAGTCAAGCATGGGTGAAAATGCATGACCTACATTGTTCATTTTCATTGCTGATACATCGTGTTTTCAGTCCTAGATGTTATACCAAAAGATACTTTGCTTCTAAGAAAGAAGGTTCTACAAAGACATTTATTTTTCACTCAGTCAGTAGCCTGTTGTTCTCTGGCAAAGTCAGAGGGGGTTTGCCTACTGGAGTGGTAGGGATGAAACATCAGTGAGAGTGCTCATGGGCAGCTCCCATGGTGATCATCATGCTGACAAACATCCCTCAAAGTAAGCTTGACAGGTGAATGAAGTTGCCACAAAATGGTTCAGTTGTGATGTTGAAAATTCTGGGCAGCTTTCTTTTGGAAGAGAAGTGTGAGCAGATATAGTAAATCACCACTTTAATTAAAAAGTAACCAAGTATGCAAAATAAAGTCTTCCCAGCATAGATACCCAAAGAAAGGCCAACTTACTTACCTCTCTAGGGTGAGCTTGCCTCAGTAAAATTTAGGACTGAACAGCACATCTCTATGAGGCCCCAGGAATCTCTATGATTCCAGGGCTAATCTAATCCCACAGCAATTTGGCGACCTCACAGGTAGGTAAAATGGGAAAGGGAAATTGTTAAAGTTTTGAGAAGTTTGAATTCAATTCCATCTCTAGATCTTTTAGAGGACTGTTCACTCTTTGCCCTCCAACTGAGATTTGAAATAGCCTAAGAACCATTTTCTAAATAAAGAGCTGGGGAGAAAGGTCATGTTAACAAATGAGTATCTTGCAGCTAACTTGACATTCATAAAAACTGATCTTATATAATTTCACTTATGTAATATGGCTAAGCATCAAAGAATTGGTGTTTTCAATTGTGGTGCTTGAGAAGATTCTTGAGAGTCCCTTGAACTGTAAGGAAATCAAGCCTCGGAAACCAGTCCTAAAGGAAATCCATCCTGAATATTCATTGAAAGGACTGATGCTGAAACTCCAATATTTGGCCACCTGCTGTGAGAAACTCATTCATTGGAAAAGACCCTGATGCTGGGAAAGATTGAAGGCAAAACGAGAAGAGGGCAGCGAAGATGAGATGGTTAGATAGCATCACCAACTCAATGGGCATGAATTTGAGCAAGCTCCAGGAGCTAGTAAAGGACAGGGAAGCCTGACGTGCTGCAGTCCACGGGGTTGCAAAGAATCAAACATGATTTAGTGACAGAACAGCAAATATTTACCAATACCTTTTATCTAATGGACTTTGTGTGCATAGAAATAGTTTGTCAAATCATGGTTTAAAAAAAAAAATACCCAATTTGGTCTAATAAAAGGCAAAAATAACAGGATTTCTCTGATGTGTATCATCACCCTATCATCATTCCACTTTTAACATTTTTTGACATTGTGCAGATCAGAGAACATAAACAACAAATTATTCCTCAAGGGAACTCTGAAGCAAGAAGAGACCATAGTCTATAATTCAGTCATGTGATGATCAACATAAAACAACTCTTCAACCATTATTTCAAAGTCGAAATCCTAAAGAGTCACATTCATCCTTGGCCCAAGCATACCATTCACATTAGAATGGATGGGATATCTTCAGGCAAATGGTAGTTTGTAGCTCCAGTTCTGCTAGAAAAACCTGATTTGCATTGACATCTTAGGACTTGGTTTCCCATAAGCGAACTTATCTATCATACACCTTGACAAGTTTTCTGTTGCTACCACTCTGACTCTGTAAGGCTTTGTCTAAAACTCTGCAATGATAAGGGCTTTCATTTACATAAACTTTTTTTTAAACCTTAATTATCAGGTAAATCCAGAAGGAGCATTGTTAGAAAATGGTTGAACAGAAACTGGGAGTGTTTGTGGAGTACCCATTTCAGGAAAATAACTATCTGTGCTCACATAAATCAGGAAGCTGCAACTCTAATTCACCTTGTGGCCTGGGGGGTAGGGGGGTTCAATTATATTAGTGCTTCCCTAAATTCTCCATTCAAGAGCATCCACCAATTGACTAAAATTGATGCTATGGAGAAAAGAGGAGTAAATGGTACAGGGGAGAGGTTGTTTTGAAAAGATTATCCTGACTCCTAATGATAAAGTGAAGGGAAAAAAGAGAGAGAGCCACAGATCCCAGCAAGTATGGTAACTTGTCTGCTGTAAGAATGTCTAAGTTAGGAAGTACAGTTTGCAATGTGAGTTTAAGTCTGTTTGTCGGAGATAGAAGAAATGTCAAGGAAGAGAAGGGGGCAGAATTCCTAGGCACGGAAGCACCAATGGCAGCTCCCAGGGAGGAGGGGTCAGAGTGAAGCCAAGGCTGCCAGTTTGTAGAGAGTGATAATAGCAACTATTATTAGTGATAATAGCAGTTACTGTCAAACTCTCTAGAGGTCATATGAACTTCTACAACATTGTTTGAGCACCCAATATAAGATGAAGGGTGAATTAGAAGCTATTTGTTTCCCTCTTATTGATGAAAATCCTGGGAAAGGAAAATTCAGTAACTGGCTCATAGCATAGCTGGTGCATAACAGAACTGTGTCTCAAACCCATCTCTTGGGTCCTATGCTTTTCCCAGGGGACCGCACTTGTGGCAGTGACCTATTTTGTGATCTGTTCTGAGATAGAGCATTGATGTGTAAATCAAGTGGAATTGTGAATCTAAGACTAGTTAAGGAGAGAAAGTAGACATTAGACAAGATTTCCAGTCTTGTAATGGCATGAATGTGATACTCTTATTCTAGCTGCCTTAGAGGTGAACTAGTGGAGGACAAGCTACTCACAGCCCTAATACCATGTATCTGCCTGGCCCATTTCCAAATGAGAACGCAGGAGGATTCAACATGGAGCTAGAAGGAATCAAAATATGTAGGCTGGGTGTGTATGTAGAAGAGAGAGACAGAGAGAAACACTAAGCAGAAATGGTAGGGGAGAGTATATTTGCATATTTTCTGCTTCCTAGTTTCTTCAGTGTGCTCCAAGAGCAGACAGACAGACTCAGGAATGGATCGCTCTTATATATTCACATTATACCTCATGACTAAGAAAACTGTTCTCTGAAGATGTCTGAGTTTTACTAAATGTTTGTCTCCTCTTCTTCCACAACTTTTCTCATACTCTACACAGAGACGGAAAGCACAGCAGTGAATCCTGACTGACCACATGCTGACTGCCTCTGTATTTCAGTGCACTCATCTTTTCTGTGTTTGGGGAAATGTCCAGATAGATTAGCTGAGGTTGCGCCCAGCAGCAGGCCGTTGAGAAAGGGTAATGATTGTGGCCCTCAGCTCGCGTCAGCTGACTTGTAAAATGTCCTGACAGCACACTATTGCATGTTGTAAAACTCTTGGACATGAGCTTAGGGAAAGCTTTTTCAGCCACAATAACACTCTGTGTGCCCGAAAGTTCTTTCCAGCCAAGTCAGTGGCATCAGTGGTAGAACGGATTTGCTTCTCAGGAAAATATGAAGTCAGTGCCAGTAAAATCTAGTGTACACTGAAGAACCACATTTTAAAAAATAATGTTCATACCAATAACACTGCTCACGGTTAGCAAAATTACCTCTTCTAGGACTCCCCAGAAGTGATTTTTCCAGCAACAGGGAGAGGCTTGGATATTTAGAGGAATCCTTTATGCTGGTATTTAGAGGAATGCTCTGCATGTGCTACCTGCACCTCCTTCCTTTTCATTTCTGCTTTAAACTGGCTCTCTCGTGTTTTTCACCTGCTCCCCTCCACTCCACTGAAAAGGCATCTCAGAGATGAGCAGGACTCTTCCCTTACTAAGTACAGCATCATTTTCTCAGTCCATGTTATACACTTTGTTTTTTCCTCTGCGTTGCAGACTCTATTCTTAAACTCTTCTCTAATCTTCTCAATGTGCTTTTCTGACCTCTCTTCATTCTCCAAGCTCATAATTTGATGATTCTTCACCTTCAATGCACAAACCTTAAGAATCTGATGGAGTTACAGACCCCTTTCCCAAACGAGTGCACATATTCCAACACACACAAAAAATTGACTGCAGTGAGATACAACCCACACCTAAAGGAGGATAAATAACAGCACAAAGTGCTGACAAGAATGAAGAGCAGTAGAATTCTCAGTCACTGCCGTGTGTGCAAAGTCGCTTTAGTCATGTCCAACTCTTTGCGACCCTATGGACTGAAGCCTGCCAGGCTCCTGTGTCCATGGGATATTCCAGGCAAGAATACTGGAGTGGGTTGCCATGCCCTCCTCCTCCTTCAGGGGACCTTCCCAACCCAGGGATTGAACCCATGTCTCTTATGTTTCCTGCACTGGCATGCGTGTTCTTTACCACTAGAGCCACCTGGGAAGCCCAGTCACTGCCAAGAAGAATGCAAAA
The DNA here is from genome assembly GCF_029378745.1 of Bos indicus. NCBI lineage: Eukaryota > Metazoa > Chordata > Mammalia > Artiodactyla > Bovidae > Bos > Bos indicus. The sequence continues at coordinate 44,651,552 of NC_091768.1, forward strand.
CAGAATAACTACTCAGGAAAACAGTTTGGCAGTTTCTCATAAAATTAAATTTAGACCTGCCATACCACCCAGCAATCCCCACTCTTAAGATTTACCCCTAAAAATGAGAGCTGTGTTTCCACAAAACTCTGTATGCAAATGTTTATAGGACCTTTATTTATAATCAGCAAAAACTGGAAGCAACCCGATTGTATGTCAAGTGGTGAATGGTTAAACAAACTGTGGTGTCTCCACACAGGGAATACTGCTCACCACAAAGAGGGATGGACTACTGTTACTCGCAACAACTTGGATAAATCTCAAGTTCAGTTCAGTTGCTCAGTCGTGTCCATCTCTTTGCAACCCCATGGACTGCAGCACACCAGGCTTCCCTGTCCATCACCAACTCCCACAGCTTGCTCAAATTCATGTCCATCGAGTCGGTGATGCCATCCAACCATCTCATCCTCTGTTGTCCCCTTCTCCTCCTGCCTTCAATTAAATACAGGAAGCCAAACTCAAAAATTGCATGTTGCTGATTCCATTCATAAGACATTCTGAAAAAACAAAAATATTGGATTAGAAAAATAACTAGTTGTTACCCAGGGGCTAGTGTGAGGAGATAATTAATTACTAAAAGCATACAGGAATTTTTGGACAGAAATAGGAATGCTCTAGGTCTTGATTCTGGTCATGGTTATACAACTGTATGTAGCCATCAAACTCATAGAACTGTACATGTTCAAGGGTGAATTTTATTGCATAAATTTATACTCTAAAAACCTGACTAAAATTTTTTTTGGGGGGCTCTGAATTTCAGGAGCATTCAGGGACGCCAAGGTAAATTGACTACAATGAAATCCTCCCCTTCTTTCCTTCCTTTCCTCTCACTCTGTACTTTCTTCCTGGGTTCTCACTCTCTCTGGTGGCTTCAAACACATTCTCCACACTGATGACTGCAAATGTTATATCTACTGAGCTCCAATTCAAAGTATTTACTGGTAATTCAAAACGAGCATGTCCTGAACTTACACTCTGGAAGAGTTTCTTTCCAGAACTGTACCTTCCCCTATGTTTCCTACGTGCTTCGTCTAATCACACTGTTCTCAGGACACGTTAATTGAACTTCTCCCTCACTCAAGTCTATGCTCATATCTCATCAGTCACTAAGACCTGTTGATTCCACTTGTTAATTATCTCTCAGACAACTTTATCTCTTTCATTATATCTCTCAAGCTACTTTCCAAACCTATGCTGTTGCAATCTCTTCATTAAATCTATGTAATAGCTCCCTTTACAATTAAATCCTTATCTCTTCAACCCAGTAACAGCACAAAGTTTAGGTGACATGTTTCCTTTGCTCAAAACCCTGCAACATTTCTTGCATCCTACAGGATAAAGTATGATTTTCTTAGCTCAGTGTTCAAGGCTCTGAGTGATTGAATTCAAACACCTTTTTAAGTCACATCTCCTACCACATCTTACCCACACACAGCCTCTAGAAAATTTATCAGTATATTATCAGGGCCCTGTAGATACCACAGTATTTACATTCTCCTGGCTTGCGTGAGCTCTCTTCCTAGAATATCCTTCCTCTAAAATTGTTTGGCTAGTGACAAAACTGCCATTCTTTGAGATATGGGCCGAATATCACAGTCTCTGATGACTCTTCCTCAATCATTCCTTTCTGAATTATTTTCTTCCTTAGCATGCCTATAGCATATATGTGTGTTAGTTACCAGATTGAAATTATTTATGTAGCTGCTGAACCCTCCTAGAAAGTCAGTCACTTCAGGACAGGAACTATGTCTTACTCATTTTTGTGTACCCCATAGCTAACTAGTAAGGGTGCCTCCCAAAAAAGATACTCAATACATATTTGCTGAACTAAGTTTCTCTAAAAAAATTCCACACAATTAAAAAAAAGTTAAAATCCATGTATGCTTTAAATAAGGCATGTACACTGTGTCTACTATGTGCTCCATTCCAAGTTGTGATTCAAAGAATATAGAAAAGTCCTTGTCCCCAAATACCTCCCTGTTAGCCTTAAATTCTACTATATGTAATCAAACCAACAGTATCTAACACAACAGCAGAAAGGCCTCTAGTATACATGCTACCTGAGACTGACGTTCTTTAATAGAAATGTAAGGTTATTAGACAATTTGGATTTAAATCACTTTTAGGCTTTTGTAAAATAGTCACTTTGTTAAAATAAATTTGTCTGAGATTCAGTTGTAAAGGTTTTGCTGTTCACGTAGGGAAGAGAGATTAGAATCCTCCTGCCAATGCAAGAGACATAAGAGATCCAGGTTTGATCCTTGGATCAGGAAGATCCCTTGGAGGAGAACACAGAAACCCATTCCAATGTCCTTGCCTGGAGAATCCCATGGACAGAGCTAGCCTGGGAAGCTACAGTCCATAGAGTTGCACAGAGTCAGACATGGCTGAGGCAACTCAGTACGTACGAGTCATCTAAATGTTAAAGAGAAAAATATAAGAATAAAATAAAAACCTCATCGGTATTTCAAGCCTATGGTCAGTCAATAGGAATCCACTGACAATTTTCTATAAAACTAGTATTGTCCAAGACAGTCTAGAGGGCACAGTCTTTGAGACATGTTCTTTATTCCCAAGGAATTTAGATCTCAGAGACAAGATAAAGGGGTAAAACTAGCGTGTAAAATGATCATAAATTATCATCTGGGTGATGCAAGATGATGCAGAGCAGCTAGAGAAGAGGTGGACTTCCATGCTAAGGTCCACACACCTAGTTTGAGAAAGGAAGTTCAGTGATAGAGTCAGGGTGTTAGTTTCCTAGGGCTCTAAAATAAATTACCACAAGCTGGATGGCTTACAACAACAATATTTTTTTATCTCTCAGTTCTGGAAGCTAGAAGTCTAAAATCCAGGTGTCTGTTGGGCTGTTCTCTAATGAGAGGCCCTACAGTTGTTTCTCTTCTGTGTCTTCCAGCTTCTAGGGGCCCCAGGCCCTCCTTGGCTTTGGTTGCATCATCCCAAGCCATGGTCCCATTGTCTCCTCCTCTTCTCTGTATATCCATCTTATAAGGATTCATTGATTGTATTTAGGGACTTAGGATCCACCTAGATAATCCAGGAGGAGCTCCTCCTCTTAAGACCCTAAACTTAACCACATCTTATGTCATAAAAGTTATTGTTTACTCTTTTGCCAAATAAGGTAATATTCACTCTTTTGCCATATAAAGTAATATTCACAGGTTCCACAGATTAGGCCATGGACATACTACTGGGAAGGGTGGTAAACCCAACTCCTGACAGCTGCATAATTTTCAGATCTCAGAGGAAAATGAAAATGATAGACCCCCAAATTCAAAAACCAGGAAAACTGTGCCCGTATAGGTACTACAAAGCTTTTCATTTTCTTTGGTGGTCTCTCTCCCTCACTGACTTATCATGTTTTTTTTTAATTTACTATTTAATGTCATTCTAAGATAAGAAATTTTAAATTATTTGCATGAATTTTATTATTCATCTTTATTCTATGCAATGACAGTTTAAAATTAAAATATTATAATATTTAACTCATCCGCAGAATCACCAAAATTATACAATTTGTATTTCATAATTAATACATGTTTATGTATTTCATTCTTACCAGAACATCAGATATACTACACAAAACTAAATAAACTGTTTTTATTACATTTCTTGACACACGCACACACTGTCTACCAACACTCATTCTCTCTGACCTACTGATGATCAAGGACAGACTGAAAGGAAAAGGCACTCTGGATTGCTCTATCTTTCCCTTTCCTTCTATGTCATCATTTTCAGCATAAGTGGTTGGCTAATACAGGGAAGTGATATGAGTAAGAAAGGATATGATAAGGCTACTCGGTAATTTGTAATTCTTAGAATGTCATCATATTTCTTTGCAATTGAAGCAAATTCAGGTTTAAATTGCAAGCATGACCTCCCCAGGCTGTCATTGTCCCCATTTACTCAGTCATAGACAAAGCATACTTAACCACATCCTCACTTGGAGTCTCACTGAATTCCCATCCAACGTTGATTCACCAGCATTCTGTGCTCACGGGGCATCGTGAGTGCTATATATGAATGAGGGCAAGGAGCAGCGGACACATAGGTTGCACCTCTTTCTGCTCAAGTTTCATGCTCCGTTGTCCTGTTGGCCATCACTTCCAAAACACAAGTTCAAAGATAAAATAAGTATTAAGAGTTTCAGATGACAACATGAGAACCTGAAAGCAAGAGCCCCCTGAGAATGGTGCTCTTGGCACTTACGCAGACTATTGCAAGATGACCTTCCAATGACAGACTCTGTGGTACAGCTTTTCAAAGTGTGGTCATAGCCCATTTGTGAAAATCAATTTAGATGTGGGTCATAACCAGCTTTATACACACACACAACTTAAAATAGAAGTCATTTATATATATTGTGTTAATTTGTAAAACTTTAACTTAAATGTGGGTATATATGTATGTATGTATTTCTATGTGTCTTTAAAACCACTGTTAGGAGAGGCAGCTTTGTGGGCTCTGGAGTTAGAACATAGGGATTTTAACCCCATTTCCAACTATTTCTCCCAAAGACCATAAAGGATATCAATTAAATTTTTTGAGCCCACATTTCTTTATTTGCATGAGGTTCAAATAGGATAAATGAAAGTGCTAGTGTTAGTTGCTCAGTCGTGTCTGACTCTGCAACTCCATGGACTATACCCCACCAGGCTCCTCTGTTCAAGGAATTCTCTAGGCAAGAATACTGGAGTTGGTAGCCATTGCCTTCTCCAGGGCATCTTCCCAACCCAGGGACTGAACCCAAGTTTCCAGAATTGCAGGCAGATACTTTACCAGCTGAGCCACCAGGGCTAGATAAACATTAGTTATAAATGAAATTAAGCATAGACTAATCCTTTAAAATTTCATATGACTGACTGAATAAAATTGACACTTGAATATTCTAACCTTACCATCAAAGATGGAATAAACTTTTAAAACTTTTAATAAAGCATTATTTCTTAGTTTCTTTAAGAGCCCTTTAAGAGATATAGTTTTTCACTTAAAGTAAATGCAATTGTTTACCTGGGATAGCTAGTTAACATACAAGCTTTCCAAAGGTATATTATAGCTTAATATTTATCTATGATAATATGCACCACTCATATCCACATAATGCATCAGTTCAGTTCATGTAAGTCGCTAAGTCATGTCCAACTCTTTGCGACCCCATGAATCGCAGCACGCCAGGCCTCCCTGTCCATCACCAACTCCCGGAGTCTATCCAAACCGATGTCCATCGAGTCGGTGATGCTATCCAGCCTTCTCATCCTCTGTTGTCCCCTTCTCCTCCTGCCCTCAATCCTTCCCAGCATTAGGGTCTTTTCCAATGAGTCAACTCTTCACATGAGGTGGCCAAAGTATTGGAGTTTCAGCTTCAACATCAGTCCTTCCAATGATAACCCAGGACTGATCTCCTTTAGGATGGACTGGTTGGATCTTCTTGCAGTCCAAGGGACTCTCAAGAGTCTTCTCCAACACCACAATTCAGAAGCATCAATTCTTCGGTGCTCAACTTTCTTCACCGTCCAACTCTTACATCCATATATGACTACTGGAAAAACCATAGCCTTGACTACACGGACCTTTGTGGCAAAGTAAAGTCTCTGCTTTTAAATATGCTATCTAGGTTGGTCATAACTTTCCTTCTAAGGAAAGTTAATTTTAATTTAATTTTCTTTTAATTTCCTTCTAAGGAAAGTTAATTTTAATTTACTTTTCTTTTAATTTCATGGTTGCAATCACCATCTGCAGTGATTTTGGAGCCCCCAAAAATAAAGTCTGACACTGTTTCCACTGTTTCCCTATCTATTTCCCATGAAGTGATGGGACCAGATGCCATGACCTTCGTTTTCTGAATGTTGAGCTTTAAGCCAACCTTTTCACTCTCCTCTTTCACTTTTATCAAAAGGCTTTTTAGTTCCTCTTCACTTTCTGCCATAAGGGTGGTGTCATCTGCATCTCTGAGGTTATTGATATTTCTCCCTGCAATCTTGATTCCATCTTGTGCTTCTTCCAGCCCAATGTTTCTCATGATGTACTCTGCATATAAGTTAAATAAGCAGGGTGACAATATACAGTCTTGACGTACTCCTTTTCCTATTTGGAACCAGTCTGTTGTTCCATGTCCAGTTCTAACTGTTGCTTCCTGACCTGAATATAGGTTTCTCAAGAGGCAGGTCCAGGTGGTCTGGTATTCCCATCTCTTTCAGAATTTTCCACAGTTTATTGTGATCCACACAGTCAAAGGCTTTGGTGTAGTCAATAAAGCAGAAATAGATGTTTTTCTGGAACTCTCTTGCTTTTTCCATGATCCAGCAGATGTTGGCAATTTGATCTCTTGTTTCTGCCTTTTGTAAAACCAGCTTGAACATCTGGAAGTTCACAGTTCATGTTTTGCTGAAGCCTGGCTTGCAGAATTTTGAGCATTACTTTACTAGCGTGTGAGATGAGTGCAATTGTGTGGTAGTTCAAGCATTCTTTGGCATTGCCTTTCTTTGGAGTTGGAATGAAAACTGAGCTTTTCCAGTCCTGTGGCCACTGCTGAGTTTTCCAAATTTGCTGGCATATTGAGTGTAGCACTTTCACAGCATCAACTTTCAGGATTTGAAATAGCTCAACTGGAATTCCATCACCTCCACTAGTTCTGTTTGTAGTGATGCTTTCTAAGGCCCACTTCACATTCCAGGATGTCTGACTCTAGGTGAGTGATCACACCATCACGATTATCTGGGTTGTAAAAGTCTTTTTTGTACAGTTCTTCTGTGTATTCTTGCCACCTCTTCTTAATATCTTCTGCTTCTGTTAGGTCCGTACCGTTTCTGTCCTTTATCGAGCCCATCTTTGCATGAAATGTTCCCTTGGTATCTCTAATTTTCTTGAAGAGATCTCTAGTCTTTCCCATTCTGTTGTTTTCCTCTATTTCCTTGCACTGATCACTGAGGAAGGCTTTCTTATCTCTCCTTGCTATTCTTTGAAACTCTGCATTCAGATGTTTATATCTTTCCTTTTCTCCATCGGTTTTCACTTCTGTTTTTTTCACAGCTATTTGTAACCCTAACCCTAACCGTAATTTGTAAGGCCTCCTCAGACAGCCATTTTGCTTTTTTGCGTTTCTTTTCCATGGGGATAGTCTTGATCCCTGTGTCCTGTACAATTTCAGGAACCTCTGTCCATAGTTCATCAGGCACTCTATCAGATCTAGTCCCTTAAATCTGTTTCTCACTTCCTCTGTATAATCATAAGGGATTTGATTTAGGTCATACCTGAATGGTCTAGTGGTTTTCCTTATTTTCTTCAATTTAAGTCTGAATTTGGCAATAAGGAGTTCATGAGCTGAGCCACAGTCAGCTCCTGGTCTTGTTTTTACTGACTGTATAGAGCTTCTCCATCTTTGGCTGCAAAGAATATAATCAATCTGATTTCGGTGTTGACCATCTGGTGATGTCCATGTGTAGAGTCTTCTCTTGTGATGTTGGAAGAGGGTGTTTGCTATGACCAGTGCGTTCTCTTGGCAAAACTCTAATAGCCTTTGCCCTGCTTCATTCCGTATTCCAAGGCCAAATTTGCCTGTTACTCCAAGTGTTTCCTGACTACCTACTTTTGCATTCCAGTCCCCTATAATGAAAAGGACATCTTTTTTGGGTGTTAGTTCTAAAAGGTCTTGTAGGTCTTCATAGAACCATTCAACTTCAGCTTCTTCAGCATTACTGGTTGGGGCATAGACTTGGATTACTGTGATATTGAATAGTTTGCCTTGGAAACAAACAGAGATCATTCTGTCGTTTTTGAGATTGCATCCAAGTACTGCATTTCGAACTCTTTTGTGGACCATGATGGCTACTCCATTTCTTCTAAGGGATTCCTGCCCACAGTAGTAGATTTAATGGTCATCTGAGTTAAATTCACCCATTCCAGTCCATCTTAGTTCGCTGATTCCTAGAATATCAACGTTCACTCTTGCCATCTCCTGTTTGACTACTTCCAATTTGCCTTAATTCATGGACCTGACATTCCAGGTTCCTATGCAATATTTTACTTTGTATTCAGTTCAGTCCATCAGTCATGTCCAACTCTTTGTGACCCCCTGGACTGTAGTTTGCCAGGCTTCCCTGCCAATCACCAAGTCCCAGAGCTTGCTCAAACTCAAGTCCATTGAGTCAGTGATGCTATCAAACCATCTCATCCTCTGTCGGCCCCTTCTCCTCCTGCCTTCAATATTTCCCAGCATCAGGGTCTTTTCTAAGGAGTCAGTTCTTCAGATCAGGTCAGCAACAATCTTTCCAATGAATATTCAGGATTGATTTCCTTTAGGATTGTCTGGTTTGATTTCCTTGCAGTCCACAGGACTCTCAAGATTCTTTTCCAACACTACAGCTCAAAAGCATCAATTTTCGGTGCTCACTTTTTTCATAGTCCAACTCTCACACCCATACATGACTACTGGAAAAACCATAGTCTTGACTAGATGGAACTTTGTCAGCAATGTAATGTCTTTGCTTTTTAATATGCTGTCTAGGTTGGTCATAACTTTTCTTTCAAGGAGCAAGCGTCTTTTAATTTCATGGCTGCAGTCACCATCTGCAATGATTTTGGAGCCCAAGAAAATACAGTCTGTCACTGTTTCCATTGTTTCCCCCTCTATTTGCCATGAAGTGATGGGACCAGATGCCATGATCTTCATTTTTTGAATGTGGGGTTTAAGCCAGCTTTTTCACTCTTCTTTCACTTTCATCAAGAGGCTTTTTAGTTCTTCTTCGCTTTCTGCCATAAGGGTGGTGTCATCTGCATATCTGATGTTACTGATATTTCTCCCAGCAATCTTGATTTCAGTATGTGCTTCATCCAGTCCGGCATTTTGTGAGATGTACTCTGTATGTAACTTAAATAAGCACGGTGACAGTATACAGCCTTGTTGGACTCCTTTCCCAATTTGGAACCAGTTCATTGTTCCATGTCTGGTTTAAACTGTTGCTTCCTGACCTGCATACAGATTTTCTCAGGAGGCAGGTCAGGTGGTCTGGTATTCCCATCTCTTAAAGAATTTTCCACAGTTTATTGTGATCCACACAGTCAAAGGCTTTGGCATAGTCAATAAAGGCAACGTAGATATTTTTCTGGAATTCTCTTACTTTTTCTGTGATCCAGTGGATGTTGGCAATTTGATTTTTGGTTCTTCTGCCTTTTCTAAATCCAACTTGAACATATGGAAGTTGTCGGTTCACATACTGTTGAAGCCTAGTTTGGAGAATTTTAAGCATTACTTTGCTAGTGTGTGAGATGAGTGCAGTTGTGCAGTAGTTTGAACATTCTTTGCCATTGTCTTTCTTTGGGATTGAAATGCAAACTGACCTTTTCCAGTCCTGTGGCCACTGCTGAGTTTTCCAAATTTGGTGGCATATTGAACAGCATCTTGAACAGCATCATCTTTTAGGATTTGAAATAGCTTAGCTGGAATTCATCACTTCCACTAGCTTTTTTCGTAGTGATGCTTCCTAAGGCCCACTTGACTTCACACTCCAGGATGTCTGGCTCTAGGTGAGTGATCACACCATCATGGTTATCTGGGTCATGAAGATCTTTTTTATACCATTCTTCTGTGTATTCTTGCCACCTCTTCTTAATATATTCAGCTTCTGTTAGGTTCATATTGTTTCTGTCCTTTATTGTGCTCATCTTTGCATGAAATATTCCCTTGGTATCTCTGATTTTCTTGAAGAGCTCTCTAGTCTTTCCCATTCCATTGTTTTCCTCTAATTCTTTGCATTGATCACTGAGGAAGGCTTTCTTATCTCTCCTTGCTGTTCTTTGGAACTCTGCATTCAGATGGGTATACCTTTCCTTTTCTCCTTTGTCTTTAGTTTCTCTTCTTTTCACAGCTATTTTTAAGGCCTCGTCAGACAACTATTTTGCCCTTTTGCATTTCTTTTTCTTGGGGATGACCTTGATCACCACCTCCTGTACAGTGTTATGATCTCCATCCATATTTTTTCAGGCACTCTGTCTCTCTCAGGCACTCTTTCTATCAGATCTAATCCCTTGAATCTATTTGTCATTTCCACTGTATAATCGTAAGGGATTTGATTTAGGTCTTACCTGAATCGTAAGTGGTTTTCCCTACTTTCTTAAATTTAGGTTTGAATTTGCCAATAAGGAGTTCATGATCTGAGCCATTTTGTATTGGGTATAGCCAATTAATAGTGTTGTGATAGTTTCAGGTGAACAGCAAAGGGACTCAGTCGTACATATATAGGCATCTATTCACTCCCACTCTCCCCTTCCATCCAAGCAGCCGTATAACATTTAGCAGAGTTCCCTGTGCTATACAGTAAGTCCTTGTTGGTTATCCATTTGATATATAGCAGTGTATACATGTCCATCCCAAACTCCCTAACTATGCCTTCCCCCATTCTTCCACCCCCAACCCATAGCAAGTATAACTTCATTCTTTGAGTCTGTGAGTCTCTTGCTGTTTTGTAAATGAGTTCATTTGTATCATTTCTTTTTAGATCCCACATATAACGGATGTCATATAATATTTCTCCTCTTTGGTCTTACTTATTACACTCAATATGACAATCTCTTGTTGTTGTTGTTCAGTCACTAAGTCATGTTCGACTTGGTGACACCATGAATTGCAACACGTCAGGCTTCCCTGTCCTTCACTGTCTTCCAGAGTTTGGTCAAACTCACATCCACTGAGTCAGTGATGCCATCCAATCATCACATCCTCTGTTGCCCCCTTCTCCTCCAGCCCTCAATCTTTCCCAGCATCAGGATTGTATCCAATGAGTCAGCCTGCATTAGGTAGTCAAAGTATTAGTGCTTCAGCATCAACCCGTCCAATGATATCCCTTCAGATTGACCGGTTTGTCTCCCTGCAGTCTAAGGGACTCTCAAGAGTCTTCTCCAGCACCGCAGTTCAAAAGCATCAGTTCTCTGATGCTCAGCTTTCTTTATGGTCTAACTCTCACATCTGTACATGACTACTGGAAAAATCACAACTTTGACTATATGGACCTTTGTTGGCAAGGTGTTGTCTCTGCTTTTTAATATGCTATCTAGGATTGTCATAGCATTTCTTCCAAATAGCATGTGTCTGAATTTCATGGCTGCAGTCACCATCTGCAATGATTTTGGAGCCCAAGAAGATAAAATCTGCCACTATTTCCATTGTTTGCCCCTCTATTTGCCATGAAATGATGGGACTGAATGCCATGATCTTAGGTTTTTGAATGTTGAGTTTTAAGCCAGCTTTTCTACTCTCCTCTTTCACCTTTATCAAGAGGCTCTTTAGTTCTTCTTCCCTTTCTGCCATTAGAGTGGTATCATCAGCATATCTGAAGTTGTTGATATTTCTCCTGGCAATCTTGATTCCAGCATGTGCTTCATCCAGCCCAGCATTTCCCATGATTTACTCTGTATGTAAATTAAATACCAGGATCACAGCAGACAGCCTTGATGTACTCCTTTCCCAATTTGGAACCAGTCCATTGTTTCACATCTAATTCTCACTGTTGCTGCTTGTCCTGCATACAGGTTTCTCAGAAGACAGGTAAGGTGGTCTGGTATTCCCATCTCTTAACAACTTCCCAGAGTTTGTTGTGATCCACATAGTCAAAGGCTTTCATATAGTCAATGAAGCAGATGTAGCTGTCATCTGAGCCAGAGTCAGCTCCAGGTCTTGTTTTTGCTGATTGTATAGAGCTTTTCAATCTTTGACTGCAAAAAAATATAATCATCTCAATTCAGTATTGACCATCTGGTGATGTCCTTCTGTAGAGTCATCTCTTGCATTTTTGGAGGAGGGTGTTTGCTATGACCAGTGTATTTTCTTAGCAAAACTCTGTTAACTTTCACCCTGCTTAATTTTGTACTCCAAAGCCAAACTTGCCCATTATACTAGGTATCTTTTGACTTCCTTTTTTTGCATTCTAATCCCATATGATGAAAAGGACAAGAAGGTCAGGTCATGGTGGATAGTTTTGACGAAATGTGGTTCACTGGAGAAGGGAATTGCAAAACACTCCAGTATTCTGCCTCGAGAACCCCATGAACAGTAAGAAAAGGCAGAAAGGTATGATACTGGAAGATGAGGTCAGTAGTTGTCCAGTATTTTATTGGGGAAGAGTAGAGAAATAACTCCAGAAAGAAAGAAGAGGCTGGGTCAAAGTAGAAACAACACGTGGTATTGGATGTGTCTGGTGGTGAAAGTAAAGTCCAGTGCTATAAATAACAATACTATATAGGTACCTGGAATGTTAGGTCCATGAAACAAGGTAAATTGGTCGTGGTCAAGCAGGAGATGGCAAGAGTGAACATTGACATTTTAGGAATCAGTGAACTAAAATGGATGAGAATGGGTGAATTTAATTCAGATGACCATTATATCTACTACCATGGGCAAGAATCTCTTAGAAGAAACAGAGTAGACCTCATGGTCAACAAGAATCCAAAATGCAGTACTTGCTTGCAGTCTCAAAAATGACAGAATGATCTCAGTTCGTTTCTAAGGCAAACCATTCAACATCACAATAATTCAAGTCTCTGCCCAACCAGTAATGCCAAAGAAGCTGAAGTTGAATAGTCCTGTTAAGACCTACAACACCATCTAGAACTAACACCAAAAATAAAGATGTCCTTTTCATCATAAGGGATTGGAATGCAAAAGTAGGAAGTCAAAAGATATCTGTAGTAACCATCAAGTTTGACCTTGGAGCACAAAATGAAGCAAGGTGAAGACTAATAGAGTTTTGCCAAGGAATGCACTGATCATAGCAAACACCCTCTTCCAACAACATGTGACAATCTCTAGGTCCATCCAAGTTGCTGCAAATGGCATTATTTCATTCCTTTCAATGGCTGAATAATACTCTGTTGTATATATGTACCACATCTTCATTATCCATTCCTCGGTTGATGCACATTCCCTAGTGGCTCAGTGGTAAAGAATCTGCCTGCAATGCAGAAGCTGCAGGAGACACAGGTTCAATCCCTGAATCGGGAAGATCCTCTGGAGAAAGGAATGGCTACCCACTCCAGTATTCTTGCCTGGAGAAAACAGAGGAGCCTGGCGGGCTACAGTCCATAGTGTTGCAAAGAGTCAGACACAACTAAATCAACTTAGCAGCAGCAGCAAATGACTAGAAAAGTATTTTGTAATTTACAGAGTCAAAGACTAATTAAACATCGAGGTTTACATATTATTCAGTGTGAAGTTAATGGATCTTGCTATTTTCATTAAATTGCTGCAGGATCCTTTCCTAAGTGCTCTGTTTGAAAAAACAGAATGAACAATTTAAGAATGAAAAAAAAAAAAAATACTAAACCCTTTGAAATCTTCCCACAGCCTAGAATTGAAATAGTGAAATTGTTGTTACAAGGATTTATAGAACATTCTTTGGAAAACTTTAATCATTGTGGCTATGATCCTCCCCATGATTTTTAACACTGAAAATGGTATAACTAGGCCATGCCATTTTGAGAAGTCACCTCCGTTTGGAAGAGGAAGACCGCTGATTGTGGTTTTATCTTATTAACATTATGTAACATGTTTGGTTCTGGTTCATCAAAAGAACAAGTTTATTCAAGAGTTACATATTTTGGGTTCTTCACACTCTTTTTAAAATGATTGCTTTTTAAAAGATGTTTTTAATATAATAAAATGTGTAGGTTTGATGCCAATAATAGTGTCATAAATCTAAAGTATTTGTCAAACTTGAGTACTTCTGCACTTAAAAAACTATAGAGGTTTTCCTTTTTATATTTGCTTCGTTTTGGATTATTTTCACAAAAGATCCAAGATCTAATTAATAGCTACCTCATTTATAGGACAAAGATGACAAAGACATGATTTCACTGGTCACCAGAGGGTTTGTGATTTTAGCTACAGACCTTATGACAAAAGGAAACCCTGATACCTGGGTGGGATGAGGACTGAAATAAAGTGAATTGTTCCATTACTCTCCCCCAAATGTATGGGCTCAGGAAACATTTCAAACATCCCCACACCAGGTTGCAGATTTTATGAACAAAGAGAAAGTAGGATTCTTAAAAACACAAAGTAATGCAGACATTTCTTTGGCTGCCAAAACAATACTTCAGACGAAAGGTTAAATGCAGTGAGAAAGCAAGCAGCAGAGTTCCCAGGGAACCAGATGCTGCGATTAAAATGCATCTTGTGTGGATTTTGCTCCAGACATCAATGTAGTCACTGAACCTTTGGGGAGGTGAGAGAAAAATAGAAATTAATACTTTCCAGATTCAACGCTCCAGGGCACATGCTGGCCCACTGGCGATTAGTCAGTCTTTATTTTCTCTTCCTGTTCAGTGTCTGTGCTAAATTGTGTTTGTAAGATTTGTTTAAAGCAGCTGTTGTTCTTTCCCATTATTCTTTCGAGATCAGCTCCTTCTCAGTGGTGGTAAATTGAGCATTCCTTCTGAATTTGGGCTGAATTGGGGGATAACAATTTGAAGAGCATTGGGTTGAATTTGGAGTCAACACTATAGAAAACAAACACCATGTCTAATGATTGCTAGTAAGTACACAGAGCAAGAATCTGCACACAAGAGCCCTTGAACAATTAGTTTGTAATAAAAAATAAGCAGCAATATAATCATAAGAGTTCTTAGGAATTCAACATGCCATATGGCTCTGGTAGATCAGTCTGGTAATGACAATTGCTTCTCAGTTAATAGTAATTTTATTATTTTAGCTAACAGCACTCTCATCAGAAAACATTTTAGAGTACTTATTTTTGCCATCAGATCAGATCAGTTGCTCAGTCGTATCTGACTCTTTGCGACCCCATGAATCGCAGCACGCCAGGCCTCCCTGTCCATCACCAACTCCCGGAGTTCACTCAGACTCACGTCCATTGAGTCAGTGATGCCATCCAGCCATCTCATCCTCTGTCGTCCCCTTCTCCTCTTGCCTCCAATCCCTCCCAGCATCAGAGTCTTTTCCAATGAGTCAACTCTTTGCATGAGGTGGCCAAAGTACTGGAGTTTCAGCTTTAGCATCATTCCCTCTAAAGAAATCCCAGGGCTGATCTCCTTCAGAATGGACTGGTTGGATCTCCTTGCAGTCCAAGGGACTCTCAAGAGTCTTCTCCAACACCACAGTTCAAAAGCATCAATTCTTCGGTGCTCAGCCTTCTTCACAGTCCAACTCTCACATCCATACATGATCACAGGAAAAACCATAGCCTTGACTAGACAAACCTTTGTTGGCAAAGTAATGTTTCTGCTTTTGGATATGCTGTCTAGGTTGGTCATAACTTTCCTTCCAAGGAGTAAGCGTCTTTTAATTTCATGGCTGCAGTCACCATCTGTAGTGATTTTGGAGCCCAGAAAAATAAAGTTTGGCACTGTTTCCACTGTTTCCCCATCTATTTCCCATAGTCAAGAGTAAACAACTGACCACAAATCTTTGTATTGGTGTTTTAAAAGGGAGAGATCTGTATTGTCTTATTATTGTCTAAATGGTAGGAGAGAAAATCAAAATCCACAGACCCAAAAAACTCAACGCTGTGCTCTATTGGGCTAGCATCATGTTCTGAAACGAATTTAAGTGTCTTTAGGCAGAGCATGTATTCCCCAATTTGCCAAAGGTCTACCACTTCATGTTACTTTTTAATTTCACATGTTCTATTACTTTCTTGGCCAGTAAATATATTTGAGGGCTTTTAAAATTTTTATTGGAGAATAGTTGATTTACACTGTTGTGTTAGTTTCTGCTGTACATACAGCAAAGTGATTCAGGTATACCTAAACATATATCCAGGTGTCTTAAGTGGTAAAGAATCAGCCTGTCAATGCAGGAGCTGCTGGAGATGTGGGTTTGATCCCTGGGTTGGAAAGATCCCCTGGAGGAGGACATGACAACCCACTCCAGTATTCTTGTTGGGATAATCCCATGGAAAGAGAAGCCTGGTGGGCTATATAGTCCATGGGGTCACAAAGAGTCAGACACAACTGAAACTCCTGAGCACATATGTATACCATTCTTTTTCAGCTTCTTCTCTCATGCAGGTCATTGCAGAGTATTAAGTAGAGTTCCCTGTGCTATACAGAGGTCCATATTAGTTATCTATTTTATACATATTACTAGTTGCGTGTATATGTCAATCTCAATCTCCCAATTTATCCCCCCACCTTTCTACCCTGGTAACCATAAGTTTGTTTTTTATATCCGTGACTCTTTGTTTTGTGAGTAAGTTCATTTATACCCTTTTTTTAGATACCACGTATAAGGGATATCAAATATTTGTCTTTGTCTTATTTCACTCAGTATGACGATCTGTAGGTACATCCATGTTGTGACAAATGACATTATTTCATTCTTTTTTTTTACAGTTGAGTAATGTTCCATTGTATATATGTACTACATCTTCTTTATCCATTCTTCTTTTGATGGACATTTAGGTTGCTTTGCATTTGAGTTTATTACCCCTACCCAGAGCATCATGAGACTTACTAACATGAAAGTGATTAGTATACACTTGTGAGGATACTTATGGGTTCATTGATTAAAGGCTACTGTAGTAACATAGACAGGACATCTATGCAATGAGACTGATGAATGAAAGGTTTTTAGAACAGGAGAATAATCACAGACACTATACAAGGGAAACAGGACACCTTCCTAAAAATGAAATAGAAAATTATTCTAGAAGCCTAGGAGCTGGGTCTGAGGTAAAATAAAAATAAAAATTACACACCAGAGATGTATAGGAATATCTTTTGAAAATCTTTCTTATTGGGCATGTACCCAATAGAATGCCATATCCATACTCTGATTTAGGATAAAAAAATGATAGGTGAGTTCAGTTGGTATACTTCTGATTATCACTGACCATTCAAATACAGTTGCTCTGTGCTGAGAAGTGTCTATAAATTTTTAATTTGTAATATCAGGTCACTTGCATCTTAATCGAAAATTATAAACAAGAATAGAAGAGAGGTATCAATGTAATAATGAAAAGAGTAATTTAACACTTTATTAGCACCTCCAAAGAGGTTCAGTTTCCACATAGGAAGAGTAAGTCTTTAGACTAGTTCCTGTTACAAATAGGGGAGGGGGGCTCAGCAGTATTAGGGATTTTTCAGAAAGCCCTAAAACCATTTTTATTTTCTTTCAAGTTTTATTTTTGAAACATCAAGTTTTCCAAAACATTTTACCCTTAACTTAAGCCTTTGTTTTTCAAAGGAAATTTAATTTAAAAAACATGTTTTTTCTAACTAAGTTCAAGCTTGTATTGTACAAGTAAGACATATTTTTGTTTAAAATTAATTCTTGTTTGCTTCTAGTACTACAAGGGAAACCAAATTCAAAAGGCTGAGCTAGTGCATTTTCAGAGTTGAGTACAACATAAGCTAAAACATTTCAAATTCTCTTCTCACTTCAGATTTTAAATCATTTTATTTCTTTTTAGGGTTATTATTTATATGATTTCAAGGATATAAGTTTAAAAACATACCAATAACTAAGAACCTAGAAAAGATATAATGGAAATGTTGTTAAAGATCACCTTAGGAAGGTGTAAATTGGCAAAATCTGTTGGCAGAATTTCTACTGAAGGTTTAATTTGGCAAAATCTGTTGACAAATCTCTGCTAGTGTCTAGGGTGTCTCGGTGGAGAAGGAGTAGAAGTAGCACTAAGCCCCCAGTGTTAGAGACCTCTGCTGAGATGTGAACACAGGGCCAAGCAAACCTCATATATCTGGGAGAGGGAATATACATCCTAACATCTCTGTTTGTTTCCCATTATTTTCCCACATACTCTGGTTGTGCTGAAAACAAGTCATGGATCATGGTAGAATTGCTCTGAGAAAATTTTCTTAAATTGAGAGCCTTTTAGCATTGTTTAATGACTTCTATCCCTGCCTCATCCTCAAAGTCAATACACACACAACCTTTCCGATCCATCCATTTACTAAAACATCTGACATTTGTTGGGCATCAGAAGTGTGTCAGGTCCATCCCCAAAACACTATGATAGATGAGCCTCTCTAGCCCCCAGAAAGTTACAACCTTATAAGGGAGATAGACACACAAGTTATCACAAGGAGATGAATCAAAGCTGTATTAGAACAAAAAAATTATCCCATCATTGTGTATCTCAGATATACAGGCTTCTTAGCACTATTTCAAAAGCACTCGGGGGACTTCCTTGATAGTCCAGTGGTTAAGACTCTGTGCTTCCAAAGAGGGGGCCTGGGTTCAGTTCCTGGTTGGGCAACTAAAATCCCACATGTAGGAGGTGCAGTTTAAAAAAAAGCACATAGATCAGCTGTAGATTTGGGGCTAATCAATATGTCCCATGAGTTTGCCAATTTGGAGGTACCAGGACAACTCTATGGACTCTGTGGCACCATCCAGCAGAGGTCCTCACTCCTGAGTATCACTTGACTGAGCTCTGCTCAGCATAAAAGAACCCACCCAAAGACTGTTCTATACATCGGTGTCTCTTTTGCTGTCTCACATACAGGATTATCATTACCATCTTTCTAAATTCCATATATATGTGTTAGTATACTGTATTGGTGCTTTTCTTTTTTTTTTTAATTTAAATTTATTTATTTTAATTGGAGGCTAATTACTTTACAATATTGTATTGGTTTTGCCGTACATCAACATGAATCTGCCACGGGTATACACGTGTTCCTCATCCTGAAACCCCCTCCCACCTCCCTCCCCGTACCATCCCTCTGGGTCATCCCAGTGCACAGCCCCAAGCATCCTGTATGCTGCACCGAACCTGGACTGGCGATTTGTTTCACATATGATATTATACATGTTTCAATGCCATTCTCCCAAATCATCCCACCCTTTCCCTCTCCCACAGAGTCCAAAAGACTGTTCTATACATCTTTGTCTCTTTTGCTGTCTTGCATACAGGGTTATCGTTACCATCTTTCTAAATTCCATATATATGCATTAGTATACTGTATTGGTGTTTTTCTTTCTGGCTTACTTCACTCTGTATAATAGGCTCCAGTTTCATCCACCTCATTAGAACTGATTCAGGTGTATTCTTTTTAATGGCTGAGTAATACTCCATTGTGTATATGTACCACAGCTTTCTTATCCATTCATCTGCTGATGGAACATCTAGGTTGCTTCTATGACCTGGCTATTATAAACAGAGCTGCAATGAACATTGGGATACATGTGTCTCTTTCAGTTCTGGTTTCCTTGGTGTGTATGCCCAACAGTGGGATTGCTGGGTCATAAGGCAGTCTATTTCCAGTTTTTTAAGGAATCTCCACACTGTTCTCCATAGTGGCTGTACTAGTTTGCATTCCCACCAACAGTGTAAGAGGGTTCCCTTTTCTCCACACCCTCTCCAGCATTTATTGCTTGTAGACTTTTGGATCACAGCCATTCTGACTGGCATGAAATGGTACCTCATTGTGGTTTTGATTTGCATTTCTCTGATAATGAGTGATGTTGAGCATCTTTTCATGTGTTTGTTAGCCATCTGTATGTCGTCTTTGGAGAAATGTCTGTTTAGTTCTTTGGCCCATTTTTTGATTGGGTCATTTATTTTTCTGGAATTGAGCTGCAGGAGTTGCTTGTATATTTTTGAGATTAGTTGTTTGTCGGTTGCTTCATTTGCTATTATTTTCTCCCATTCTGAAGGCTGTCTTTTCACCTTGCTTATAGTTTCCTTTGTTTTGCAGAAGCTTTTAATTTTAATTAGGTCCCATTTGTTTATTTCTGCTTTTATTTCCAGTATTCTGGGAGGTGGGTCATAGAGGATCCTGCTGTGATTTATGTCGGAGAGTGTTTTGCCTGTGTTTTCCTCTAGGAGTTTAATAGTTTCTGGTCTTATGTTTAGATCTTTAATCCATTTGAGTTTATTTTTGTGTATGGTGTTAGGAAGTGTTCTAGTTTCATTCTTTTACAAGTGGTTGACCAGTTTTCCCAGCACCACTTGTTAAAGAGATTGTCTTTAATCCATTGTATATTCTTGCCTCCTTTGTCAAAGATAAGGTGTCCATAAGTGCGTGGGTTTATCTCTGGGCTTTCTATTTTGTTCCATTGATCTATATTTCTGTCTTTGTGCCAGTACCATACTGTCTTGATGACTGTGGCTTTGTAGTAGAGCCTGAAGTCAGGCAGGTTGATTCCTCCAGTTCCATTCTTTCTCAAGATATTTGGCTATTCGAGGTTTTTTGTATTTCCATACAAATTGTGGAATTATTTGTTCTAAATCTGTGAAAAATACCATTGGTAGCTTGATAGGGATTGCATTGAATCTATAGATTGCTTTGGGTAGTATACTCATTTTCACTATATTGATTCTTCCAATCCATGAACATGGTATATTTCTCCATCTATTAGTGTCCTCTTTGATTTCTTTCACCAGTGTTTTATAGTTTTCTATATATAGATCTTTAGTTTCTTTAAGTAAATATATTCTAAGTATTTTATTCTTTTTGTTTCAATGGTGAATGGAATTGTTTCCTTAATTTCTCTTTCTATTTTCTCATTATTAGTGTATACGAATGCAAGGGATTTCTGTGTGTTGTTTTTATATCCTGCAACTTTACTATATTCATTCATTAGCTCTAGTAACAAAAGAGACCATAGCAAAAATCAACAAAGCCAAAAGCTGGTTCTTTGAAAGGATAAATAAAATTGAAAAACCATTAGCCAGACTCATCAAGAAACAAAGAGAGAAAAATCAAATCAATAAAATTAGAAATGAAAATGGAGAGATCACAACAGACACAGAAATACAAAGGATCATAAGAGACTACTATCAGCAATTATATGCCAATAAAATGGACAACTTGGAAGAAATGGACAAATTCTTAGAAAAGTACAACTTTCCAAAACTGAACCAGGAAGAAATAGAAAATCTTAACAGACCCATCACAAGCACGGAAATTGAAACTGTAATCAGAAATCTTCCAGCAAACAAAAGCCCAGGTCCAGACGGCTTCACAGCTGAATTCTACCAAAAATTTAGAGAACAGCTAACACCTATCCTACTCAAACTCTTCCAGAAAATTGCAGAGGAAGGTAAACTTCCAAACTCATTCTGTGAGGCCACCATCACCCTAATTCCAAAACCTGACAAAGATGCCACAAAAAAAAAAAAAAAAACTACAGGCCAATATCACTGATGAACATAGATGCAAAAATCATTAACAAAATTCTAGCAATCAGAATCCAACAACACATTAAAAAGATCATACACCATGACCAAGTGGGCTTTATCCCAGGGATGCAAGGATTCTTCAATACCCACAAATCAATCAATGTAGTACACCACATTAACAAATTGAAAACGAAAAGCCATATGATTATCTCCATAGATTCAGAGAAAGCCTTTGACAAAATTCAACATCCATTTATGACAAAAAGTCTCCAGAAAGCAGGACTAGAAGGAGCATACCTCAACATAATAAAAGCTATATATGACAAACCCACAGCAAACATTATCCTCAATGGTGAAAAATTGAAAGCATTTCCCCTAAAGTCAGGAACAAGATAAGGGTACCCACTTTCGCCACTACTATTCAACATAGTTTTGGAAGTTTTGGCCACAGCAATCAGAGCAGAAAAAGAAATAAAAGGAATCCAAATTGGAAAAGAAGAAGTAAAACTCTCACTGTTTGCAGATGACATGACCCTCTACATAGAAAACCCTAAAGACTCCACCAGAAAATTACTAGAGCTAATCATTGAGTATGGAGTTTTTCTTTCTGGCTTACTTCACTCTGTATAATAGGCTCCAGTTTCATCCACCTCATTAGAACTGATTCAGATATATTCTTTTTAATGGCTGAGTAATACTCCATTGTGTATATGTACCACATTCTTATCCATTCATCTGCTGATGGACATCTAGGTTGCTTCCATGCCCTGACTATTATAAACAGTGCTGCAATGAACATTGGGGTACACGTGTCTCTTTCAATTCTGGTTTCCTTGGTGTGTATGCCCAGCAGTGGGATTGCTGGGTCATACGGCAGTTCTGTTTCCAGTTTTTTAAGGAATCTCCACACTGTTCTCCATAGTGGCTGTACTAGTTTGCATTCCCACCAACAGTGTAAGAGGGTTCCCTAAGAAAGCTGTGGTACATATACACAGCCATTAAAAAGAATACATTTGAATCAGTTCTAATGAGGTGGATGAAACTGGTGCCTATTATACAGAGTGAAGTAAGCCAGAAAGAGAAACACCAATACAGTATACTAACGCATATATATGGAATTTAAAAAGATGATAACGATAACCCTGTATACGAAACAGCAAAAAAGACACAGATGTGTAGAACAGTTTTTTGGACTCTGTGGGAGAGGGAGAGGGTGGGATGATTTGGGAGAATGGCATTGAAACATGTATAATATCATATGTGAAACAAATCGCCAGTCCAGGTTCCATGCAGGATACAGGATGCTTGGGGCTGGTGCACTGGGATGACCCAGAGGGATGTTAACGGGGAGGGAGGAGGGAGGGGGTTTAAGAATGGGGAACACGTGTATACCTGTGGCAGATTCATGTTGATGTATGGCAAAACCAATAAAATATTGTAAAGTAATTAGCCTCCAATTAAAATAAATAAATTTAAATTAAAAAAAAAAAAAACCAACACAGCTTCTTTGTGACCACAGGTAGAGGAAGATGAACTGAATCACCTCGAAGATAAAATGCAGAAGTTTGTCTTTGACTTTGCAACCTACCATTTCTGCTTCCTTTTCACTCTGTCAGAATCACATTCCATCCCCCCTTCAGAACACAGTGTGTGCCTTTTCCCCAACCCTCTCCTTAAACAAATCAGAAAAGTATCCATCTTTGCCAACATAGTAGTCTGTTGGCTGCCACCTGTAGGATACAGTTTTCTTTTTTGGCCTCCCAATAACTAAAGGCTTTACTGTGTTGGGAGAACATCAAGTTTGTGAATCTTTGGGGAGGAGAGGGGAAGGAGAAGGAACCAGATGCTGTCTTCCCACACCTCGATGTCAAGGAGCTGGCATGAAGCAGGGACCGTGAGGCAGGACCAGCTTCAGGGGCTGCCAGAGCCAGCAGAAGTGGCATCAAGTATTCAGTGGCTGAGATGTATACCTTGCCACTTGATTGCTGTGGTGTGAGTTGATCCTTACACTGTTATCTGTTGAATCAGATCCCATAAAAGCTGTTGAAGCCTAACCCCCATACCTGTGAATGGGAACTTATTAGTAAATAGACTTTGTAGATGGTCAAGTTAAGATAAAGTCATTAGTATGGGCCCTATTGCCTTTACAGTTCAGTATGACTGTATCTTTATAAAAAGAGGGAATTTGGACACAGAGACAGATGGGCACACAGAAAAAAACATTATGTGAGTATGAAGGCAGAGACTGGATGATGTGTCTACAAGCTGAGGAATTCTAAAGACTGATGGCAACTACCAGAAGCTAGGAAGGAAGCAAGGAAAAGATTTTCAACCAGCCCTCAGCAGGAACGAACCCTGCTTACACCTTCATCTCAGACTTCTAGCCTTAAGAACTTCAAGATAATAAGGGTGTTTGTTTGTTCAAGCCCCAAGTTTATGGTATTTTGTTGAGGCAGCCTTAACAAACTAGTGCATAGACTTTTACCCTACCTGGTTTGCCAGCCTTTCTGATAGTTCGTTGAGCTACTCAGTGTATGTAATCATTTCCTTTTTTAAAAAATAATTTTTTTGAGCCTGGGCTCAATAGTTGCAGTTCCCGGGCTCGAGAGCACAGGCTCAGTAGTTGTAGTGCAAAGGCTTAGTTGCTCCACAGCACATGGGATCCAGGAATCCAACCCATGTCACCTGCATTGGCAGGCAGATTCTTAACCATTGAGCCACCAGGGAAGCCTCTAATCCTTTCCTTTCCTTAACTGGAGTTGGTTTCTTGTCAGTGCCTTAAGACCATGATTGCTATCTTTCAGTAACCATTCTTTCCTTCCTCCTTCCCAACAGCTCCATTTCTCATTTTAGAATTCATGTGGTTCTGGGAAAACAGATGTTACCTCTTAGCCAGTCAACAATGTGATTGGTTCCTGAGTGGGCAAGACCTGAAGATGATCTGCTCACAGTGAAGTGCCAGACATTTTCTAGAATGCTGAGGCAAAGATATTCTCTTCCCTGCTGTACATAAATAAAGACGTTTGTAGCCTAGCAACTCTGGCAATCCTGTCTCAGAGGCAGCCAACTTCAGAAGGCAAGAAAGAAGGGAAGAAAGAAATCTTTCATTGAGCTGCTGGACCAAGGCACACCTGGAGTTAGCACTCCCTATGGCTTTCTCATCCCAGGAGCCAAACAATTCCCCTTATTTTTAAAGCCAGTTGGAGATAAAGTTTTCTCCTATCTCTAGACAAAAGCATCTTAACTGACCCACCCCATTTATATTTTAAACATTATTCACAGAATTTCAATAAGCCTCTAAGTTATATGCTATTTAAAATAATTGTGCTTAATTTTATGGTGAAACCCTTTTAAAAACAATGTCCATTCATTGTGAGGAGTTGAATAACATTTAAGGTGACCTGAGGGTTATCATGTAACTGCTAAGCTGATTGACCCCAAAGGAAATAGTAATAGTAATGATGATAATGACAGTGGTAGCGGTGGTGGGTAGTGATGGCTATTTCTTCTCAAGCGCATGGGGATTTGAGGAAAGCTTCTGTAAAGCAGAAACACTGGACCTGGAACTCGAACAATACACTGGAGTTTGACAGGCACTTCTGGTTCTCAAGGACAATAGAAGGGTCTCAGGCCTAGATCAAACTCTTACTTTCCCTTCCTGTTTATATGTACCTGTTCCTGAGTCATACAACACAGGTACAAATGGTCCTGTAATCATAGCCCTGCCCTTGAACTGGAACAAAAGAACAAATTCAGGACTCCATCTGCCCAAAGTGGGATGGAGCTGGCACCCATTTCCTGTTCCTGGTAGAGTTTATGGTTACTGTGGCTATGCTTGTGCATGGAGCCGCAATGTTCTCTCATTTCCTAACACCGTCCCATAGTTTGTGTGATTAGAGTTGCATTCTGGTTTCAAATTTGCACTCCAGTCCTTTATTGTGATCTCTAAACCTTTGGCCACTCAGTGGTCTTCTTTTCAGCACAGAAAGATTTTGAATCTGACTATATCACCTGCTGGGAAATAAGCACAGTTCCTACCCAGATGTGCCTTCATTACTAAACTTGACTTTCAGCCATTGATTATAGCCTGCTGAGGATCTGAGCTTATCCTATGGCCACTGCCATAGGATCTGCTGACCACCCGTCTCAGGTGGCAGGCTCTTTCTCCCAGCACCTGCTCCTGTGACTGTGCTTTAGT
Source organism: Bos indicus (assembly GCF_029378745.1). Classification (NCBI taxonomy): domain Eukaryota; kingdom Metazoa; phylum Chordata; class Mammalia; order Artiodactyla; family Bovidae; genus Bos; species Bos indicus. The sequence continues at coordinate 44,676,908 of NC_091768.1, forward strand.
TCTTTTTCCAGTTAGAACTCCAGCAAATATAATAGCTGAAAGCATACGGATTATGACACTTCTTCCTCTAATAAGACTTATAATTTTAGCCAATATTTTACCAGATCTTGGAGATCCAAGGTTCATTTTATTGAATCTTTTCCATTTCCCTTTCTTTGTAGCCACTCACCTGGGTCTCCTGTTTCAAGATGATAATCAAGCAGTCCCTTTCACCCCCTCTATCGTTCAAGGGCCCCAGTTTCTTTTGCTTTAAGTTCCTTAAAACCCAGGTATTTACCTCTGAATTAAAGCACAGGAGTCCTGAGGTATTTGGAATCAAAGAACAAACCACATTAAAAAATGAAGCTTGAATAAAATATCTAAAGGAGTGACAGCAGAGGGATTTGAAAAAAGGGAACCCCACCCAGACGTTATGGGGAAGATACTAAGCTTACATAAGAATAACGATGTACAAAAATGACCATTATAGTCAAACAGTACTTAGTAGCAGGAAAAACCATCTATAATAAATGCTATTATAGACACTAGAAATCAACAAGGTAAGAAAGAAAAAATTGTGCCTTTCTCATAAATGATCTTCATTTATGCAAATCACCTCACAGGAAAGATATTACTAAATGTTTCTTTATTTAACATAAATTTCATTTTTGTAGCAATTTAGTGTGATTTATACCTTATAATATGATCATTGCTCACAAATTTAAAAATTTAAGGGATGATTATTCCAGAAATTTACATTAGATTTTATTGTGATAAAGAATGTTTCTGTATGCTGCAAAGATAAATAAGGCCTACATGGACCCAAAAGTATAAATACACATGTGACAGTCATACTAGGCAGAATGTGGGTATGTTTCTGGGAGTATGAAGTGCTGGAAGTGACAACTAGTTAAGACAGAGAGGAGATAGCTCTTGAGATTATACAACAGAATTAGGAAAAAGGGACAGCATCACATAAATCACACAGTAAGTTGTGCAGATATATAGGCTATTCTAATTTGCCCTCACTTTTTTCTGTGTCTGCCTACTATTAATCCACTTGGGAATAGAATAGAAAAACGTTAGAGAACATTTTTAACACAAGATTCAGGAACTCTGCAGAGACTAATACTGACCATGTTTGGCCAACTTTCAATGACCAATATGGTCTTTTCCATATTAAACACACAGAATAACGTAAATGTTTATTATTGACAGTGTCCCCCCCACCCCTTTCACTGGATTTGTTTTATAAACAGCTATCTAACTTGTTTTCTTCCTGCGTTTGGAAAGCCAGAAAGTCCAAGCTTTTTCATCATTGAAAGCATCTTGGTTAGGAAGTCTTTCCAGCTTTATTACAAAACTGAGTGATATTTCCCAGCAAGATAAAATCTGTTCTGATTATTCCGAGCAGTGCTACCTTAGCAAAATATCTCATTCTGTTTTTGCAGTACCCATATCTAGATCAGGACTTTGACTCTAGGGTCTCATGCCAGGAAAATGGGTCTTGCTGATTCTGGCTTTCCTTGTGCTGAATCAGAAAACAAAAATGTCACTTCTTGTAACTTGGGGTTTATCCTGTTCTCTCCTAACCAGACGCATATACTGAAAAAGATTCTCCTCTTTTTTTTAACAATCATGAACGTGAAGACAATGGCTTGCCTAAATGATATTAAATGGAGAATATTGAGTCTATTATGAGCATCCCTTGATGTGGTATGACTTCCTGATGATCGCTTATGAAGAAACTGCAGAAGGAAAACTTATAATCCCAGGAAAGTTTATCATTGAAAATCTATGTGGATTAATGGAAACTTCTGAATCCAATGTTTGTGTTCTTATAGGTGGAGTGGTTCTTGAAAGGTTTGTCTTTGCCTCCCTGTCTTAGATGTAATAGAAATAGAGATCCACTTCGCTGTGCCTTGCTTCCTATAGAGATAACTTGCCAAATGTAATCAGTACTAAATTTATCCCAGATTCATTTAGAGGGCTGGCTATGACTGACCAAACACTTACTTTGAATTGTAAAACTTTCAACAAGCTGTGCATGAGAGTCAAGCTTAGAATGACTTTTTGGCATTTCATGATAAAGAGTTGATCCAGTACAATTTTTGTGACCTCGTGTGACATTTTGTCTCATCTTTGGCAGATAACATTGTCTTTTATGTGTGTAAAAATCAGGCTTTTATAAAACAAAAGCTAGATATTTCAACTTTTGCTAAAAAATGTTTTTAAGGGCCAACTATGGTGTAAGGCTTGGTGCTGCAGATATGTGTTGAAAAGATAGACATGGCCCCTCCCTTGCGGACTTCACAGATAAAGGGGGAGCCAGGCAAGCCAGTGAGCAGAAACAATCAAGTGTGATAAGTTTTATTCATTATCTGTAAACTAAATCGAGGAGCAATTTAGTTACTAAGAAAGGCAGAAGAATTCTAAATATGAATTCTCTTAGAATAAAATCTTCACTAAGACTTTTCATCATATTTTATAATTTAAAATTTGTCTTTCTCTTCGATAGCAAGCAGTTAAATTTTTATACTATGGTCAGAATCATAAAGGAAAAAGTCTGAACAATATATGAATACTGGTTTGGATCTTCTCCAAGAAACTATAGATGATCATTTGAAGGGGACAATTTAGGCATGTTTGCTAGGAATCAGATTGGGAATTAAAAAAAAAATTAATTTCTTTCTGTCAAGAATTTGCAAAACTAAGAGCAGAAAAGGAAATAAAGCATGCTTTAATCAATAGCTATTTTGAAATAACTTCTACAAGCAAGGTGAAATTGAAAAACTAAATCTCAGCTCATGGATTAAGTTTTGTATTAAGTTCAGAACTGTTGGGAGCATTGGCGTGAAAGGAGTAAGACCAAGACCTCATCTTCATCAGTTCCATGTCAGGTAGGTAGAGGACAAGTAGGCAACCCCAATACACCCTGCCAAGTTGGAGAGAAGATGCCCCACAGTCAGTCAAGAATATTTGTTAAACTTGTTGAAAGAGCATGGCTGATTCATGAGGCTGCAATAAATACAAGTTGGAGGAGCAGAGGGTATGTGCTGGAAGACAAATAGGAGAGATGGATAAGAGGGAGGGCAAGAAGTACTAGGAAATCATTACAAAGAGTTCAGATTTTAACATGAAACAAAGCTTTAAGCAGAAAGCTTTCCAGCACTTGGAAGAAGTGGGCAGGATGACAGTGTTAGATAATTTTTTAAAAAAATCTTTCTGGTTGCATTTTGGAAAATTGATCACAGAAAGAAAAGGCTGGAATAGGTCCTTGCAGTAATTCAAGTGAGAAATGACCAAGTCTTGAACCTTGTTAATGGAAACAGAAACGGCTAGGCTGGGTAATTGATCGGAAGTGAGGAACAAGAGGATGCTTCCAGATTAGGTTGGATGATGGGGTGGATGGTGGGGCATTTACTGAGACAGAAATTATGGGAAGAGAAGTAGATTTAGATGGAAGATAAAGAGTTGGATTTTAAATGTTTGCGTATAAGATGCCTGTGGGTGGAGAATTCTGGAAGGCAGCTGGAAACATTGGCCTGCAGCTCCAGAGAAGAGATCTAGACTTGAGATAAAAGTTATGAGAGGGAAATCACCCAGCAAGAGCATATAAGGGGAAAAAAGGGTCAAGGACACAAGCCTGGTAAACACAGACATTTGAGGGCTGTACAGACAAAGAGGAATTCTAATAGAGGACCAAGAAGTAGAGAAAATAAAAAACAGGAAAGATTGGTGTCATGGGATCTTAGGGTGGAGAGAATTTTCAGGAAGGAAAACATGGTGTTAATTGCTGCAGAGAGTGAATGAGGTGTGTCCATTGGCAAGGACAGTTTCATTGTAGGGCAGGATCAGAAGTCAGCTTGCAGGTAGGGTGAGGAGTTAGAAGTGAGGAAGAATAAAGAAGTACAGACTTGTATGAGGCCTTTAGGAAAAGAAAGAGAGTTTAGTAAACATACAGATCTAGGTGTTTATGTTTTAGACTATGGGGTCGCATAGAGTTGGACACAACTGAAGTGATGTAGCAGCAGCAGCAGCATCATTCCCACACAGACCCCCCAAAAAAACTGTCATTTGCTTTACTTTGTTGACTTAGTTTAAGAGTGATAGAGTAATGGCCTGGAAAATACTAACAGACATCCTAAAATTTTCAATCCTTTCTTCTATAATCCAAGAAAAGATAACAACTTACCTTTAATGAGTAGGAAGAAATATAGTAATGCAAAGGAATTAAGTAATAAGTTCAAAATTTTAACAACAGAGCATCAGATAACAGCAATGATACCAATTTGTATTCCCAAACCCACATGCTTCTGTTTACTTCATTTTGAGAAATTTTGTCTCTTAAATGGAGATCTGAAAGAAAATATACAGAGGTTAAAGTAACTCAGAAGAGTGAATGAACAGTAATGTTCATATGAAGAAAGGTCCAAAAGGCTATTCTAAGGAGTAGTCTTATGTTGATTATTGCAGCAACAGAAGGAATTTTAGAATCCATTAACTCATTTTGCAGATGGGAAATCTAAGGCCCAGAGAGGTCAGATGACTTGTCTAACTATAGGATCAGGACAAAAATCTTTATCTCTTAACATCCTTCTAACCACTTGCAAAAGATTTCTTCTTTCTAAACCAAAGTAAGTTGCTGCTGCTGCTAAGTCGCTTCAGTCATGTCCGACTCTGTGCGACACCATAGATGGCAGCCCACCAGGCTCCCCCGTCCCTGGGATTCTCCAGGCAAGAAACTGGAGTGGGTTGCCATTTCCTTCTCCAATGCATGAAAGTAAAAAGTGAAAGTGAAGTCACTCAGTCGTGTCTGACTCTTAGCGACCCCATGGACTGCAGCCTACCAGACTCCTCCATCCATGGATTTTCCAGGCAGGAGTACTGGAGTGGGGTGCCATTGCCTTCTCCAAGTAAGTTGCTATTGGTTATCAAAGGAGTATAATAATTCTGTCCATTTAACTCCCAAAGGTTTCTTGCCAATAACCAAAAGGGTTTACAAAGTACATTGAGCTCTAGAAAGATAAACTATTCATTGAAGGCATTTGTCTTCTACTAATTCTACACTTTTTTCTATTTTCATATTATTTATATTTCCATGTTTATATTTTCTTTGTTGCTCTCTGTATTATTATTCTACGTCTATCATCTAGTTTCCAATTGTTCTCCTTCCTAATTTTACCCACATAGAAATACATACTTTGTCATAAAAGCTTACTCCCCTTTTCATAAAGCTGTCCTTGCTTCTGCTGGTTGAGCTTTTGGGGTCTACCTGGTCAACATGTGGTATATGTTTTCATACACACAGATGGCCTGAGCCTCTTCATTGAGGGACAGTCCCTGTCCCTAAGCCTTGTTCCCACAATTCTTACAAAGGCCAACCTCAAAGGACCACCACTTATGTGTCCTCTGTGGGATTAGAAACAGGAGGTTTTACCACATGTTTTCTGTACTGGTTCCATTTCTGAGAGTGAGTCGCACATGGCAATAGAATTGGAGATACTTTAGAAAAAGAAAGAAAAAAAAAGATCACCCTTAAAGCTAATCCTGCTGTTGACACAAAGCAGAATTAGACTTTGGAAAATGTCCATCCCTTAATATCTCATATTGCTCTCATTTGTAGTGTAAAATGATGCAACTCACATTGTACTTTGTCCAGTAATGCACTTAATCCCCATGAAAGAAAGAAATGAATCACTACAGCAAGACTCCTGTCTTCCAAACGACTCTTTCTCAAATTAGAAATGAGTAATTATTATAGGGGTAAATAACTATGAGTTTCTCAGAATAGATAAATTTCCTCAAGTCATGAGACAGCACTCACAGGATTCCCCCATCCCAGATCCTGGAAATGCTAAGCTTTTGACACCCCCTTTCTTGCGTTCAGGAACTGAGACATTTAAATGGGCATAAGTGGAAAAATCCACATTGGCTCACAGGATATGAATACGGTTTCCTTACTTCAAGTGGCATGTTAGTGGGAATTGTGTTTTGCACTGCATTTAAGATGCCAAGCCCAGGAGAAAGCCTCTAACTTTCAATAGCTGTATACAAATAGAGTGAGCTAACAATGACCTCCTGCTTTCCCAGGCCAGCCATCAAGGGCATGGGACTCCAGAATCAATCGCATGAGAAATATCACTCATGCGTATTGCCATGGTGGTTTCTATCTTAAAAGCTGGTATTTACCGTTCAGTCAAGAGTGTATTACAATCAAAAAAAGGATTGTTATTTGTTGAGATAAAGTGAGTCCAAGGCAAATACCTGCTTTTCAGAGAAAACAGAGACTCTAAAGCAATTCAGATGTCTTCAAGACAAAAGTAAATTATCTTGCCTCTTTGCTGTTACACAAGTTCATTGTCTCTCTTTCAAGCTTCAGGTGTTTCTAGTCTCTAGAAAATGTCTTGAAAATTAGGCTAACGTCAGTAAACAAACTAGCTAATGTCAAACAGATTGATTTCTCAAGCTCTGATCATGATTTATGAGCCGGAATGAAGAACCTATCTATCTGGCATGCACTGTTCTCTTTAGTCCTAGCTTGATGAGTAAGAAGCTGAGTTATGGTTTCTTGGCTGAGATTAGCTGTCTCCAGGAACTTGGGTAACTGTCTCCGATAATCCAGTCTGTGTATGAAACGTAGAAAAGCCTTAGGTAGCCCAGAAATTTAGCAAAACACAAGACTGTCCAACTAGACAGAAGCAAAACTACAACTGAAAATGAGCCAAAAACTCTCCTCCAAGTAAAAAACGTTAAAATTTAAAAATAAAATCAATACCAGGCTGAACCAGAATGTTTTCTGGGAGGTGCGTTCACACTATCATAGGACTTCCCTGGTGGCTCAGATGGTAAAGCATCTGTCTACAATGTGGGAGACCTGGGTTCAATCCCTGGGTTGGGAAGATCCCCTGGAAAAGGAATTGGCAATCCACTCCAGTACTATCGCCTGGAAAATCCCACGGACAGAGGAGCCTGGTAGGCTACAGTCCTTGGGGTCGCAGAGAGTCGGACACGACTGAGCGACTTCACTTTCATTTTCAGTGACCTCAGAAGATTCTAGATAAACCACAAGCATTCTAATTTCTCTCAGAAGTATGTTATAGATCTGCCATTCATGAATTATAGCTAATTATTTTGGAAGTGATTTATATTCAGTCTATCTTTTGAGGGTAAAAAGTATTGTATACAGTATATTCAGTATTCAGTATGTTAACCAGTTCATTCTTGTTTAATGCTAAGTTTCTGTCTCTTGAATATTATAGGTTATTTTCCACATTCTGTTAAACCAGATTTTGTAAACAAATATGTATTTTTTCTCCGTAGTCTAGATGATTTTTTATAGGGTTTATAGATACCTTTTTGATCTCATTTTTTCAAACTAAAAAACTCATTGGAAAAGACCCTGATGCTGGGAAAGATTGAAGGCAGGAGGAGAAGGGGATGCCAGAGGATGAGATGGTTGGATGGTATCACCGACTCGATGGATGTGAGTTTGAGCATAAAAAGTATTTTTTATTTTGTTTTGTTTTTCAGCAATTTCACTAGAAATATCAAGTAACTATAAACATCAAAATCTCGGAAGTAGGGCACAGGTTTTTCTTTGTCCACTTCCCGATGGGTAATGCTTGTGGTGAACCTGGAGAACATAGTCTAGAAAAATAAAATATACATTTTATTGCTACATTGCTTCTGAGGAACATTTCCAGGGATCGCAGCTATTTGACAGAAACACACAGGCCAGCCTTACCAGTTTTACAAAAAGTTTCTCAAATTATCACTCCCTCTACACTAATCCCCTTTTTGCTGCAGGTAAAGAAAATAGGTATTGAGTGATTGGTTATAACCATGTCAGAACATTGTCTCTTTACATATATTGTCTTTTTTCATCATTACTACACCTCTGAGAAACAGCATGATTATCTCCATCCTACAAATAAGCAAGTGATGCTTCAAGAAAGATTAAGAAACTTGCAGAAGGTCACATAGCTAGTAAGTGAGTTCTAGCAAGACTAGGATTCAAACCCGGGACTGAGTGCCCAGTTGTGTAACTATAACATTGCTATTCCTGAGGTTCTTATTCCTTTAGGTTCAACCATTTTTAGGATCCAAGCGTATCCTTATTTTCATGGTGCCTTTACACCAGTTAGGGATTTCAGTTATTTTACTTAAAAACCATAACCACGGGAACATATCTATCACATCTGTGTCTGCAGCCTTTTCTCTATTTGGAATGAGATTATAACACATTGGCTAGCATCAATCCCATATGAGTTGATGTGAATGGCAGCCCTGTTATTAATTAAAAATGTGAGATGCTACCAGTTTTCAATTTGGATGGTTGAAATTATATATATGGCTATTTCCCACTTGTAAATCAAGTCTTTTATCCCCATGAAGCATCTCAAATGAGGGAAATAAAAATACTGTTGCTAAATATTTAGGGGATTATTTTGTAAGCCAGTGAAAACAGAATCTTTCATTTGTTTCACCAATGGTGGGAAGGTTTTCTTTTTAATTTTCCTGTATAGGTCCCCTGGGGATGAGTGCACATAACACAAAATAATATTCCTTTAATTTTTTTTCCAAAAACACTATTATTTCCACATGGTGACATCCATCCCTCTTTTCCAAAATGCCCCCAAAAGCTCCCTAAACAGACTCAATACAACTCAAAAACGTAAGAGATGGCTTATTTTAACTTCTGTACTAAAGTCTAAAGCAAGACAACTTTCAAAGTGATGCATATATTCAAAACTCTAGCTTATTTGCTCCAAATTATAACATTTTTAAAGGTAAAACAAATTTCTTCACTTTGGGAAGACTTTGATTGTGAAAGTATGAACCCTTCAGGATGCCTGGACCAAAAGGTCAGTGCCCCATCCCTGTCCACTATCAGGGAGACTTTGGGGTAGAATATGGTAACTGCCTTCAGAGAAGAAAGCCAGGGGCTAAATCAGAATTTGAACTAATAAATATCCACCAAAACATCTGTGTTCTCCAATAAGCATAATATAATGCAGTTTCCCGTGAATGTGTTCATCTTGTCTGACTAGTAGACAATCCTGGTTAAATATGTTTCAGGGAGATGGTACATTCACCTTCTTACTTCCTATTGACAACACACACTGCTTTATTGACAGGGCAGTAAAGAGTTGAATTTTCTTTACTATAACAGTTTCTATCTTCTTTGACCCTGCGAATTCTTTACCTGCGTCATCACGTGAAGATAATAATTGGTAGAACATACTTCAGTAACTATTGTTCATCAGAGGAAAGGGCTCAAACTCTAACTAAGATGGGGTCCAAGCTAAAGTTTTATCTCTTAAATCTTACAGCTCTCGCTGGGACAAATTATAAGACCTCATCTAGAGGATTTGGGGTCGGAATAATCCTTGTTCTCCCTATCTCAGAGGGAGATGGGAAAAGGAAGTCAAATGATGGGCATGAAAGCATGTCTTCAGTAGTAAACTTGCATGTGAAGTACTTGTTATTTTCATTATTTATTTTTTTTTTAAGAAAAAAGTAAGAGAAAAACAGGTGACTTTTTGTTACAACACAGTGGGTTCACAAACAAGCCCGTGCTTGATCTGGCACGCAGAGTGGGGTCTTCAGACGTTACATTTTATAATCTTGAGCTTAATCTCCTGAGAATCTCAAGTGACCTTCGGATGTGGTCTTTGTGTTTCTTTTAATGTGTCTGAGACAGAGTGACCAAGTTTGTTTTTTTAACCTAAGCACTTTTGTGAGCCAAGATTCAGAACCACCAGAAACACAGGAGGTAGCAATATGACCTCTATTTATTAGCTAAAATAAGAAAAAGAAAATTCCTAGGATTATTAGTTAAAGCAAAGCAAGTTGTATTCCCAACAGGACAAACAATATAACTTTGATGTCAAGGGAGTTACTGATATATATTATTTTGTGGCAAGCAAACTAAAGTCTATCTTTTTAATTATTTTGAAAAGCACTATTAAATGCAGCTTTCCTTTAATTTGTAATGATACGTTATCCATGTCCCAAGAAAAAGAATGAATAGTAAACAAACCCATAATGACAGCTTGGTCCCTTTCCTGGACGTCTGTCATTGCCAATTATCATCTTCTATTCTGAGTCTGAAAAATATTTTTCATGTTAATCCTTAATATTACTATATACTGATACGACACCCTCTTTACTTTAAGTTTTATAACAGTCCTTCTAATAAGATGTGTGTAATTTTAACTTTACTTCTCATACTGAGATTCAAAAGAGGATTTAAAATATGTCCCTGAATCCCTAAAAGTAATCAACAGGATAAGTAGGCGGAAGTAAAATAACAATAAATAATATTTGTTGAAGATATACCATGTATCAAGCCCTGTACATATTTTGGTGGGAGTGTTTTCGTGGGGTTTTTTTTTTTGCTTTGTAAGATAGGCATTATTTTCCAACTTTACAGAAGAAATTAAGGAATTTTTAATAAAGAATTTAATACTTTTCATAAGTTTAAGCAACTAAAGGGTGGAGCTAGGAGTTGAACTCAAAATGGTTTGCCTCTAAGACTGATCTTTTTTCCGTGAGTAGCACTGCCTCTCCAAACCACCAGTAGAGTAATTCTACATCATGTCATAGCACATTTTCCTTTTAGAATTATTTCCTACAAGGTTTGTTTATGACAAAATAGCAGATTTTTTAGTATTCAGATTTAATGCTACCCCAGGGAATATTTCTCCCTGACTTAGTATCCTCTAGTTGGGCACTTCATCTTTTCTTGGCAAAATTCTGCTCACTTCATGGACTAAAACAGCCATTTAAAGCATATCTTCCTTCTGTGTACTCATGGAGAGAGCAAATCTCTTCTTTCTAAGAACATGAGTTCACACGATTTTTTTCATAAAAAGAACCTTACAAAATATATGGATAAACCTTTGCTTTCCTTGAGGTTTTCCAAGCTTTTTAAAAAATAATGTCACATGTTTTTTGTTGTTGTTGTTCTAACTTTTCAGTATTCAAAATCATGTTTAAGGTTATTAATTTTAAAAATATCCTTAATAACAAATGATAACACCCAACTTCATGGTTTTCAGAATTCATCCATCTGAATATTTTGAGACTCCCTCCAAGTTCCAAGCTTGCTCTTGGGAGCAAGAGAAAGTGATTAACAGTGGAAATTGCTGTCCTGAGTAAATGTATTTGTTGTTGTTGTTTAGTCATTAAGTCACGTCCAACTCTTTGCGACCCTATGGATGGCAGCATGCCTGGTTTCCCTGTCCTTCACTCTTTCCCGGAGTTAGCTCAAACTCACATCCATTGAGTTGGTGATGCCATCCAACCATCTCATGCTCTGTCGCCCTCTTCTCCTCCTGCCCTCAATCTTTCCTAGCATCAGGGTCTTTTCGAATGAGTTGACTCTTCACATCAGGTGGCCAAAGTATTGGAGCTTCAGCATCAGTCCTTCCAGTGAACATTCAGGGTTGATTTCCTTTAGGATTGACTGGTTTGATTTCCTTTCTGTCCAAGGTAGTAAACATATGAAAGTCGCTCAGTCATGTCTGACTCTTTGTGACCCCATGGACTGTACAGTCCATGAAATTCTCTAGGCCAGAATACTGGAGTGGGTAGCCTTTCCCTTCTCCAGCGGATCTTCCTGACCCAGGAATTGATCTGACATCTGCATTGCAGATGGATTCTTTACTAACTGAGCTATCAGGAGAGCCCAGTAAACATATAGAAGTAGGCAATAAATTACAACCACAGTACAGACAAACTGTGTGTATGTGTTAGTCACTCAGTCGTGCCCGACTCTTGTGATCCCACGGACTACAGCCTGCCTGGCTCCTCTGTCCGTGGAATTCTCCAGGCAGAAATACTGGAGTGGGTTGCTATTTCCTCCTCCAGGGGATCTTTCCAATCCAGGGATCAAACCTGGGTCTCCTGTGTTGTGGGCAGATTCTTTACCATCCGAGCCACCAGGGAAGTCCACAGACAAACTAGAGTGCTATTTTAAAGTAATAAGTAGAAGGCATAGTTAACCAGATTGGGGATATTAGAAAAGAATTACCCAAGGATTTGATATCTAAGTTGAATATTGAATATTGTAGGTTAGGCAGATAGGTAAGATTGAAGCAAACCCATGTAACCATTAATTTATGTATGACATAGAGGATGAATGAAAAAGGCTCTGCACTTGAAAATACTTTTTTTTTAATTTATTTAAAATACATATCCATCAAATGTAAATAATTTTCTCAGTTACAGGTTTGGGGGCAATATGTCAATACATCAATGAGCCTCACCATTTTTCAGAGTCTTTTTTAAGTTACACATGAGAAATTAGTGGATTTAGTGGAGGCAGGGTGGGTTGTGGACGTGGCTAAATAGCTGGTGTAATAGGATATTTTCCTAGAATCAAATTCCAGTGACAGAATTGGTAACATCAGCACACTCATTTTCAAGAAGTAGTAGTTCCATTTATGAAATCAGTCTGATAGCCTTTGGGGACTATAAGGTTTTTAACTTTCTGCAATATTTTGAACTTCCATTATATTTTCCTCTTTTGTGTATTTGTATTATTAAATTACCTGCTCTTTTTTCTATTGAGAACACATCCTGCATCACTTGTTTTTTTAGGAAAAAAGAATTTTTTTGTATTGCTCTACCATTTTAATAGAGAAGTTAGATCAAGAGATGGAGAAGGCAATGGCACTCCACTCCAGTACTCTTGCCTGGAAAATCCCATGGACGGAGGAGCCTGGTGGGCTATAGTCCATGGGGTCACTAAGAGTCGAACACAACTGAGTGACTTCCCTTTCACTTTTCACTTTCATGCATTGGAGAAGGAAATGGCAACCCACTCCAGTGTTCTTGCCTGGAGAATTCCAGGGACGGGGGAGCCTGGTGGGCTGCTGTCTATGGGGTCGCACAGAGTCAGACACGACTGAAGTGACTTAGCAGCAGCAGCAGTAGATCAAGAGAGTGTTCAAATGTGACAATTTATGAATTCAAAATCTTTATGCTTATATAGCTCTCTCTGTACTGTTCATGTTTGCAAAAATTACTGCTCATGTTTGCAAAAATTGGTTCAGAATAACATCAATTACCAATAAATAATAATGTAATTTCTGCCATCATTTACCATTACCAAATATGCAGATATTCAGTCTTTTTACAAAGAATTAAAATATAACTTGATAGGAACAAATGTTGAGAGGTTTTTCTTGCTGCTGTTGTTTAAATTCCAAAAGTATGTTGCCACTAATTTTTTTTTATTATTTTAATAAAGCATTGAAAAGAGTGTGATTGGGTAGACCTTCAGAGAAACCATTCAGGTCATCTGCCGAAAGCCTCAGTCTTGTTATGTTGTCAAGAAGCCGAGTAATTCTTACTTGGAAACTCTGATGGCAGTGCATGCCAGTTGTGACATGGTTTGCTTCCTTTGATTTTAATTCTAGATGGCTTTCCCAGGAAGAACTGGCTTGTGATCGATCCATCAACACAGCACCACTCCCTGTCTTCTGTGCTGAGTAGATTCAGTCATTGCAATTCTCCAGAATAGCCCTTTGTGGTTAAATATTTTGGGTGAATTGGAATGATCTTATCCCTGCTTTGCGTGTGTGTGTGTTAGTCACTCAGTTGTGTCCGACTCTTTGCGACCTCATGGACTATAGACCACCAGATTCTTCTGTCCGTGGAATTCTCCAGGCAAGAATACTGGAGTGGGTAGTCATTCCTTCTCTAGGGAATCTTCCCGATCCAGGGATCGAACCCAGGTCTCCTGCACTGTAGGTGGATTCTTTACAGTCAGCCACAAGGGAAGCCCTGGTTTACTGTAGTCTAAAACAATATCCTGGCAATCACCTCTGTCATTTTGGAGAAAACATATTGCTATAGACTCTGCCTTGAAATGTTATCCAAAGAATGATTAGATGGCCATATTTTGTTGAATTTTTAACTCCTTGGAAAATTCAACCCATTCTAACTTCAAGTTTCAGCCAACATATCTAAGAACAAATTTTACCCAAGAAACTAAGATCTATTAGTTAATTAATTCAGTTCAAAGTATTAATTCTGTCACCAATTTGCTGAGAAATTACATAGCATAATCAGTTGAAATAGAAAAACAGTCTTAGAGATTCAGAAATAAAATTGCAAAGAGTTATATGTGTGAGTGATTTCATATTAGTAATCCTAGTACAGACTAATAAATTTGTTGTTCATTATATTTAAATTTGTTGTTTGAAGGCAATGACTAATAAGGATGAATGCCATAAAAAAAGAAGAGTTGTTAATAATTAGGGTTCTGGCGTAGATATATTGTGGAAGACAATAATTTCTTAATTTTAAGATAAATCCTTTGCCATGATTACAGTGGTTAAGTATGAACATTTTGAATAAGTTCCTGCTAGGAGCTGCCGTCAAATGAAATTCACTCACATTTGTGAAATTGAAGCACACTGTTGAGGATGGTAATGAATTTAACATTTCAGTTAAAACCAGCAGATGATTACAATGAACCAAGAAGCATAAACATTATCTTGATAAGTGAATCTACCATTTTCTCATCTGTAAAAGGCATTTGCTGATATTCTTCAGATAGAATACATAATCATGATGATAAAAATAATTATAATGATTACAATTGCTGTTATTATTGTTATGCTTAACATTTTATATCAGTTAATTCTCAAAGTACTTTTATGGAGCCATATGAAGATAGTATATTATATAGTCATACCTATAACTACATTTATATACGTATATAATATTAGAAACAATTTTATAGTCACAAAACAACTAAATGTAAGTCCAACAAAATATTTAATATTTTATTGGTTTGGGTTGTATTTTTTGTTTTGTTTTCTCCCCCTAATCTAATTCAGGAAAATTCACTAAGCTGTGTCAAATTAATTCCAAAGTAAGTTGCTGAAGATTAAAAATAAAATGTCAAGCTGATTGTGGTAAAAAAGTGAAATAGCTAGTTTAGACTTGGTTCAGTTCAGTTCAGTCACTCAGTCGTGTCCGACTCTTTGCGACCCCATGAATCACAGCATGCCAGGCCTCCCTGTCCATCACCAACTCCCGGAGTTCACCCAAACTCATATGCATCGAGTTGGTGATGCCATCCAGCCATCTCATCCTCTGTCGTCCCCTTCTCCTCCTGCCTCCAAACCCTCCCAGAATCAGGGTCTTTTCCAATGAGTTAGCTCTTCGCATCAGGTGGCCAAAGTATTGGAGTTTCAGCTTCAACATCAGTCCTTCCAATGAACACCCAGGACTGATCTCCTTTAGGATGGACTAGTTGGATCTCCTTGCAGTCCAAGGGACTCTCAAGAGTCTTCTCCAACACCACAGTTCAAAAGCATCAATTCTTCCGTGCTCAACTTTCTTCACAGTCCAACTCTCACATCCATACAAGACCACTGGAAAAACCATAGCCTTCACAAGATGGACCTTTGTTGGCAAAGTGATGTCTCTGCTTTTTAATATGCTATCTAGGTTGGTCTTAACTGTCTTTCCAAGGAGTAAGCGTCTTTTAATTTCATGGCTGCAATCACCATCTGCAGTGATTTTGGAGCCCCAAAAAATAAAGTCTGACACTGTTTCCCCATCTATTTCCCATGAAGTGATAGGACCAGATGCCATGATCTTCATTTTCTGCATGTTGAGCTTTAAGCCGACTCTCTCACTCTCCTCTTTCACTTTCATCAAGAGGCTTTTTAGTTCCTCTTCACTTTCTGCCATAAGGGTGCTGTCATCTGCATATCTGAGGTTATTGATATTTCTCCCAGCAATCTTGATTCCAGCTTGTGCTTCTTCCAGCCCAGCGTTTCTCATGATGTACTCTGCATAGAAGTTAAATAAGCAGGGTGACAATATACAGCCTTGACGTACTCCTTTTCCTATTTGGAACCAGTCTGTTGTTCCATGTCCAGTTCTAACTGTTGCTTCCTGACCTGCATACAAATTTCTTAAGAGGCAGATCAGGTGGTCTGGTATTCCCATCTCTTGAAGAATTTTCCACAGTTTATTGTGATCCACACAGTCAAAGGCTTTGGCATAGTCAATAAAGCAGAAATAGATGTTTTTCTGGAACTCTCTTGCTTTTTTGATGATCCAGCGGATGTTGGCAATTTGATTTCTGGTTCCTCTGCCTTTTCTAAAACCAGCTTGAACATCTGGAATTTGATATGAACATTTAAATTCATCTTATTTGTAGTAGTAAAGCTGAACGTATGACATACATTGTTCTTTAGATGGTAAACATTTGCAAAGTTCCTTTAGCAATTTAGAGGAAAAGCACTGGCTTCGAGAAAAGCCAACTGTTTTAATCATCTTAATGGATAATATTCCCCATGATAATATATTTCATCTAAACTGTTTTCTTTGCTAAATAAGGTACAAAGGAAACTGTCACACTGTTCAATAAGAACTTAGCAAATACTCAACTTTAAATGCTTTATATTTGACAAGAGAAATTTAATTTCATCTAATATATTTCTGTAATATTATAATCCAGGTAATTCATTTGGGCAAACATTTTTGAAACCACAGAGTGGTTGTCTTAATACCCTGAAGAAATCCTGGATGGCCTTCATGTTTTGTTTTCCTTTGCTTTTTAAAGCCAGTATATTATTTGCATACTGATCCTGTGGGAGCCAGACACAGTGATTCATACAGTGAAACGTGAAATTAGCATATGCTTCCTGAAATTCCACCTTGTTCATGAAATCTTTTATATTAACTAATTAGGAGTGACAGATTTCCTAGCTAAGAAAGCACTGTCATTTCCTCTGTGTTCACTTTTCCCCTTAGTGTGTTATGACACATTTTCTTCATTTGGAGTTTGCACAATGTTATTCCTGATAGCTACACAGGGACAAATGGACATTCTGAGGGATTTTTTTTTCTTGCCTCTTGTCAGAAACACAACCATCTCTGGTCATCTCCTGTTTTTGACTCAACCTTGCTTTTCCGATGGTCAGTCATACTTTCAGAATAACAAGGAGGATAGTAAGGAGATGACAAGAATGTCTGTGTAAGTAGAGAACAATAAGGCACATATTCACAGTCCTTTTGCTGAAGAGCTTAAGGTATGGGCAAAACAGGCAAATAATTTTAGCTAGAGTGGTGAAGGGCTTCCTTTGACCTGCCTACTGACGATTTCCATTTGAGAGGCTATAGGATGGAATGAAATCATCATTTCTTTAGATTCCATGTGTCAGGTTTATGACTTTGGGCAAGTTATTTAACCTTTATGAGACTCAAGTTACACATGATAAATAAGAACAATCTTATAACATTGATAGAAGGCTGAAAATCTCAGTCATCAGGCTGACAAACACAATAATGATTGTAACAGTCTTGGTATTGAATCTGGTCCTAGATATTGGCACCTCAATAAGTGACATATACTGTTATAGGAAGTCGAAAAACATATATTTAATGCCATACAAGATAATGTGCAATTCAGAGTTAGATTCTAATGATATCTAATGATCATTCTAATGATCAATTTTGTGTTTATCTGGTGTCAAACTATATTATTATAGGTATTATCTTATTGTTTACATGAATGTCCATTAAGTATTTATTAAGCAGGTTACATAGTTAATGAAGATGAAAGACAAAGCATAAACCCCAAGCCCTGTGTCACCATCCTCTGTTAACTTTCTCCCAAAGAGCTTTCATATCTGACAGAAATTTAAAATCTTCCTTTTCTTCATTAAGAAATGTGGCATTATTTTTCTAACATCATCTTGCTCTTCAAAACCTTACCAGTAATTTGGGATTATTAAACACACACTTCCACTTTGCATACTGATCAGGGGCATTTTTAAAAACATTATAGTCAAAAAAATATTTGTAGATTTTTTAAAAATTGGGACTTGAAATAATTTGTTTACTTCAACTTTAGGGAAAATCTCTAATACTTAAAATAGTGCCTGGCACATATTTGGCATTCAGTAAATATTTGTTCCCTGGTGGTTCAGATGGTAAAGCTGACTCCACCTGCAATGTGGGAGACCTGGGTTCAATCCCTGGGCTGGGCAGATCCCCTGGAGGAGGGCATGGCAACCCACTCCAGTATTCTTGCCTGGAGAATCCCCATGGACAGAGGAGCCTGGCGGGCTACAGTCCACGGGGTGGCAAAAAGTCACACACAACTAAGCAACACAGCACGGCACAAATATTTGTGCAGATTGTTCCTTAGAGTTCTAAGCAGTCTGCTATCTTCTTTTTTATTGAAATATTGTCTCTATATAACATTATGCTAGTTTTAGGTATACAATGTAATATTTTTATAAATGTTTATATTGTGAAACAGTCACTGCAATAAGTCTAGTTAGCACCCATCACCAAACATAGTTACAAATACAAATGTTTTTCTTATGATAAGAACTTTTAAGATCTCCTCTCTTAGTAACTTCCAAATATACAATAGAATATTATTAACCATAGTCACCACATTATACATTACATTCCCCAAAAGTTATTTATCTTAAATGGAAAGTTTGTACATTTCAGCCCTTTCATCTCTTTCACCTACCCTCCACCTCTGACAAACACACACCAATCTGTATTCTGTATCTTCTTTTTTCTTCTACATAATCTCCCTAATTCATCCACCCTTATAACAACCATGATAATTTCATGAACTCTTTGAACCTCAGTTTCCTCTCCAATAAAATAAGGACAATAATGTCCTTCATAAAATTTTCTTGGGATGATTAAATGAGACGATGAAACATTAGGTATATGCAGAAAAATGAATGCCAAATACACGGTCAATTCAGTTCAATTCAGCCGCTCAGTCCTGTCTGACTCTTTGTGACCCCATGAATCACAGCACGCCAGGCCTCCCTGTCCATCACCAACTCCCGGAGTCCACTCAAACTCACAACCATTGAGTCGGTGATGCCATCCAACCATCTCATCCTTTGTCATCCTCTTCTCCTCCTGCCTTCAATCTTTCTCAGCATCAGGGTCTTTTCAAATGAGTCAGTTCTTTGCATCAGGTGGCCAAAGTATTGGAGTTTCAGCTTCAGCATCAGTCCTTCCAATAAATATTCAGGACTGATCTCCTTTAGGATGGACTGGTTGGATCTCCTTGCAGTCCAAGGGACTCTCAAGAGTCTTCTCCAGCACCACAGTTCAAAAGCATCAATTCTTTGGCGCTCAGCTTTCTTCACAGTCCAACTCTCACATCCATACATGACTATTGGAAAAACCATAGCTTTGACTAGATGGACATTGGTTGGCAAAGTGATGTCTCTGCTTTTTAATATGCTTTCTAGGTTAGTTATAACTTTTCTTCCAAGGAGGAAGCATCTTTTAATTTCATGGCTTCAGTCACCATCTGCAGTGATTTGGGGGCCCAAAAAAATACATGGTAGTCAACCAATATTTGGAAGTGTTATTATTGTTAAGCACTAGTAATGCATTGCAGACTTTTAAATTTCTATCACCAGTCCAGACTACTTTCTGCCTCCCAACACATCTAACTTCCTATGACACATCTCCACTTGTATTTTCAACAGCCATCTCAAACACAGCGTATACAACACACTGCGACATTCTCATAGTATCCTTCCTCTGTCCCATCTCCATATTTTCTACTTTCACTAAATTCCATAGTTGTTCAAGTCAGAAATCTGGAAATCATTCTAGATATCTTCTTTTCCTTTCATCCAGAGAATCCCAAAGTCCTGATGATTCCACCTTTTATTTCCTCTTGAGTTCATCTACGCTTCCATGCATCTTGAGCCCTTCTACGCTTCCATGCATCTTGAGCCCATCTACATCCCCATGCAATGCTTTCTCTCATGGCTATTACAAGAAGCCACCTCTATACATGGTGTCTGAATCTCTAGTTTTAGTCCCCTCCAATTCATCTTCTAGACTGCTTCCTAAGTGTGGCTACTGAAATGCAAATCTGAGATTATTGGTTCCTTCCTTCAAGCTCCTGTCCCAGTTCCTTACCCTGGACCATCAGATCCTAGATTTGCTCTTCAGGCTCATCTTTTTACTCCATGCTTTCTCCAGGTCGGACATCACATACCTCCCCAGTGTTGTGTTCTCTAAGCCTCCAAATCTTTACACAAACTCTCTCCTTTTGCCGTCTCCTCATGTATATTCTTTAAAATTCAACTCATGTGCTGCTTCTCAAGTAAATCTTTCTTTCCACACCAGTCACAAACCACCAGAACTGCTGTCTCTTCCCACTCCAGACTGACCAGGTCCTTTCCTAGTCCTCATCTAGTTTCTATACCAATGAAATGATAGCCCCTCTCATTCTATAGCTATCTTTTTTTTTCAGTCTCCAAAGTGATGAGTACCTTAATGGCAGAGACTTTGCTTTAAATTAGTACCCAGGATGTTGCCAAACTCATAACCTGTGCTTTGTAAATGATTATCATATTAAAAATAGATGCTTTTTAAATTTTCTTCTCTTAAAGCTCTTTTCATCTAGTGGAAAACATACAGAATTTGGGGTTTGAAGACCTATAATCAAGTTCCAAATGTGCTACCTACTAGCTGAAGACCTTGAACAAATTAGTTAACCACTTCAAATTTATTACATCATGGTGAGGATCATATATGACCATGAATGTAAACTTTGTGAATAGTAAAGTATTTTAAAAATATAACAAATGATAAGTAAGAGGCAGAGATGAAACATAATGTAGCTCAAGATGAAATTTGACCTTGAGATCAAACTTTAATAATTGGAGCTTTACATTCTGCAGGTGTCTTTCTTGGGAAACATGTAGCACAAGTACATAGACACCCATGAACAAACCTGCTTTCTACCATTAATTTTTATTGATTGTGTATATTTTGTAAGTTACTTAGATGTTTTGAGTCTTAATATTCTCATCTGTAAAATGGCAATAGAATTTCCTCATAGAATTGCTGTGAAGATTAGAGGCATTAAGACCTATATAGTAGTAGTAGTGTTAGTCACTCAGTCGTGTCCAACTCTTTGCAACCCCATGGACTGAAGGCTGCCAGGCGCCTCTGTCCACAGAATTGTCCAGGCAAGAATATTGGAGTGGGTTGTCTTTCCCTTCTCCAAGAGATTTTCCTGACCCAGGGATTGAACCTGGGTCTCCTGCATTTCAGGCAGATTCTTTATTGTCTGAGCCACCAGGGAAGCCCTTATTAAGACCTATAAAATACTGTAAAAAGAACATTATAAGTCCAGGGAAAAAATGTATGTTTCTGTTATTAAAAGTCCTTCTTTCTCCTATGAACACAAGAAAATTATTGTTTAAAATGTTTAAGTTGTAAGAACCTAATGGTCAAATGTTGCTAAAACTAGAATCACTGAGTGTAGAAATAGATTGAAATGTTAATGGGTGCAACACCAAGACCCAGAAAACACAGACAGCTTATTATTCCTCCTAACAACTGTGTTATTATTATTATTATTATCTTATTATTCCTCCTAATAACTGTGTTATTCCTCCTAACAACTGTTAGGAGGAATAATGGGTAAGTGTACTTAAAATGTCGAGAAGGTGATGGCACCCCACTGCAGTACTCTTGCCTGGAAAATCCCATGGATGGAGGAGCCTGGTGGGCTGCAGTCCATGGGGTCGGGAAGAGTCGGACACGACTGAGCGACTTCACTTTCACTTTCACGCATTGGAGAAGGAAATGGCAGCCCACTTCAGTGTTCTTGCCTGGAGAATCCCAGGGACAGGGGAGCCTGGTGGGCTGCCATCTATGGGGTTGCAGCTTCAGTCGGACACAACTGAAGTGACTTAGCAGCAGCAGCAGCAGTACTTAAAATGACTAACAGATATTAATAAATGATTTTACTTATATCAATTTCCCCATGTTTTTTCAAAGAATTTGATAACTTACAGTTAAACCTAACTCATTCCTCTGCTGAAGTTCATCCTAAATTCTGCCACATTATAACCCCCCTATTACAAACACACATCTAGTCTCACATTCTAAAAGCACTACTCTTACCTTGCCTTTGATTTAAATATTTTTATTGTTTCCCACAATGTACAAGATAAAGCCAAATCTGACTTGACATTCAAGGGCCTCCTTCCCTGGGCCACCCCCTCCTTCTACATTTTATCACTCCTAATCTGAATCCACTGCTCCTGATACAACTCTGTGAACATGCTCTGTGATTTCCTGCTTCCTAATCTTTTGTTTATATCTTGTCTCCCTACTAAACCTCTCCAGAGGTCCTTCCTTTCTCTTTCTGCATGTCTAAATTCTACCCTTCCTTCTCTGACTCCAATAGCCATTGGTTATGGCTGATCTCCTCTATTGCAGTCCATGTGGTTGCTGAGTCGGACACAACTAAGCGACTGAACTGAACTGATCTCTATTATTCATGATGGTGATGTTAGTAACTAACATTCACTGAGTGCTTACTCTGTGCCAAGCACCAAGCCAAAAGGTTTATATATGTTATCTCAATTAAGCCGTTTAACAACTCTGTAGAGTTAGCACTGCTATTTGCACCTAAATGAAGCTGAGACACAGAAAGTTTCCATAACTTGAAGAAGTCATACAGCCATGATGGGTTTTAGAAAATTCCTGCCAACCTCCAAGGCCATGCTCCTAACTAATAGGCTGTGCTCTATCCTACTGTCTTTCTCTCTGTAGTTTTGATGTTTGCCATTTACTGCTTTGTATCATTAGTTAGCTCTTTTGTATATGTTTGCTCTCCCATTGAGATATTTAATCTCCATTTACCTCCCCCAAATTCTCTGATGTTCATTCTGGTTGCATTGCCCTCTTTATTCATTCAGGCCCAGTGGTAGCAATAACTTCTGGCTGTTCCTAGTCATCTTGGTGTTTCACTATTCCTTGTTGGTTTCCTTAATCTTGATCATACGATTCTAAATAATCCTTTCTTCAAACCAGTCTCAGTTAACTATTTTAAAATATGCTATCTGATTCCTTACTGAAACCCGTATGGATCCATCACCACCTCAAATTTTAAAAGAAAGTTTTATATGGATAAGTCTTTAATCAACAAATATTGATGATCATTCTTATTAGTAAACGAGTATATGATCACTCTTAATGAAGGAATATATAATGAAATGAACTTATGAATATGCATCTATAGTGATAACTATGTTTCTTCTGAATATTTTTATGGATCATTATCAACTGTGCCTAGATATTGTAATCACTTCTAAGTATCATGTCACCATAAAAGAGGAAAGTATAGAAAATACTTGGGGAGTTTAATTTGACATTTTGTAAGTACTTCCTGAAAGCTCCCTTTTTTCATGATGTAGGATCCAGATTACTTCATGATATAGGATCTTCCTGAGAGGTAAAATAGGTATTTTAAATGTAGGTTAATCTATCAGAGAACAGGGCAACCTTTGCCCATGGATCCTCCAAGCATCGATGTATGTATAAATCTGAGCCTGTGCCCGGTTTGTTGTTAGGAATGCTTTCCCTTGGGATTATGAACCACCCTTCTCCGGAAGATTGTTCTAAATGCTAGTTATTCCTGAGCCAGTCCTTCCTGTCAGACACAGCTTCATGCTTCTTATGATGACCTAAGGAACCTCTCTTGTTCCAACTCCATACATGGAGTGACATTTAAGAACAGTCTGTTGAAACTAAGCCTTACTTTTTTCTATTAAAAAGATAACCTGAATTTGAAAAAATCAACAATGGCAGTAAACAAATGCAGTGTTTATCTTTGGAATTAAGGAAGGATTTCCAGTTAGCTGATTTTCTACTATAAAATCATTGATTGCATTCTTGTATATAGACAGAGTTATTACCATACAAAGAAAGCAAACCTATGAAAAGAGAAACATTTTCTGATATTTGTGGTAGTAAAACTTTATTTTTTTTAAAACTTTAGGCAAATATATTTATATTGATCAACGGGAAAATAAAAGTGAAAGTTTTCAATAGAAAAAAAAAAATCTTTGCTTCAAACGACTCTCAGCTGTTTAGAGCATTTGGTACTCAGAGAGAAAGAAAATATTGACTACTAGGTGGGCAGTGGCACACGTCAATAGTTTTTCCTACTTGTCCCCCCACCATCAATCTTTCCAAGATGGTAGATAGAGCCATATCTTAATTGGAGCAAATAGTTCAAAAAGGATGTGACAATAGGTCTGCTTCCCTAACCACAGCCTTGTCTGGTTTAGGCATCCCTGCCCATCACGCCTCATGGGCAATGGTGGCTTTAAATTTGGGGGCGAGGAGCTTACTGAAGGATTATTTTTGAATAACTGAGACAGATGAAGCTCGTTGTGTTGCTATTTTCTTTTCTTGTGAGAATGAGGATAGAACCTAAACATTGAGCTTAATCATCATGGATATTACAATAAATTAAAGCACTTATGACTTTATAAACAATTAATAGGTGCTTATATGGTATACAAAATGTTTCTAGAGAACTTCATTTGTTCTAACATTAATAGTTGCAGGGGAGCTAGAAATCAGTTTCTTTTGAGGGGAAAAACAGCAGGAACTTAAGAACTCATTCCAGATTAGCATTGCTGGGGAAAGATAGTTAAGCTTGGTGCAATCAATAATTCCTCAAACATAATAATTAGTCAAGAATCAACTCAGCTTTCTACCTCCATTTACTAGATAGCTTAAGGTTATGTATTGTGAGCAAGGTACAGTTAACCTATGACTTTCCACAGTCAAGACAACAAGACCCAGAAAATTAATTAGGGAAACTCCATGGTGGGGAAGGCAATGGCACCCCACTCCAGTACTCTTGCCTGGAAAATCACATGGATGGAGGAGCCTGGTGGGCTGCAGTCCATGGGGTCGCTACAAGTCAGACACAACTGAGCAACTTCCCTTTCACTTTTCACTTTCATGCATTGGAGGAGGAAATGGCACCCCACTCCAGAATTCTTGCCTGGAGAATCCCAGGGATGGGGGAGCCTGGTGGGCTGCCATCTGTGGGGTCGCACAGAGTAGGACACAACTGAAGTGACTTAGCAGCAGCAGCAGCAGCATGGTGTTCTACCTCATAATGATACTCTGGGTTCAAGATCCAACCTCTCACTTCTACAGGCCTAGAACTTCGCTAATTCACATATCCAGGATCTAACAGATCTGAAGATAGCAATTCTTAACCCAGATTGTACAACAGAATCTAGCAACAGCAGAGGTTTAAAAATCTACACATAGCCTGATGTCACCTCCTGAAATTCTGAGTCAGTAGATCTAGAGTGGAGCCTTTTTGAATCTCTGTTTTAAGTTTTTGAGTGATTCAGACACAAAGTTAAGAATCGCTGTCCTAGAACATGCCACTTACACTGCCCAAAGTCTTGACAGATATTAATTTAACCTTTCCTTCCCATCCTTTCTACATCCTTTTTTACAGCCCTTAATTTTTGTTGAGCACATACTATGTGCCAAATACATCAGTGCCACATCCCTGACACCAATTATACACCCATGTCCAACAGTCAGTTTTTTCTCTTTCCAAAAGGAGAATTTACTTGGAAAGGCAAACGAAAATTCAAAAAATTGCTTGGTAAGCAATGAAGTCATTGATTAATTTAACAAGAATTTGTTAAGTCTTTCTATTCATCAGAATAAATATGATTTTAAGAGACTTTTATTTCACTAGTTGATGCTTTTGTCTGTCTTTACTCTCCCAAGATATTCCTTACTTGCCAACTTCAACAATGCATTGTGTTGGCAAGACAGTGTTGCCGTATTTAGGACAGTAACTAGAGAAATACAGACATTTTTTATACCTCTTTTATCAGGCTGTGAAGATTTTTTTCACATTTATCATATACCACATCTTTTATTCCACTCAAAATCATTTCATAACTTCTTATCTTAGTTTTCAAGGCTTATTGTCATTACTTAGAGAGGAAAGCACCTTATTCATCAAACTACAAGTCATACTCTCAAGTTGCACATTCAGGAAGGTTCCTTGCCTCCAGACACTCCTGTTTTCAGGATAGCAAGTATAAAATGGGCTCAGTTTGAGGGGCTGGACCTCCCCCATGCTGTACAAATCGTTCTCAGTCACACAGGTTGGAGAAATTGAAATCCACTTTATTTGGGGAACTGTAGCATTCTGTCCAGTTATGATACTCCAAGAATAGATTCCACCACAGCAGTGACCCATGAATCCCTTCTCTTAGGAGTCAACCATGAGTTTCACTCTTATTTTCTCTACTTTTTAAATGTATTTACTTTATTTTAACTATCATCTACTTGATGATGCTTCTCAGTACCAATCCCTAACCCAGATTTCTTTCCTGAAACCTAGTCTCAAATCCAGCTACTTACTGTCATCTCCACCTGAAAGACTCCCTTGACACTTATATCCAAGATAGAATTAATCTTTCCCCCAAATGTGCTCTTCCTCCTATATTCCCTACCTTGGCAGGTGAAGTGCTGAACACCCAATGTCTCAAGGCAGAAATCTAAGAGGCATCTTAAATTCCCCTCATGTCATTCTATTTCTTCTTTTCCCTATTCATCCCACTCAATAAACATCATGATCACTTTTAAATCCACTTTTTTTTTTAATTGGAGGATAACTGCTTTACAATGTTCTGTTGGTTTCTCCCATCACTTTTTTTTGACTGAAGTATAGTTGACTTACAAGGTTGCACCAATATCCACTGTACAGCAAAGTGACTCAGGTTTACACATGTACAGTTTTACATTCTTTTCCTATTTTCCATTGTCACAGGATATTGGATATAGTTCCCTGTACTGTACAGTAGGACCTTGGTGTTTATCCATTCTCAATGCAACAGTGTGCGTCTACCAACCCCACATCCCAGTCCATCTCTCTCCCTCTCCCCTCCCCTTGGCAACTGTAAGTCTGATCTCTATGTTTGTGAATCCATTTCTGTTTTGTAGATAGTTCATTTGTGTGATATTCTAGATTCCATATATGGCATTTGTCTTTCTCTTTCTGACTTCATTAGTATAATATTCTCAAGTTGCATCCGTGTTTCTACAAATGGCATTATTTTGTTCTTTTTATGACTGAGTAGTATTCCATTATGTATATATACCATATTGTCTTTATCCATCGAATCTACCTTTTTAACATCTTGTATATTCATCCTGTCCTTTCCATGACAATTGCTTTAGTTTAATCTTGGTGCTTACAGTAGTATTGTAATTGACTTCTCTATTTATAATCCTAGGTTCAGCCTCAACAGAACCACAGTAATAATATCTCTAAAATAAAGTTTGATCACGTTTATCCTTTGCTCAAAATCTTCCCTATCTATCATCACTTACAAGATAAAGGAGGAAATACAACAGCACATGCAAAAGTAAAAAGTCATAAAACCACATGGAACTGTACAGGGAAACAAGCATTTTGACAGTGTCTGAATCATGAGTATGAGGTGGAGGATGGAGAAGTTAGGAGGGGCCAGGTCATCCACAGCAGGCCAGACATCTACTGTTACTTCTTCCTGGAATGCCTTGACCTACTTCCTTTACTGCCAACTAAAAAGTGACTTCTGGAAAGCATTCTCCAGCATCCCAACAAAGAGGTTAATGACTCCTTCCTCAACACTAATACGTGTCTTCTACTGTTGCTATTGTTTTAATCACTTGTTTTCATGTCCGTCTCCTCTTTAGATTGTGAGCCCCTTTATAAAAAGAACCATGCATGATTCATTCCTAAATCCTGTGATAAACTTCCTAGCACAGAATGAGTCCCCACTAACGGATCTCTTTTCTTCTGCCTTCTTTAACTTCATAAGAATGCAGGTAAGAAATAATGAAATCTTAACCAAGAGTGATGGTAGGAATACAGAGGTAGAAATAAACTTTTAAAATTATTTAAGAAGTTGAATAGACTTTGTCATTAATTAAAAAGACTAAGAAATGATTGTCAAATCTCTTCCTAAAGAAGGAAAGGAAGAAAAGCTCATCTTCCTTATCTTCAGTTATATCATATAACTTTCAGGTATTTGGAATTTTAACTATTTTGTTCATTTATTTCTTAGAGCTTGTGGTGAATCTAATATTGTATGCACTGAATTGCATTAACTTTAATTATAAAAATTTTTGACACTTTTTAACATTTTAGTATAATTTTTAGAGATAGCTTCTTTAAAAAGAGGTGGGATTTAAGATAAACTTAAAGTACAGGTGAATTTCAAGGCAACAATATATAAGTCAAAAAAGATAATTCTATGAGAATATTAGCAGGATTTGGACAGGTTATAGCAAAAGTCAACAGAGATAGCAATTGAACATAGAGAAAAGAATCCAGATGAGGACAAGAGAACTCTTCAGATGGGGAAAAACTTGCTCCAGGCCATCTCAGTGGTCAAATAGGACACAAACCACATGAATCAAGTATCAGACTCCCTTGCAATAAAGACAGTAGTTGGTCCAGAAAGAACATGTCCCATCCTGAGGAAGTGGGCTCCCGTACATGGCAGGGCTGCTGGAGTGAAAGTCCTCTAAGTGGTAGAGGGCAGGGAGCCAGGAGCAGTTTTCCATTGCAGGTGAGGGGCTCGATTTAGTGATATCCAACATGCCTCTAAATTTGAGTCGTTGCAAATCTCACCACTTCAGTCATGTCTGACTCTGTGCGACCCCATAGATGGCAGCCCACCAGGCTCCCCCATCCCTGGGGTTCTCCAGGCAAGAACACTGGAGTGGGTTGCCATTTCCTTCTCCAATGCATGAAAGTGAAAGGGAAGTCGCTCAGTCATGTCCGACTCTTTGCGACCCCATGGACTACAGCCTACCAGGCTCCTCCGTCCATGGGGTTTTCCAGGTAAGAGTACTGGAGTGGGCTGCCAGTGCCTTCCACATCCTGGTCTCACACTAGTCCTTTGGTGAATGCTACTAGATCTACTATTTTTCAGTGCTACCTATTATCTGGAACCTGTTGGTCCTGATGGCTGCCATGCTTAGCCTGCTGTGGGGGCAGCTTGAATAAACATTTATACGGTTGTGATTTTGTATCCTGGAGCTTTGGAACCAGGCAAATCCAGGTTAGAATTTCAGTTCTTTAACCTACTACTATATGAGGTTAGGTTAATTTCTCACATTTTAAAAACTCTACTTCCTTCATATGCTACATGGAGATTATAATACCCTTAGCTATGAGGTTAATATAAGAATTAAAAATAAAATATTTGTAAAGCACTTACCAAACTGCCTGGAACCTATTTAGTGATTAACAGCAATTTTGATTATTAACTGTATTTTATAAATTTGCTCCATGCATTTAAGTTTTTCATAAAATATTTTTTCTCAATTAACTAAACAAATATTTATCTGATGACAACATGTTCTAAACTCTAGCATTCAAATCATGAATAAGATGAACTTCCTACCCTTTGATATTTATATTCTAGTAGGAAAGACATAATAAGCCAATAATAAAATAAACATAATATGTAATATCAAGTACTAATACTGGCCATAAAGAAAAATAAAGCAGGTTAGGAGATATAAGGGCTTCCCTAGTGACTCAGGGTCACAAAGAGTTGGACATGACTGAGCGACTGAACGGAACTAAACTGAGTGGCTCTCTGGTGAAGAATCTACCTGCAGTGTAGGAGACTCGTGTCCAATCCCTGAGCTGGGAATGTCTCCTGGAGGAGGAAATGGCAAGCCACTCCAGTATTCTTGCTTGAGAAATCCATGGACAAAGGAACCTAGAGGGCTACAGTCCATGGGATCAAGAGTTGGATACAACTAAACCACCACAGGAAGTATAAAATGATTGGATAGGATGCAGATACAATGTTATTTTAAATAATATGGTGAGATAAGCCCTCTTTGAAGAAAGCATAATTTGAAAAAAGTCTTGAATGAAATAAGAGAATAAGCCATGTAGATAACAAAAGAGAAATGCCTCCTGGCTAGAGAGAAGCATAAGTACAAGACTTTGAGTTAGAAACACACTTGTCCTGGTGGTGGCCATCAGGATGCTGAGGATGACTGGAACAGAATGATGAGAAATGAGGTTGGAGAGATTGGTAAGGCCCAGGTCATGCAGGACAGATACTTTAGATTTGATTCTGAGTGTAATGGAAAGTCTGTAGAGTATTTTGTACAGGGGAATGATGTGATTGATTCATGTCTTCATAAGGCCATTCATAATGTGTGGGGAATAAACAGTGGAAATAGGGCAAGTTAAGCTGATGGAAAACCAATAAGGAAATTTATTGCCTACCTAGAGAGAGACTTTTCATACTGTTCATGGGGTTCTCAAGGCAAGAATACTGAAATGGTTTGCCATTCCCTTCTCCAGTGGGCTATGTTTTGTCAGAACTCTTCACTATGACCCGTCTGTCTTGGGTGGCCCTACACAGCATGGCTCATAGTTTCATTGAGTTAGACAAGGTTATGGTCCATGTGATCAGTTTGATTAGTTTTCTGTGACTGTGGTTTTCAGTCTGTCTGCCCTCTGATGGATAAGGATCATTCTGTCTGCCCTCTGATGGATAAGGATAAGAGGGTTATGGAAACTTCCTGATGAAGAGAATGACTGAGGGGGAAACTGGGTCTTGTTCTGATGGGCGGGGCCATGATCAGTAAATCTTTAATCCAACTTTCTGTTGATAGTTGGGGTTGTGTTTCCTCCCTGTTGTTTGACCTGAGGCCAAACTATGGTGGAGGTAATGAAGATAATGGGGACCTCCTTCAAAAGGTCCTGTGCATGCACTGCCCCACTCAGTGCCCCCAACCCTGCAGCAGGTCACTGCTGACCCATGCCTCTGTTGGAGATTCCTGGACACTCATGGGCAAGTCTGGGTCAGTTCCTTGTGGGGTTACTGCTCCATTCTCCTGAGTCCTGGTGAGCACAAGGTTTTGTTTATGCCCTCCAAGAGTCAGTTTTCCCAGTCCTGTAAGTTCTGGTGGCTCTATGGTGGGGTTAATGGAGACCTCCTCCAAGAGGGCTTACGCCATACTGAGGTCTCCTGCACCCAGAGCCCCTGCCCCTGCAACAGACCACTGCTGACCCATACCCCCCGCAGGAGACACTCAAACGCTCAAAAGCAGGTATGGCTCAATCTCTGTGGGGTCTCCTGGTGTGCACAGGTTTTGTTTGAGCCCTCCAAACAGCTATAGCAGGTATGGGGTTTGATTCTAAACATGATTTTGCCCCTCCTACCATCTTGCTGGAGCTTCTCCTTTGCCCTTGGATGTGGGGTATTTTTTGGTGGGATTGAACATTCTCCGTCAACAGTTGTTCAGCAGCAAGTTGTAATTTTGGGCTTCTCACAGAAGATGAGTGCACGTCCTTATACTCCACCATCTTGAGATCAGACTATACTGTACAATTGCACTCATCTCGCACGCTAGCAAAGTAATGCTCAAAATTCTCGAAGCCAGGCTTCAACAGTACGTGAACCGTGAATTCCAGATGTTCAAGCTGGATTTAGAAAAGGAAGAGGAACCATAGGTCAAATTGCCAACGTCCATTGGATCTTAGAAAAAGCAATAGAGTTTCAGAAAAACATCTACTTCTGCTTTATTGAATATGCCAAAGCCTTTGACTGTGTGAATCACAACAAACTGGAAAATTCTTCAAGAGATGGGAATACCAGACCACCTGACCTGCCTCCTGAGATCTGTATGCAGGTCAAGAAGCAGCAGATAGAATCAGACATGAAACAATAGACTGGTTCCAAATCGGGAAAGGAATACATCAAGGCCGCATATTGCCACCCTGCTTATTTAACTTACATGCAGAGTACATCATGCGAAATTTTGGGCTGGATGAAGCTCAAGCTGGAATCAAGATTGCTGGG
This sequence comes from Bos indicus, assembly GCF_029378745.1. NCBI lineage: Eukaryota > Metazoa > Chordata > Mammalia > Artiodactyla > Bovidae > Bos > Bos indicus. Next base: position 44,708,611 of record NC_091768.1, read on the forward strand.
AGAAATATCAATAATCTCAGATATATAGAAGATACCACCCTTACGGCAGAAAGCAAAGAAGAACTGAAGAGCCTCTTGATGAAAGTGAAAGAGGAGAGTGAAAAATTTGGCTTAAAACTCAACATTCAGAAAACTATGATCAAGGCATCTGATTCCATCACTTCATGGCAAATAGATGGAGAAACAATGGAAACAGTGAGAGACTTTATTTTGGGGGGGGCTGTAAAATCACTGCAGTCCATGAGGTCGCGAAGAGTTGGACACAACTGAGCGACTTCCCTTTCACTTTTCATTTTCATGCATTGGAGAAGGAAATGGCAACCCACTCCAGTGTTCTTGCCTGGAGAATCCAAGGGACAGGAGAGCCTGGTGGGCTGCCGTCTATAGGGCCGCACAGAGTCGGACATGACTGAAGTGACTTAGCAGCAGCAGCAGCAAAATCACTGCAGATGGTGACTGTAGCCATGAAATTAAAGGACACTTGCTCCTTAGAAGAAAAGCTATGACCAACCTAAACAGCATATTAAAAAGCAGAGATATTACTTTGCCAAAAAAGGTCCGTCTAGTCAAAGCTGTGGTTTTTCAAGTAGTCATGTATGGATGTGAGAGTTGGACTATAAAGAAAGCTGAGTGCTGAAGACTTAATGCTTTTGAACTGTGGTGTTGGAGAAGACTCTTCAGAATCCCTTGGACTGCGAGAAGATCAAACCACTCAATCCTAAAGAAAATCAGTCCTGAGTATTTACTGGAAGGACTGGATGCTGAAGCTGAAGCTCCAGTACTTTGGTCACCTGATGCGAAGAACTGACTCATTTGAAAAGACCCTGATTCTGGGAAAGATTGAAGGCGGCAGGAGAAGGGGATGACAGAGGATGAGATGGTTGGATGGCATCTCCGACTCAATGGACATGAGTTTGAGTAAACTCTGGTAGTCGGTGTTGGACAGGGAAGCCTGGTATGCTGCAGTCCATGGGGTCGTAAGGAGTCAGACACGACTGAGCAACTGAACTGAACTGAACTGAGAGAGAGACAGCAGAGGTTTGGGCTTAGGATGACAGTAGTAGACATGCTGAAAGAAGGGCATGACTTGAAAGCAATGCTCACAGACTTTGGTGCTAGATTTGGTTATAGAAAGACACAAAGGAGTTTAGGATAATGAAAATCTAACATTTGGGGCTGAGCCACTATGGTTAAGTGAGATGGGGGAAATGGGAAAGCATTGAACTTGTTAGTAAAGGAAATCAAGTTTGGTTTTGTACACATTAAATTCAATATGTCAATTAGCAGAAATCTTGAGTAGGAAATTAGATACTCATGAATTTGGTGCTGTAATAGCCTGGAGATAAAATCTGAGTCAGCAGCATATGGATGGTTTTTAAAGCAGGGAGGCAGGATGACATTGCCTCACATATGAGTATAGGTGCAGAGGCAGAGAGTTCTGAGGATTCAACCCTGGGATGTGCCAACATTTAGATATTTAGACACTGATCAGGAGAGTTCAATGAAGGGAGAGAAAGATGTGGAGATTGGAGTATCTGAGACATCTACTGAAGGAAATATTTTTGAAAAAAGTGTTTGTAATCAACTCTCAAATGCTATTAAAAAAACAAATAAGATTCGGGTTAAAAATTGACTTTGCAATTGACATGGTAGAAATTATTGATAGGAATGAAAAAATATTGGAGTGACTTGAGGTGAAATGGTTAATATTGAAACTCTTTGGGGGAGTTTTTTACCAAAGAAGGGCTTTTCTGCTGGCTCAGCTGGTAAAGAATCTGCCTGCAATGTGGGAGACCTGGATTCATTCCTGGGTTGGGAAGATCCACTAGAGAAGGGAGCGGCTACCCCTCCAGTGTTCTGGCCTGGAAAATTCCATGGACTATATAGTCCGTGGGGTTGCAAAAAATAGGACACGACTGAGCAATTTTCACTTTCACTATACCAAAGAAGACCAGAGTAATGGGGATGTGGATTCCAGGAGCATTTATTTTTTTTCACAAGATGGCAGATATTTTACCATGTTTGCATTTTGATGAACATGACCAAGTAAAGAAGCAGAGATTAGTAATGCAAAATTTGGGTGAAAATTGTAGGAAAGAGGTCTACTTGTCCTCAATAGGACAAGGGGGATGGGATCCAGAACAGATTGTTAGTCTTGCAAGGAAGCACAGACAGTTCATCCATCCCCTCACTTTATTCAGATCTCTGCTCAGACATATCAGGGATGTCTTTGCTGAACATCCTTCCCAAAATCGTACCCTGCCTATGGATCACAGCTTTGCTTTCCTTTGTAATCCCTTTCCTGTCTAGTATTATGTTGAATATACATATATTTATTAAGTTATTGTTTGTTTTTTATCCAGGAATATGATCATCAGAAGAGAAGGGACTTTGCCCTCTCCAGATGTCATAACATTGCCTGGGGTGGAGTACCCTTCATAAATACTTGTGTATTAAATGAGTGAAACAGGAAGAAAAAAATAGAAAAATAGGTGTACAAATGCAGGCAGGTTTGTAGATTTAGTGGACAGAAGAATTCTTTTTCTTCTCATTACTTCTATTTTCTTGGTGTCGTGAGAGGCAAGTCACCAGTTTGGAACTGAAAAGAAACTGGAACATATTTGCCCCAGAGAATAGGAAGAATGCACTACAAAATGCGGCTGAATTACCAGAAAATGTCAAGAGACATTTGATTGTGGTCAAAGTTGCAAAGTGAGACCAGTTAGTAAATTTGTGAGTTTTCTTTCACCTGAAATCGGCCAGTGAGGTGCAGGGACAAAAAGTGGAAGTCGCTCACTCATGTCCAACTCTGCAACCCCATGGACTATACACACAGTCCGTGGAATTCTCCAGGCCAGAATACTGGAGTGGGTAGCTGTTGCCTTCTCCAGGGGATCTTCCCAACCCAGGGATTGAACCCAGGTCTCCCACATTGTGGATGGATTCTTTACCAGCTGAGCCACAAGGGAAGCCCAAGAATGATGTGAAGAGCTGACTCATTTGAAAAGACCCTGATGCTGGGAAAGATTGAAGGCAGGAGGAGAAGGGGACGACAGAGGATGAGATGGCTGGTTGGCGTCACCAACTCAACGGACATGGGTTTGGGTGAACTCCAAGAGTTGGTGATGGACAGGGAGGCCTGGCATGCTGTTGCCCATAGGGTCACAAAGAGTCGGACACGACTGAGCGACTGAACTAAACTGATAGTCTATCCTTTCTCCAGTGGATCTTCTCGACCCAGGAATCTAACCGGGGTCTCCTGCATTGAAGGCAGATTCTTAATAATTGAGCTATTAGGGAAGCAGGGACAGAGAAAGTAGAGAATGAGGTTTAATCATTATCAAGATTTTTGCTATAACAGTGTAATAAAGGTTAAGAGAGTTATATTAGTTTCCTGCAACTGCCATAAAAATGCCAACACAAACTTGGTGGCTTAAAACAACAAAAATTTATTCTCTCACAGTTGAGACACCAGAAGTCTGAAATCAAGGTATCAGGAGGGTTGATTCCTTCTTGAGGCTCTGAGGAAGAAACTGTCCCAGTTCCTCTCCTTCCTTCTCATGGTTTCCTGCATTTCTTGGCTTGTGGCGGCATAACTCCATTCCCTGCTTCCATCTTCATAGGGCCTTGCTGCCTGTGTCTATGCCTCTGTGTGTCCTTCTCTTTCTCTAAGAGCACCCGTCTTGAATTTAGGACTCTGCCTAATCTAGTGTGTCCCATCTTAACCAATTACATCTGCAAAGACTCTATTTCCAAATAAAGTCATATTCTAAGGCTCTGAGTGGACACGAACATTGGGGAGATACTGTCCAACTCACTACAGGGGTTGAGCGTATTTGCGAAGAAGTGATTATACCCATGAACCATAGATTCTAGAAGGGAAAGTGCTCCCAGGATGTGTAGTGAGATGGATCATGGGAACTGAAAAATGATATATTCAGTGGATTAGTGGACTCTATTTGGACAAAGTAATAGAGGAAGGGTACTACAATAACTGACTTTGAAAAGTAGCTGGTGATGAACAGAGAGTGGGAAGCTTGAAATTTAGGAGGCAGTGTATGAGTTGATAATGTTAAATTCTAGGGCATAACCATGGAAAAGTTTGGAAGGGGTGTTATAAAGGAAAAGGCCATCAGAACTGATGAGGTCAAGGAACTGTGGACAAGGTCAAGGACAGCACATTTAGCTAAATCTTTGATGGGAGGTGGTAAAATCCACAAGGATGGGAAAGTAGTAAGTGATGTGCTGAGGTCCTTAAAGACTGTTGTCAGTGTTACCTCAGTGAGGATAGACAGCAGCTGATACCTTATGGCATATAAGAATGAAAAGACTAGTGAAATGGAGGGAAGAGCAAGGCAACTCTCATCCCAGGTGCTGTGGGGATTTAGGGCATAAGAACATATCAGCTACCCTCTAGGAGTGGGGTGTACCCTCGTCAGAAAATTTTCAGGTTTCGAGTACAACACAAATGTTCAGAGTATAAGCTGAAGATGCAAAGATGCAGAGAATTCTGCTGACAACAGCTTGATGGAGTGGTCTGGGAATGATCAGAACAGTGGGAGACTGCATCAGACTACAGAATATACACCACCATGGCCAGAGGCTGGAGAGGAGGTTTGGCTGGGGAGATTTCTGGTGGTGATGGAAGCAAACAGGACAGCATAGCCCTCCACTGTAGGGACAGACTTTAATGAATCCTTCTCTTAATTTGAGGAAGGTGCTGTCCCTACCTTCACAGTATTATTTATAATAACTCTATAAAGAGTATTTGTACCCCATCCCAAGCGTTACACCCACTTCACCTGCAGGTTGTATGTGGGTTCCCTGTGTTTATTAATGTCTGCCTTTCACTGGAATGGGAGGGTCTTGAGTGTTGGGCTCCTGAACTAGCCAACTTCTTTATTCATAGCACTTTGGACATAGTAGGGGTTTCAAAACAGCTGCATGGATTGTGGTGAGTTGAAAAACTAAAATTAAGAAAATTCTCAGTTCTCTGTCTCTGCTTTCCTTTGTCTTTTATACAACTAGGGGAAGAGCAGGGTGTTATGCTAAAAAACTTTTCTCCCCTATGATAGTCTTACAGCCTGTTTACTTGTTCAGGGCACATCGTCACCATGTGACAGGACGTGTGTGCTCTAAAATGACAAAATGTGTGGATCCTGGCCAGGAGAGTCAAGAAATTACTTCATAAACAAAGCTGTAAATAACATCTGGGCTGTCCAGATACAGGAGGACCTGGTGGCTTTTCCTTTTGGCTGTTTTGTTTGGTCGTGGCCATCTCCCTGTAGACCCAAATGAATCAGGGAGCCGCCGTCTCAGCCCCAAATTACTCCAGGCTAATTTTGTTGCTGAGAAGTCATGGCAGGCTCTCCCAATGGGAAAACCAGACCCTGCAGGGTGAAATGACAGGAAACCAGTGAATCACAGCATTGAGGAGGGAAGCCGAAAGATCCAAATCGTCAAGATAAAGGGGAACCGTGAAGGGGAAATAAAGCTTATAAACATTTTTTGTCTCAGGTTACAGAAAAATTTGATGAGAATAATAATACTAATTTAAAATTGATAGACTTATTTTGATCTGACTATACCTCAAACCACAACTTTCTTTGTAGACATTAGTCAACTTAGCTGTCTAGTATTTAAATCATTTTCTTTCTACTGCACTTGATTTGTAGACTACTGTAATAACATTCTATAATGAATGGAAGTTACACCAAACGAAAGATAAAAGTGATATTAATATGCTGAAAGAAAACTTCATTGTAGATATTAGTACGTAATACAGAAAATTCTATGGCAACCTACAAGTGCAAACTTCTCTGCTTCCTTGATGACTCATGATGTTTGTGCCTCTTCTGGAAGGTGTAACCTGTTTGAATAGGGTGTGAGTTCTGCTAATGCAAACATTACAGATAAAGGCAAATTTGAGGGGGAAAAAAGCAGTAGAACCTTAGAAGGTGGCTTTTCCCCCTTTCTCTACATGTCAAAAAAGTAGAGCTTGAAAAAGCTCTGGTCTCTTGCCAGTAACACACTGCACCTCCGTCATTGCTAGAATTACAGAGTTGAGAAGAAGAAAGGCTTGATGAAGGGCTGGGTGAGGTTCCAGTGCCCCCATCGTGGCCTGCAGACTTCACCTGGCTGTGTCTGTGTCACTTGTGTGCCTCAGTACCCAATTCTGGGCTCCAGCCCCAGGGAAACGTGCCAGAGTACAGCATTCTTCACCAATGCTCGTGGCAAAACTCACAGAACTGCAGAGACAAATAGATGAATCTACTATCACAGATGGGGACTTCAGTACTCTGGAAACACTGCTTTGTCTCTGATTCAATTCCGTTCAGCAGATACTGACTGAATAACTACCATATGCCCCGTGAGACTGCATAAACATGATCCAGACTTTGGGGTTGGGAGATCTGGGTCTAGAACCAGGGTCTACCATTTACCACTTAAGACCCCAGGTCAATCATTGATCTTTTTCTCAGTGTGTGTCCACATCTGTGAAATGAATGGCAGTGAAAATTAAAGGCCACAAGTGGGTGCTGTTATGTGCTCAATGGTTATTTTTCTTTCTCTCTTCTTGTGAATCTGAACATCAGTTTAAGTTAAGATTTTAACTCAAAGAGTTGACTGTCTCAACTGGGAGACATTGACCTATGTCCTGGGAGAATTTTGTACATGTACCTGGAGGTGACATGAGGGGTTGAGCCCAGTCTAGTGGATCTGGGTCTCTGAGGTCCGGGTAGGAATCTTTACATACAACAGGCTCCCAGGTGACCTGAAGCATTCTACCAAAAAGCTAGCCTCAATCCTCCTCAAATCCATGAATGCTGACATTTTCACAGAGACTCCGAGACAAAAGACCTCAACGGCATTTTAGGATTTAGGTTTTATCATACCCTGTAGAGCTGGAGGGATGGCCATAGGGAGGGAAAGAGAGAGAATCTTCCCCACAAACTTCTCTTCCATAATATGAGATAGAAGCTCTGACCACCAAGCTCCTATAGTAATTTTTTGTTCTTCTTTAATGCTGCTAATCATGTTCAACTTTGCATTAGAAATTATATCTCATTTATTCTCCCCATGGTTCCTTTTCTATCTCTTGGCACATGGCCATGAGAAATACATACTGAGATAAATTGATTAGCAAATAAGTTCAATAATGTATTCATTCTTCCTGACTTCCATAACTGGGGAGACCCAAAAGGAAAGCTGGGCTGGGATAGGAAGGGGAAATGCGGTATCTCTGAAGCTGCTTGGGAGGGGCCATTTCCCCAAGGATGGGAGCAAGTATACATTTCCCTGTCTCTCCAGGAAAGGATTGGATGTTGAGACCTTGAAAATGCCTTGTTCTGTAAGTCTGCCCTGCCAGACTTACAAACACATGTGAGATGCTGGTGGAGGTTGATTTACCAAAATAATTTCCAAAAGAGGAAAATCAACAATCAAAATGGGCTGTCCTCCAGTGAGATTCAGTGACCTTAAAAATTCAAGCTGCCAAGGTCTCCAGACTGCCAACTGGCAACCTTGGTGCCCCTGTCTTTTGTAGGTAATTCAGTCCAGTAGAGAGCCCAACAGCCTGATAAGCTAGGTTTGTAGCAGGGAGAGAAACCAAGAGACTGTATAGACACAGACTAAAAGAGGAAGAATCATTGGAACCAAGAGATTAATCATAACATCTCGTGTAGCACTTGAGACGTTTTCCAGGTTTGAATTGCTTGTTCGGAATATTGTTGGCATCTTGCCGAGGGGAGATATTAAGTCAGGTTCCCCAAATCCCTTCGGAGGTCATCCATTCTAAAGCCACATTGTCTAGGTTCTCTTAGGATTTCATGATGGAACATGTTCTTTGACAGGCAAGAATGCAAAATAGAATCTCCTGTGATAGTGTAGAGAGGTCAGTCCATTAAAAGTAAAGCCTTGGAGGTATCTACCTAGATCTGCTGTTGTTAAGGAAATAGCTTCAAGAAAAACAGGTAACAGCCACTCAACCTGAGTGTTAGTTGAGCTGTTCAGATGAGTGGTTCTCAAGATTCACTACCATCCCGAATTAAATGAGTACATCCAAACTGATATCAGCATCACTTGTATAAATATACATCCTCATCTATGCCAGTTCCACTCCAGAGTGCCTGATTGAGTAGGTTTGTGAATATATACTTTTTTAAAAGCCCTCCAGGATTCAAGGCCCAGTAAGGCTTGGGAACTTCTGGTGTCCATAACTAACATTGTCCGGGAGGAGCCCAAGTGTGAAACAACTCAGAGACAGCATTGCAATTCTCCAGTGAATTTTTGACCTTGAGAAATACTTCAGGTAGTAAGTTAAACTCTGTAGATGTATTCATGTGCTTTACACACACACACACACACACACACACACACACACACACACACACACACACACCAGTGATAGAAAAACTCTAGATTTGATTCACCCAGATGCTAGTCAAATTCTTTCCATCCACTGAACTTCCTCAGAGCTCTTTGAAGTCAGCAATTACTTTGTTCTCAGAGGAGTCATTCTGTGGCAAGGAAAATGTTGAAAGCTTGGCAATGTATTAGGACTTTCCAAATCTGGGTCATTTCAAAATATTTATCTGTATGTTGTTTATCCTTTTTCAGTATTTAGACTTCATTCTTTCTAATAACCAGAGGACAGTCTATTGCTCTTAGTCACCTGGAATGCATAATAAAGATAGTAAATTTGCCAGTGGTTCTAACATAAGGCAGCTATCTTTAATAATTTCCATAATAACCCCCTGTCCTCTTTCAGAAGCACAGATTTAGCAACTGAATAGAGGCTTTTATACAGTGCCTGACACAGAATCACTCCTCAGTAAATATGAGCTATGATTTTCAGTATTCTATTTTCATTAACTCAGTATCCAGCCACACTCTTCCAGACAGGTTACCATCAATGTTCTAAACGAATATTTTACACACATCCTCTTCCAAGCTTCTAGAATTACTATTCTCAACCTCCTGTTTTATCCCATATGTTTGTCCCTGATACTTACAGAGTGAGAAATCTTTGGGTAACATCTCTGCTGATAGTTGAAACATGTAGCTTTTTTTTTAGTGTTCTCTTAGATTCCCCATTTGCAGGAAACCACAAATCCTAATGTTGATTTCCTGTATTGCTGTAGAAGCTCAAGATGCAGGAATTTCACTTTTTAATGGCCCATCTCTCTATGCAAAAGACTATCCATACTGAGATGCTCACTGTTTTATCTGAAAGTGCACTGACTCATAACTCCACACACAGATACCTCCCACCTCTACTCTCTGTCTCTGATCTGTGGTACTAGCTCAACCTGACCTTCCAACTCCAAAGGGTATTGAATCATTGGTTCGCACCCAGTCCAGGTCCCAATTAGTATCCTCTGTATTTTTTTTTTTCTTACCACATAATAGATTAAGTATTGAGGTTTATAGCAGCCTCATTGATAACACTGAGGATAAGATAGCTTTGGTGTCTCTCAAACCATTTAAGTTCCTTCAGTGAATGCCATTGGATTTCCACTGGATTTCCTCAATACAGCACATTATCAATCAAGCACTGCCTATCACAGGGAAATCCACAAAGCCAGAGCACGTGTGTATCAGAGCCTATGGAAGACAGGCAGATTACAAAAAAGGGACAGTTTTAATGTTTTCATTTTAGAGTCCTTCTACCCCATCCTCTCTCCCTCCCTCTCCCCCTCCCCCTCTCCTTCTCTCACCTGTGCTCTCTCTCTCTCTCTCTCACACACACACACACACACACACACACACAGCTTCTGTTTTCCAGGAGCTTTTGAAATTTTACTTGGCTCATATTCCTGAGGCCAATGGACAGGAAATGAAAATTGGATAGGAAGGGAGCTGAAAACATCTTCTATAAATTTTTTGTTGCATGGGGTATGATAGTTTTCCCATCTAAAATGTTTTAAAAATAGATTTACCAGGAAATATTGCTTTATATAGAAGGACTGCCATGCTATATGGTTATTATTATCATTACCAATTAAAATCACCATATTAATAGCTCTCTTGAATAATGACTTTCATCTGACTGTATGAAAAGTTTAGAAAATATTGAGATAAATTTCCCTGCATTGTAATTCCAGGGATGACATTCTAAGGAAAGTCCTATCCTGTTGAAGCAATTGTGTCCCATAGAATTACAGTACTTGAGGGGGAAAACTTTCTGAAGTCTTCTCAGTTCCTCTTTTAACTTCACTTACTATGAAGGAATAGTTTCAAATGAATTAACCTAAACACAGAAAATAATCATTCTAATTCTATGTAAGATTTTAAGATTTCCTAGTTCCCTGTCTTCTTTATCACATATGCTTTTGCTTCCCAATCTATATTAAAATAGAAAAAGTGAAAACAATGTAGTGAGGTGGTTTTTTTTTTTTTTTTCATAAAGATCTGCTCTTTAGTTTGAGATTATTTCCTATTTATTATTTTGGTGTTCAAACACCCTTCCTTTTTTGAAGTTATGGGTGCAATAGATGGAAGGGTTTTGTTTATTGCCCTCACTTGACAAAATGAAAAACTGACTCTTCCATATTGGGCCCAAAATTTAAGTGTAAAATTTTACTTTTTAAGGAAACTCAAAACTCCTGAAATCAGCACTATGCCTTTTAGACTTCACGACAGAGCACTGCTAAATGCCTCAATTTGGGGCTGCAATAAGCCAGACCACGAAGGGATGGCTGCTGGAGACTTAGCTGTTATAACTTTAGAAATAGATTAGGTGACTGTTGCTGGTATCCCAGGGGTCATAATTCTTCCTCAGATATTTCAAAAGGATAAGGTAATTAAGTTAATAATCCCTGTTGTTACAAATACTAGTTGTGGCATTGTTCATTTATTGCCTTCTTACAGCCATGATATCGATTTACACAAGAATTACTTGGGGGAAGTCCTGGTATTGAAGACTCCAGAAAGAAACTAGGATCAAAGACTCCTAGATTAAAGGGTTGATTTAGGATAAATGTTAAAAGGCATAATGTGAACAACACACTTATTACAAACAAGAAATCCCAGTCTTACCTACTGTTCTATATGGTGACAGGCATTTCACTTCCTGTGAAAATAAAGCAAAAATGGAAACATAAATGAGTGAAGTAAATTGTTACTTGGGCAATTAACATAAAAGCACTTGTATTTAGATACCTTTAATTTGCATTTCAAATGAAGTTTAGTAGTTAAAGTAGGTAAGGCCACACAGGAAGAAAAATTTGACTTCTAAATATGTACATATTTGAATAGTATATAAAATAAATGTGTACATAGGTTTTTTACAAGCCCAAAAAGTTCATGTATCTGTCTGTTGTATTTTGAGATCATAATATTTAGAGTTTTTATCTGGCCTCTTTTAAGAAACTCAGAATGCACAATTTAAATAGCTAGATGATCCCACTTCATAAACCACAGACATCCAATTTAGCATAGTCTCATAGGCTCAAAGAGATAAATCAGTGTGTGGTAAAAGAAGAATTTTAATAAAACGTGAAAATACAACCTATACCAACTATTCAGTATTTCTGCAGACTACTGCTTCTCAGTATCATCTCCTGCATGACAACTACTCTGGCCAAGGGCTGGTGAAAAAACTTTGGGGAAAAACTCAAAACCTATGCAAAATGGTAGCATTTCAAATCTATCTGCCAAGTTGACCAGAAAGACCATTTCATAGAAAATTTGCGTAAATTAAGTTTGGTTTTCCCACTTACATTGTACTCCTGGGCAATCTGCCAGGCTACTACCTGTTTTCAGAAGCCCTGGGTAGGATTTTTTGTTCACCATCTGGTGATCAAGAAGGATATATCCTCATACCTCTGTGGTTCACCTTGCCCTCTTAGGTAAATAACACTCTCTTCTTTTCCACATTCAACTTTTTTTTTTCTGGCCATTCGTTTCACATATGATATTTTACATGTTTCAGTGCCATTCTCCCATATCATCCCTCTCTTGCCCTCTCCCACAGAGACCAAAAGACTGTTCAATACATCTGTGTCTCTTTTGCTGTCTCGCATACAGGGTTATCATTACCTTCTTTCTAAATTCCATATATATGCATTAGTATACTGCATTGGTGTTTTTCTTTCTGGCTTACTTCACTCTGTATAATAGGCTCCAGTTTCATCCACCTCATTAGAACTGATTCAGATGTATTCTTTGTAATGGCTGAGTAATATTCTATTGTGTTTTTGTACTACAGCTTTCTTATTCATTAATCTGCTGATGGACATCTAGGTTGCTTCCATGTCCTGGCTATTATAAACAGTGCTGCGATGAACATTGGGGTACACATATCTCTTTTGATTCTGGTTTCCTCGGTGTGTATGCCCACCAGTGGGATTGCTGGGTCATATGGCAGTTCTATTTCCTGTTTTTTAAGGAATCTTCACACTGTTCTCCATAGCGGCTGTACTAGTTTGCATTCCCACCAACAGTGGAAGAGGGTTCCCTTTTCTCCACACCCTCTCCATCATTTATTGCTTGTAGACTTTTGGATTGCAGCCATTCTGACTGGCGTGAAATGGTACCTCATAGTGGTTTTGATTTGCATTTCTCTGATAATGAGTGATGCTGAGCATCTTTTCATGTGTTTGTTAGCCATCTGTATGTCTTCTTTGGAGAAATGTCTGTTTATTTCTTTGGCCCACTTTTTGATTGGGTCTTTTATTTTTCTGGAATTGAGCTGCAGGAGTTGCTTGTATATTTATGAAATCAATTCTTTGTGAGTTGCTTCGTTTGCTATTATTTTCTCCCATTCTGAAGGCTGTCTTTTCACCTTGCTTATTTTTTCTTTGTTGTGAAGAAGCTTTTAATTTTAATTAGGTCCCAATTGTTTATTTTTGCTTTTATTTCCAAAATTCTAGGAAGTGGGTCATAGAGGATCCTGCTGTGGTTTATGTCAGAGAGTGTTTTGCCTATGTTTTCCTCTAGGAGTTTAATAGTTTCTGGTCTTACATTTAGATCTTTAATCCATTCTGAGTTTAATTTTGTGTATGGTGTTAGAAAGTGTTCTAGTTTCATTCTTTTACAAGTGGTTGACCAGTTTCCCCAGCACCACTTGTTAAAGAGATTGTCTTTAATCCATTGTATATTCTTGCCTCCTTTGTCAAAGATAAGGTGTCCATATGTGCGTGGATTTATCTCTGGGCTTTCTATTTTGTTCCATTGATCTATATTTCTGTCCTTGTGCCAGTACCATACTGTCTTGATGACTGCAGCTTTGTAGTAGAGCCTGAAGTCAGGCAGGTTGATTCCTCCAGTTCCATTCTTCTTTCTCAAGATAGCTTTGGCTATTCGAGGTTTTTTGTATTTCCATACAAATTGTGAAATTATTTGTTCTAGTTCTCTGAAAAATGCCATTGGTAGCTTGATAGGTATTGACTATGCCAAAGCCTGACTGTATGGATCACAATAAACTGTGGAAAATTCTGAAAGAGATGGGAATACCTCCAGACCACCTGGCCTGCCTCTTGAGAAACCTATATACAGGTCAGGAAAGCAACAGTTAGAACTGGACATGGAACAATAGACTGGTTCCAAATAGGAAAAGGAGTATGTCAAGGCTGTATATTGTCACCCTGCTTATTTAACTTACATGCAGAGTACATCATGAGAAACGCAGGACTGGAAGAAACACAAGCTGGAATCAAGATTGCTGGGAGAAATATCAATAACCTCAGATATGCAGATGACACCACCCTTATGGCAGAAAGTGAGGAGGAACTAAAAAGCCTCTTGATGAAAGTGAAAGAAGAGAGTGAAAAAGTTGGCTTAAAGCTCAACATGCAGAAAACAAAGATCATGGCATCTGGTCCCATCACTTCATGGGAAATATATGGGAAACAGTGTCAGACTTTATTTTTATGGGCTCCAAAATCACTGCAGATGGTGATTGCAGCCATGAAATTAAAAAATGCTTACTAGGGTGGGATGATTTGGGAGAATGGCATTGAAACATGTATAATATCATATATGAAATGAATCACCAGTCCAGGTTCCATGCATGATATGGGATGCTTGGGGCTGGTGCACTGGGATGACCCAGAGAGATGGTATAGGGAGGGAGGTGGGAGGGGGGTTCAGGATGGGGAACACGTATATACCCGTGGTGCATTCATGTTGATGTATGGCAAAACCAATACAATATTGTAAAGTAATTAACCTCTGATTAAAATAAAGAAATTTATATTAAAAATAATATTAATAAATAAAAGACGCTTACTCCTTGGAAGGAAAGTTATGACCAACCTAGATAGCATATTCAAAAGCAGAGACATTACTTTGCCAACAAAGGTCCATCTAGTCAAGGCTATGGTTTTTCCAGGAGTCATATATGGATGTGGGAGTTGGACTGTGAAGACTTCTGAGTACCGAAGAACTGATACTTTTGAACTGTGGTGTTGGATAAGACTCTTGAGAGTCTCTTGGACTGCAAGGAGATCCAGTCAGTCCATTCTAAAGGAGATCAGCCCTGGGATTTCTTTGGAGGGAATGATGCTAAAGCTGAAACTCCAGTACTTTGGCCACCTCATGCGAAGAGTTGACTCATTGGAAAAGACTCTGATGCTGGGAGGGATTGGGGGCAGGAGGAGAAGGGGACAAAAGAGGATAAGATGGCTGTATGGCATCACCAACTCGATGGACGTGAGTTTGAGTGAACTCCAGGAGTTGGTGATGGACAGGGAGGCCTAGCGTGCTGCAATTCATGGGGTCACAAAGAGTTGGACACAACTGAGTGACTGAACTGACTGAACTGAGCTTGATAGGGATTGCATTGAATCTATAGATTGCTTTGGGTAGTATACTCATTCTCACTATATTGATTCTTCTGATTCACGAACATGGTATATTTCTCAACTTTTATTTTTGATTCATTAACATGTAAGGTTTGTCCAAACGGGGTCACAGACTATAGCTCATGGGCCAAATCAGTCTCTCACCTGATTTAATATATAAGGTTTTATGGGGCCACATCCATGGCCATTTGTTTTGAACTGTCTATGGATGCCACAACAGTTGAATGGCTGCTACAGATATGGCATGGACCACAAAGCTTAAAATATTTACTATCTGGCCCTTTCATAGAAAATGTTTGCTGACTCTGGTCTTGTATGAGGGGATTATCAATCCATATGGGTTTGGGTGCTAATTCTCTATCTTGGAAACATTTCAAAAGAATTTTTTTATTTAAAGTCATTGCTTTCAACTTACTAAGGAAAAAAATTGTCTGCAAAGATAATTTGCAGATATCTTTCAGGTTTAACAGATATACCTGCCCACTTTTCCTACCATTTTGGTTTTTATTTTGGTCTTCATATAGATTCATAGTATTTGCTGAGAGAAGGGGAATTATTTGAGGGCAAGTGTGATCAATACTGAAACAGGCAGGCTTTGGCAAAATTCAAGGAAGGAGAAGCTACCCTTGCCTTTCCACCATCCCTTCTCTCCGGCCCTGTCCTCTATTTCTTTTCTTCCTTGCTCTGCTTTAGATCATTCCCAGATTCCTGCTTTATTTGAGTCAGCCCTCAAGTAAGTTCTTCTGGACTCTATTTTTTAAAATTTATTTATATTTATCTGGCCAGGCTGGGTCTTATTAATAGTTGCAGCACAAGGGATCCTTTAGTTTTGGCATACAGGATCTATTTCCCTTATCTGGGGTTGAACCCAGGTCCCCTGCATTGGGAACTTACCCACTGGACCACCAGGGAAGTCCCCTCCACTTGACTTTTAACTGATAGTGACATTAGTGCTACTTTTCCAAATATAAACATCTTCACCATTTATATTTTAAGGTGAATCTCTGAAGCTGAGAAATTATAGCAAAATCAGAGCTTGCCAATAAGGGGGCTGAGTGTATGGATTACTTTCATGTCAAGGTTTGGGTCTCCATTCCAAACATTCTGGGCCAGTTTCTTTCCGATGGCCAGTAGCGACTCAAGAGGCAAGAAGCTTCCCCTAGGGTGATATACCAACATTGTGTTTTTCTATTATGTCACGAATTGAAAAAGATTGGAAATCACTCAACCCTAGGAACAAATCAGTATGTGCTTCACTTGTCCCAAAAGGGGAACAAATCTTGAGAAATCAGAGTTAATGATGATCACTTTATGGTTCCTGGAGAGTTACAAGTTATAAGACTCTGCTTGTAAGTGAATTAGTAATCTTACTTAGATAAAATTATATGAAGTCCAAATTTAGATCAATCTCAAACAAGAACAAAATCAAGCTTTACAAATTAGCTAATTAGGATTGTATTACTGGTTACAAGGATGTAAAATACATCTCTTTCCTCTTTCTCTGCCTCCTTATTACTTCTCCAATGCCTGGTCCATAGGAGCCCAAAATTCTAGTTGTGCTACCTTTAGTGTGATCCATAGACCTGTAGTATTGTCATAACCTGAGAACTTGTTAGATGTGCAGAGTCTCAGCCTACACCAATCTCCTGAACCAGACTGTGCTCTTTAACAAAATTCACCAAATGATTCATATGCACTAAAGTTTGAGAAGCACTGGGTAAGATACCAAGGGAGATGAGAAATATGGTTATACCATCTAAAATTTGGAAGATTTGGAGTTAAAAATAAGTATTTCAGGAAAGATGGAAAATAATATAATGCAAAGGAAAAATGTGTTTTCTCTTAAATAAAAATCCATGAGTGGAGAATGCCATTTTATAAACTCAGTCAGCCCTGGAACTGGACTTCCTTTACCACAAAACAGTCCAGCCCACAGAGGATTAAGCAGAAGTCCTGATGTGTGGTCCCCAACTTCTACCATTTCTTTTAACCTGCTGTGGAGGAGTGAAACTCTGATGTGTTGAGCTTAGTCTAGACTCCTTTTTTCCTAGAAGGAAATCCCATCAGCTTCTTGTTCACATGGAGAGCTCTGGGCTCATAGCGGAAAGGCTCACCAGGACACGGAGCTGATTTAATGGGCCGTGCAAATCTCCAAACTGGAGCCTATTCCCAGAATAGAAACAAGCACCTGGGATTCTTGGAGTGCATTGTCATGGAGTGAGAAAGAAGGAGATTTGGGGATGCTTTCTGTTGGGCCACTCTGACTTCTAGAAGAAGGAATTCAAAAAGCCATAACACAGCCAAAATGGAAAGTGGACTTGCCTAATATTTGGGGGAAAAGAATCATATTGGCAAATCTATATAGAACAGGAGATATAACGACATGCTTGGCTTTGATCCCTGGTTCTCAGTTTAGTCACTCAGTCGTGTCCTACTCCTTGTGACCCCATAGACTGCAACATGCCAGGCTTCCCTGTCCATCACCAACTCCTGGAGTTTACTTAAACTCATGTCCATTGAGTCGGTGATGCCATCCAACCATCTCATCCTCTGTCATCCCCTTCTCCTCCTGCCTTCAATCTTTCCCAGCATCAGAATCTTTTCCAATGAGTCAGTTCTTCACATCAGATGGCCAAAATATTGGAGCTTCAGCTTCAGCATCATTCCTTCCAATGAATATTCAGGACTGGTTTCCTTTGGGATTGACTGATTTGATCACCTTGCAGTCCAAGGGATTCTCAAGTCTTCTCCAACACCACAGTTCAAAAGCATGAATTCTTTGGCACTCAGCTTTCTTTATAGTCCAACTCTCACATCCATACATGACTACTAGAAAAACCATAGCTTTGACTAGATGGACCTTTGTTGTCAAAGTAATGTCTCTGCTTTTTAATATGCTGTCTAGGTTGGTCATGGCTTTTCTTCTAAGGAGCAAGTGTCTTTTAATTTCATGGCTACAGACACCATCTGCAGTGATTTTAGTGCCCCCCAAAATAAAATCTCTCACTATTTCCATTGTTTCCCCATCTATTTGCCATGAAGTGATGGGACCAGATGCCATGATCTTAGTTTTCTGAATGTTGAGTTTTAAGCCAACTTTTTCACTCTCCTCTTTCACTTTAGTTCTTCTTCACTTTCTGCCATAAGGGTGGTGTCATTTGCATATCTGAGGTTGATATTTCTCCCGGGAATCTTGATTCCAACATGTGCTTCATCCAGACCAGCATTTTGCGTTATGTACTCTGCACATAAGTTAAATAACCAGTGTGTTATGACCAGCGTGTTCTCTTGGCAAAACTTTGTTAGCCTTTGCCCTGCTTCATTCTGTACTCCAAGGCCAGATTTGCCTGTTACTCCAGGTATCTCTTGACTTCCTACTTTTTCATTTCAGTCCCCTATAATGAAAAGGACATCTTTTTTGGACATCTTATCCTCCTTAGCAAGGCACTTCACAGCCTGTCCTTAACCTTCCTGTCCAGCATGGATGTGTACTGTGTTTTTTCCGGATACAAATCTTCCTCCTGCAATTTCCTCTCTGATACTTTCTCTTCCCAGTACAGGGAACAAAAGGTCAACTTTCAAGACTCAGCTCTCACAATTTTTCCTAACAGATATCTTCCCACTCCTGTCATGGACAAAAAGGTGGTTTTTAACACCTGTCCACTGGGTTCTTATAGCACTTGTTATATATTTCTGCTTTAGAATTTACTGCATAGTTTTTAATTTCTTATTTATAACCCCAGCACACCATTGTGGTGCTCCGAAGGGGACATTGTGTCTTTCTCATTCATTTCACATCCTTTATTCTTGGCAGTAAAACATGGCACAAAGCAGGCAGTCAGTATTTGTCAAATTTGAACAAAATTCTCATTTCATTCTCTCAGCCCTTTTGAACTTTTTTTTTTGGTAAGATGAGAGTGATATATCTAGTGTAGAATTATTTGAAAAACTCATTTGGAAAAGCATGAAGTGAATTAATGGGCAAAGTCCATCTCAAGTCCTTCCTTTTCTGTAAGTTTTTTGCTCACCCTGGTTGGTCCCTAATGCAATCTCCTTTATCCACAAGCCCGTTGAAATGATATAGAGACACCAAAGTGTGTTGTCTTTTATTGCTCTTTAATTGTTTCATATCTATAAATCTTATCTCCCCAGATACACTGTAGTCCAATTCAAACAGCTTCAAATCAGCAAATGGTTATTGGGTGACCAATGCATGTGAGGATCTGTGCTACTTGAACACTGGCCCCAGTTCTGGCTTTAACTTTACTTGTTTTTATTCTTTCAACACATTTATTGAGCATCTACTTACACATATGATCACTGCTCTGAGACAGATTATATTTCCTTCTAGAACTCTGTGTTTCCAAGAAAATTACCAGTACTGCACAAAGTCGAGGGCAAACTGACCAGGCTGTGGTGAGTGATTCTGGATGGAGCAGCCAATGGTCCCAAGCTCAGAGTAATCCACATGGTTGTTCACATGAGATTCAGGGAACCCTTGGCATCAGAGATCTCACACAGGGGATAAAACCTGGCAGAAAGGAACTCTGAACTCCAGTCCAAGTCAGGAGTCACATGGCCCATCAGTTATAGGACTCCTGCTCTGGAGGAAGGGAATAAAGTGGCCTCAATCTTTTTTTTTTTTTTTTTTAATGGTCTCAATCTTGAAGAACACCTAGAAAGTACTAAGGAGGGTAACTTAGTCAACACTTGGGACTTTTAACTAAACCTTCTTAGACTCTATGAACCTCTGATGAAATTGCTGGCAACAAGCCACCTCATACCTAAAACCCCAGTATCCCAGAACCCCAGAACTTATACCTTCTAGGCTACAAAGGAGGCTTAGGAGCCCAGGAGTAACAACTGAGTCACTGAGTTTCAGATCTGGGGAATAGAACTCAATTATAAACTCTTGCAGATGGTGACCTGAGGCTGCTGACCTCCCATCCTCCCTTCTGCCTTCACTCAGGGTGGGAGTGAGCCTGCTAGCAAAGGACTCAGAGGACCCAGCATCAGCTGAACAGGGGAGAGACAAAGGGGACCAGCTGGGGGCAGTAGCAGGAAGCATTGAAAGGACTCTGGATTGTGAATTTAACTACCAGGTATTATATACAGATCCTTGTGTCACTGCACTGATTACCCTGCATTTAAATTGACTTTTTCTTTGTTCATCTCCTCCACTAGGCACCAAGGGAAGAGCCTGGGTCTTGTCTTGTTCACTATTTTATTCTTAGCACAAAACACAATGCCTGCCATAAAGTGGGCTCTCAATCTATTTGTCTAATAAAGGAAAAAGTGAATTTGTGTCAGCCTTCGGGTTGAGTAAAGTCAGTCAAGTGAAGAAAAGTCAGCACGCTGAAGGCAAAGATGGACTGTGGGATAGGCAAACGAGGGGGGTCAAGTTGAGAAGCCAACTGAAGCACTATTGAAGAGCAGTTACATGTCCGGGCTTTGGGGTCAATCCTGGCTTTGAATTCTGGCTCTGGCTCTGCTAGTTTCTTCTTTGTGAGCTTGGGCAAGTTGTTAAACTGCTCTGAACCTCAGTTTCTACTCCATGTAATAGCAACTTATGAAAGTGAAAGTTGCTCAGTCACGTCTGACTCTTTGTGACCTCATGGACTATACAGTCCATGGAATTCTCTAGGCCAGAATATTGGAGTGGATAGCCTTTCCCTTCTCCAGGGGATCTTCCCAACCCAGGGATCTAACCCAGGTCTCCCACACTGCAAGAGGATTTTTTAGCAGCTGAGTCACAAGGGAAGCCCAAGAATACTGGAGTCGTAGCCTATCCCTTCTCCAGAGGATCTTCCCAACTCAGGAATCAAACCAGGGTCTCCTGCACTGCAGGGAGATGCTTTACCAACTGAGCTATCAGGGAAGCCCTATAGCAACTTATACTACAAGTTAATTGTGAGGATTTAATAAAGGAGACCCTGGTTCAATTCCTGGGTTGAGAAGATCCCCTGGAGAAGGCATAGGCTATCCACTCCAGTATTCTTGGGCTTCCCTGGTGGCTCAGAAGGTAAAGAATCAACCTGCAATGCAGGACCTGGGTTCAATCCCTTGGTTGGGAAGATCCCCTGGAGGAGGGTATGGAAACCCACTCCAGTATTCTTACCTGGAGAATCCGCATGGACAGAGGATTCTAGCAGGCTACAGTCCATGGTATCACAAAGAGTCAGACATGATTGAGTGACTAAGTACAGCACACAGATTAAAAAGATCAACTCAATGCTAGATCCTGTACTCAACAGACAGGAAGAAGCAAATCTTGTCCTTCCAGTAGCTAATAAGCCTCATCCAGAGTTTGGTATTGGAGCCCAGAGATAAATACTCTAGTATCTGAGACTAAACAAATAAACAGGGAGGGACTCAAATGGAGACTAAACACACAGGCTGGAGATTGAGGTAATAAGGAACAAGATCCAGGCAAGGGATTTTTTTTTTTCATTTTTATATTGCAGGAACATGAGTTGTTTTAATATTAGTTAATCCATTAATGGCTTCCTAGATGGCACTAGTGGTAAAGAATCTGCCCACCAATGCAGGAGATGTAAGAGATGTGGGTTTGATCTTTGGGTGGGGAAGATCCCCTGGAGGAGGAAATGGAAACCCATTCCAGTATTTTTGCCTGGAGTATCCCATGGATTAAAAAGCCTGGTGGGCTACAGACCATAGGGTCTCAAAGAGTCAGACACAACTGAAGCAACTTAGCATGCACACATGAATCCCTTAGTATCATATGCCATATTAATAAGTGTAGGAGAAAGGTCATATGGCTGTATTTAGAGATACTTAACAAGATTTTCGGAGAAGGCAATGGCACCCCACTCCAGTACTCTTGCCTGGAAAATCCCATGGATGGAGGAGCCTGGTAGGCTACAGTCCATGGGGTCGCTAACAGTCGGATATCACTGAGTGATTTCACTTTCACTTTTCATTTTCATGCATTGGAGAAGGAAATGGCAACCCACTCCAGTGTTCTTGCCTGGAAAGTCCCAGGGACGGGAAAGCCTGGTGGGCTGCTGTCTATGGGGTCACACAGAGTTGGACACGACTGAAGTGACTTAGCAGCAGCAGCAGCAACAAGACTTTGACCAAATTCAATATCCATTATGATCAAAATATTCAAGAAAATTGGACATGGGGAACATGAGAAATACTTAATATGATAGCTAGTGTATCAGTTCAGTTCAATCGCTCAGTCATGTCTGACTCTTTGCGACCCCATGGACTGCAGAACACCAGGCCTCCCTGTCCATCACCAACTCCCAGAGTTTACTCAAACTCATGTCCACTGAGACAGTGATGCCATCCAAACATCTCATCCTCTGTCATCCCCTTCTTCTCCTGCCTTCAATCTTTCCCGGAATCAGGGTCTTTTCAAATGAGTCAGCTCTTCGAATCAGGTGGCCAAACTATGGGAGTTTCCGTTTCATCAGTCCTTTCAATGAACACTCAGGACTGATCTCCTTTAGGATGGACTGGTTGGATTTCCTTGCAGTTCAAGGCACTCTCAAGAGTCTTCTCTAACACCACAGTTCAAAAACAACAATTCTTCAGCACTCAGCTTTCTTTATAGTCCAACTCTCACATCCATACCTGACTACTGGAAAAACCATAGCCTTGACTAGACAGACTTTGTTGGCAAATAATGTCTCTGCTTTCTAATATGCTGTCTAGGATGGTCATAACTTTCCTTCTAAGGAGTAAGCATCTTTTAATTTCATGGCTGCAGTCACCATCTGGAATGATTTTGGAGCCCAAAAAATTAAAGTCTGACACTGTTTCCCCATCTATTTGCCATGAAGTGATGGAATCAGATGCCATGATCTTAGTTTTCTGAATGTTGAGCTTTAAGCCAACTTTTTCACTATCCTCTTTCACTTTCATCAAGAGGCTTTTCTGTTCTTCTTCACTTTCTGCCAGAAGGGTGGTGTCATCTGATTATCTTAGGTTTTTTATATTTCTCATGGAAATCTTGATTCCAGCTGTGTTTCATCCAGCCCAGCATTTCTCATGGTGTACTCTGCATATAAGTTAAATAATCAGGGTGACAATATACAGCCTTGACATACTCCTTTTCCTATTTGGAACCAGTCTGTTGTTCCATGTCCAGTTCTAACTGTTGCTTCCTGACCTACATACAGATTTCTCAAGAGGCAGGTCAGGTGGTCTGGTATTCCCATCTCTTGAAGACTTTTCCACAGTTTATTGTGATCCACACAGTCAAAGGCTTTGGCATAGTCAATAAAGCAGAAGTAGATGTTTCTCTGGAAATCTCTTGCTTTTCTGATGATCTAGCAGATGTTGGCAATTTGATCTCTGGTTCCTCTGCCTTTTCTAAAACCAGCTTGAACATCTGGAAGTTCACGGCTTCACATGTTGAAGCCTGGCGTGGAGAATTTTGAGCATTACTTTGCTAGCATGTGAGATGAGTGTAATTGTGCAGTAATTTGAGTATTCTTCGGCATTTCCTTTCTTTGGGATTGAAATGAAAACTGACATTTTCCAGTCCTGTGGCCACTGCTGAGTATTCCAAATTTGCTGGCACATTGAGTGCAGCATTTTCACAGCATCATCTTTTAGGATTTGAAATAGCTCAATTGGAATTCCATCACCTCTACTAGCTTTGTTCATAGTGATGCTTCTTCCTAAGACCCACTTAACTTCACATTCCAGGATGTCTGGCTCTAGGTGAGTAATCACACCATCATGATTATCTGGGTCATGAAGATCTTTTCTGTACAGTTCTTCTGTGTATCTTGCCACCTCTTCTTAATATCTTCTGCTTCTGTTAGGTCCATACCATTTCTGTCCTTTATTGAGCCCATCTTTGCATGAAATGTTCCCTTGGTATCTCTAATTTTCTTGATGAGATCTCTATTCTTTCCCATTCTATTGTTTTCCTCTATTTCTTTGCACTGATCACTGTCCATAAGTGCATAAGCTTCTTTATAAGTATATTAAGTGCACAAGCTAGTGTATATTAACCTAGTGTATAAGTGTGTATATATATATATATATAAGAAGAAATGTAGGCAGCTTCTTAATAATTGTAAAACACTGGAAGCATCAGGTAAAGGATCTTATCTATCAGGTGTTGAGGGAGGAGAGGAAAGGGTGTAGCTTGAACCTGCTCTAACAGCGTTCTAAGGCCAGGGATCCTTCTATGTCTTAGAGCAGGGCTGGTCACAGCAAGTGGGCAGGTATGAGCTCATCAGAGAAGCTCTTGAGTGTATTTGGCAAGAGCAGGGATGACAAAGGGCATGAAGTCAGGCAGTTCATGACAGCCAGGTACAGAGAAGATGGTCACTGTGTAGTTGCTGATGATTTACTTTCATCATTAGCACAACTATTCCAAAGGTGGGGTGCATAAGTCCTCATTTTGACTGTGAAACTCCCAAACTAGGCCAAGTGAAGAATCTTATTTGCAAAAATTCTGGTGAAAATGATGTTTTCTAAACAATCCCCACTGTTCCATTTGTGAAATTTCTGGTGTATTTTATGGGATGTTCGGCCATTTGTCAGTTATCTACGTCTGACAATAGAGGAAGCATCACCTCTGCCAGCAAGGAAACAAGATTTCTTGGCTGAAATGTAAGTGAAACAAAATGAGGGCTGTTAGAAGGGATCTGGCACATTTACCACTCTCTCTCCAGCCACCCTCTCTTGCTAAAGTTATGTTATGATTTTGCTTACAGAGACAGTTGTGATTTTGAAATTCTCCAGCTTCTTCAAGCTCTTCCTCAAGCATGTGGCCTTTGGGGGTTGGTTAGGGCCATTTTTTTTCTACATAATGAATCTGTTTCTGAGCATAAGAGCAACAAGCATCACACAGAATGCAAAGTTTTCTTGTAAAAATGTCAGTTGCAATCAAAGGAATCTGGAGCCAGCCTGGCAGCCTGGGAGTTGTTACAAGATGAAGTCAGAGCTTCAGCTTGTGTCTACATGACACCAAACATCTAGTGAAAAAGTGAAAAACTTAAGCAGTCATCCAGATGTTTTGTCTGCTTGATGCCAAACATCCTGATGTTTTCAGCTATACAGATGTTTGGAATCAGGCAGACTTACATCCAAAATCTGGATATAGCTAGGTGTTTGCTTTCTTATAGACATAGCCTTGGACCACTGGGCAAGGAAAACAGAACCTGAGTGTTATTTATCCTGACAGTGAGTAGGAACTGGGAATCTTGTAAGACCTTCATGAGGTTAAGGCGATTCAGTTTAAAAAGTGAAAAGAGCCTGAGTCAAACAGAGTTTTAATAGGGCTTTGCCAGAGGAATTGCTTCAAAGAAAAGCACAATACAGCTCACTGCAGTTCAAGTGACTCTGCAAGCTCTTACCAGTCAGTGGACCTCGTTATATGGAAATGGGTTGCGGGGAGCTGAGTTCTGAAGGAAGTCAATGTTTGAATCTAGTCTTATATTGATATCAGACATTGTCTGTTAAACTGAACTCTCTCTTTCCCAAAAGTGAATCTGATCTTCTAGACTGACTTCAGAACTCTTTCTATGACCAGCCTGGTCATGCTGAAGTTATTTAACATTTCAGTTCAGTTCAGTCGCTCAGTCGTGTCCGACTCTTTGCGACTCCATGAATCGCAGCACGCCAGGCCTCCCTGTCCATCACCAACTCCTGGAGTTCACCCAAACTCATGTCCATCGAGTCAGTGATGCCATCCAGCCATCTCATCCTCTGTTGTCCCCTTCTCCTCCTGCCCCCAATCCCTCCCAGCATCAGAGTCTTTTCCAATGAGTCAACTCTTCACATGAGGTGGCCAAAGTATTGGAGTTTCAGCTTCAGCATCAGTCCTTCCAATGAACACCCAGGACTGGTCTCATTTAACATTTAAGTTGACCTGTATCTAAATATCCCCTTACTATGAATCTAAATATGGACGGAATTGGCTTCTAAGGAGACAGAATCAACTGAGCGTTGGCAGGACGTCATCCATCCTCTTTTTAGACAGCCACTCTTCACTTCACCCTCCTCCTCTTGACTCCAGCTCATAGTCTATGCCTAACTCTCCTCTCCCTCCTTTCCCAATAATCCTGATAAGAGAAAAGCAGAAGAAAAGAAGAAAGAGAAGAGGGCAGGGAGAAGAATGAAGGAAAGGAAGAAAGAGAGAAAGAAAGGAATCTAAAGGTCCTGAGGACAACATGTGCAGGAGAGTTTAAAAACAACAACATAAAAGGAACAATAAGAGCAAGCTAATAAAAGGATGAAACACAGTCATGCGACAGAGAAGAGGATCTGAACATCTGCACTTTTTCTTATTTATAACCATGTCAGGAAAACAGGAAAAACAATGTGCAAAACCTCAAGCGGAATTTTCTCTCACTCCCAATTTTGCTAGTATAACCCACTAGGAAGAAAGTAACCATTTTGATTGTCCTCTATAGGTTTGAAATATACAATTCATCATTGTCTCATGCATCCTATGATTGTGAGTTAACCGTTATTACTCATTGTTATGTGGGGGAATTCCTCTCCTACCCACATCTGGACTTTTGCTGTAATAGCAAAGGCTGGAAGCAGAGTCCATCTGACCCTTTCTCATTTCTGGATGCGAGGCATCCTCTTCTCCTTTCGGGTGGCTCCTCAGCTATTGCTTCGTTGTCTCTGTCATTTGTTACTAGTTGGTTGAATCAATTTTTAAATTTTATTGTGACAATGGTAACAGCAATGATTGTACTCAGCCCAAACTAGTTCATCAATGCCATCATTGTTAAGTCAATCAGGAGATTAGCAATTGCTAATATACACACAGTTTGGGATCTGTAAAAGAGACAGACATCTGTTTTCCTTGGCAGCAGTCTGTTTCCAGGCCCTTACTTGATACCATGTGCGTGCCTAACTCCTGTTCACAACAATAGCTTTTATCCTTAGGGTTTGGTAATATACTTAATTGATGCCTTTATCTTTTCATGAGACATGCCAGCTCACATCAAAAAAAAAAAAAGAGAGAGAGGAAAGAAATAAAACGAAAACACACTACAAAAGCTTGGCTTTATATCTGGTGGAAATAGTGAACCTCAAAGCTGGACTGAGAGAAAAATAAAGATTGCTTTCATCCATGTTGCTGAAAAATTTGCCTGTGTCCTCTAATTTGTCCTGCCCTTATTGAGAATTCAATGAATATTCAGGTCTGAATATTAAAATCTGGTTTTTGCCTTTGAGAATCACAAGTGTCAGTCAGAGTAGAACAGAGGAGGCATAAGGTATGTGTTTTCTGGTTGGAAGCCAGTGATGTTAAACAATATGGAGGGACCGTTTCTCCTTGTGCTGGGAGGGTGACTAGGAGGCAGCTGGAAGGATGTATTTTAGAAACTCTGGAATAAATGATCAGGTTGTTTGGTTGGTTCATCGTAGTGGTTCTCCTGGGATACCTGTGTATTGGGAAAAGAAGTCTCCTATCCTACTCCCTGGAGAAAAATCCAATTTTTTAGTAGGTAAATAATTCTGCTGTGCTCTGAGGAGTGCCTAGGATACTTACACAAGAGAAATCAATACATTAAAATTATAATTATATATTCATCACCTCAAGGAGCAGTTATTGAGTAAGGAAAGCAGAGTGCTGTTGACTGGAAGGATTCAGGCTGAAAACTGGATGATCAGGGTTTAGTTCAGTTCTATTAGGAGGATAAGCATATGAATTCAGTTCTATGAACATTTAAAAGAAAATAAAAAATAGTACACAGTTGTATTAATAGATATTTGATAAACTAAAATTTAACTAAAGGAAAATAATGCTTTACGCTTCCATGATGTAGAGTAAAAAATGCTTTTCAAAATGTGTCATCTTAATTATTTTCAGTACTATTCATTATAAGTGGTGATACTTAGCCTCAAAATCTAATCCAGGTATTTTTCTTATGTGAACACAAAGACAAGCATCAAGACTTAGGTTCTGAGAGAGAACTCCATTTGGAAAATGTACATGCACCCCAATGTTCATAGCAGTACTATTTACAATAGCCAAGACATGAAAGCAGCCTAAGTGTCCATCAACAGATGGACAGATAAAGAAGATGTGCTGTATATATGTATGTGTATGTGTATATATACACACACACACATATACCCAATGGAATACTACTCAGCCATAAAAAAGAATGAGCTAATGCCGTTTGCAGCAACATGGACGGACCTAGAGATTGTCATACTGAGCAAAATAAGTCAGAATTAGTAAGACAAAAGCCATATGACACCACTTTTTTGTGAAACCTAAAATGTGCTACAAATAAACTTATTTACAAAATAGAAGCAGACTCACTCACAAACATAGAAAACAAATGAACTTATTTACAAAACAGACTCTCTGACATAGAAAACAAGCATATGGTTACCAAAGGGGAAAGGGGTGGGAAAGGAATAAACTAGCAGTTTTGAATTAACAGATACAAACTACTATATATAAAATACATAAACACCAGAGTCCTACTATATAGCACAGGGAACTATATTCAATATCTTGTAATAAACTATAGTAAAAAAGATATATATACATGTATACATGAAAAAATGTATTTTGTATATATATATATATATATATATATATAAAAATAAAACAATCACTTTGCTATACACCAGAAACTAACATGATTTTAGTTGAGTAAAAAAAAAATTTTTTTAAGACAGGTTTTAGCCATTTCACTCGTAGCTTAAATTATCTGCTTTCTTTCAAATCCAGCTGTTAATATTTACAGGTATATTTTAATTCAGTTCAGTTCAGTCGCTCAGTAGTGTCCGACTCTTTGCAACCCCATGGACTGCAGCACACCAGGCCTCCCTGTCCATCACCAACTCCCGGAGTTCACTCAAACTCATGTCCATCAAGTTGGTGATGCCATCCAGCCATCTCATCCTCTGTCGTCCCCTTCTCCTCCTGCCAGCATCAGAGTCTTTTCCAATGAGTCAACTCTTCGCATGAGGTGGCCAAAGCACTGGAGTTTCAGCTTTAGCATCATTCCTTCCAAAGAAATCCCAGGGCTGATCTCCTTCAGAATGGACTGGTTGGATCTCCTTGCAGTCCAAGGGACTCTCAAGAGTCTTCTCTAACACCACAATTCAGAAGCATCAATTCTTCGGCACTCAGCTTTCTTCACAGTCCAACTCTCACATCCATACATGAACACTGGAAAAACTATAGCTTTGACTAGACAGACCTTTGTTGGCAAAGTAATGTCTCTGCTTTTGAATATGCTATCTAGGTTGGTCATAACTTTCCTTCCAAGGAGTAAGCGTCTTTTAATTTCATGGCTGCAGTCACCATCTGCAGTGATTTTGGAGCCCAGAAAAATAAAGTCTGACGATGTTTCCACTGTTTCCGCTGTTTGCCCATCTATTTCCCATAAAGTGATAGGACCAGATGCCATGATCTTAGTTTCTGAATGTTTAGCTTTAAGCCAACTTTTTCATTCTCCTCTTTCACTTTCATCAAGTGGCTTTTTAGTTCTTTTTCACTTTCTGCCATAAGGGTGGTGTCATCTGCATATCTGAGGTTATTGATGTTTCTCCCGGCAATCTTGATTCCAGCTTGTGCTTCATCCAGCCCAGCATTCCTCATGATTTAATAGTCATGTTTTATTTTCTTATTAATTAATACAAGCATACAAAAAAATAGACTATTAATAAGCACTGGTGTATATATCCAGCTTTGTTAAATCTTAATATTTTGCCTGTTTTCTTTCAAATCCTTTGTAAGGAAAAAAAAAAAAGACATTCTATATTCAGTTTAAGTTCCTTATATACCCATCTCCTAATTCTACTCCCTTCCCTTCACCCCTCCTAGAGTTAACCACTATTCTGAATTCAACATTTCCCATGCATGTTGTTATATGTTTACATTATATATTCATACCCATAACCTATATGTTACATGTTTTAACTTTATCTTACAGGTATTATACTATATTATGATTATACAATTTTTTTTTCACTGAATATAATGTTTTTAAGATTTGTCCATGTTGCTATTTGTATAGTTGTAGCTCACTAATCTTAATGGTTGTATATAAATATACTATATTTATTTATTCCTTCTATTCATAGGCACTTGTGTTGCTTCAAATTTTGTTATGAGAAACAATGTTCCCATGAATATTCTTGAACAAGCCTCTTAGTACATATTTGTTTAGAGTCAGAATTTCTGGATCATACAATATATGCATTTTTACTTTCCTAGCTCTTTTCTAATCATTCTCCAAAGAGGCTGTCCTGATGAATATACCTATGACGCGTACAGGAGAATTTCTATGTAACCACATCCTTGACAATGCTTGGTATTTCTGGTGTACATTTGAATAAAGTATTACCACTCTTTCTACACTCAAAATGCTTGAAATATTACCAAGAATAAACATACAAGTGCTGCAAATAACATACCACTGATGCCATAAAAGAATCTCCAATGTGTACAAAGTTTCCCACTGGCAAAAAGTTAGCAATAGCCAAAGATTCTGTCTCTTCCTGGGATTTTTCAGTGTCTTCATCCAAGTCATGATCAAATTTTAGAACTAGAAAACACTAGAAACCATTTTGTCCAGCAGCTTCATTTAAATTTAAAGAGTTATGCCCAAAATCACACAACTGTGATAATGATCATTTTATTACAATTTATTTAGAACCTACTTTGTGTCAGGTACTATTCTGGGTGCTTCACACATACTCTTAATTCTCATGACAGTAGCCAGATGGTATTACAAAGAGTTTATTCTCCAAAACACAGCTATTCTCACATGGCAACTGAGAGCAGGACACCATGCAGTTTAATCTGAGTGGAACAAAATTGAACCAGACAGTCTGGCATTCAATCTGGGAGGAAAGGTAAAACCACAGTATAAACTAGGATAGGAGGAAAGCTGGGTAAAGGCTCAGACCAAGACAGCCTACTGCAAAAGAATCGTTTTTCCCACCAGGATCATTTAGGAATACATCCTAAAGTCACTGGTATGGGAATCAGGCTTTGGAGAACAGGTAGACCTTGGTTGGGCACCATCTCACCTTGAATGTGCTAAGTGGGTATTGCCCACTTAATGCCCATGAGCAATGAGTGGAATTAAAGAGTCTGTAACCATACACTGCCATCAAAGAAGGGCCCATCTGGGGTCAGGGAGAAGGTCAGCCTAACAAACAGTATAGAAGATTTGGAGAGCCAGGCAACTAATAAACCTACCTCTCAAGAACATGGAAACACGGCCTCTATGCTTTGGCCTCTGCTCAGCTCCTTTGTTATCACTCTCCTCTCCTTCGCTCTGCTCTGTTGGTTTCTGTTCTGTTTTTGGAGCACACTAGGCTGATGGCCCCTGTAGGGTCTTTCATCTGCAGTCTTCTCTGTTTGGAACACATTCTCCAATTTTACACACAGATGGCTCCTTCTTATCATTCAAGCCTTGCCTGAAACACTTTCCCTGCACATCTCATCTAAGCCAGGCTTCTCCCTCCCCCTCCTCCAGCTCAGCAGCCCATTTTATTTTCTTCATCATCTTTCTCAGTCTGAAATTATCTTGCCTCTTCATTTAATCACTGACAGAGTGAGCACCATGAGGACAGGATATTGTCATTCTTGTTATGCGTTGTGTAGCCAGTACACAGAAGAGCTTCAGTAAACCGTTAATGGTTATTGAACAAACAAACCATGGTATTCTAGCTTCCAAAGAGGAAGGTGGGCTATCAGGAAGTACAACGTCTTGGGGGAAGTTGGTTCTCACAGGGGTGGGGTTTAGAGGCATGGCTATATTAAGGGGACAGTGAGTTAGATTCACGGAGTAGGAGGTTAATAAAAAGGACTCAGAAAACAGTAATGTGGCGTAAATTCAGGAGCCGAGGCTGAGCATGAAGGTATTAAAATCAAAGCAGAAACTGGGGAGGGTGAACAGGCTAAATGACCACAAAGGGACTTTCTACCACAGTCCAAGTGCTGGGCTAGAGCTCCTTGCATGTGTGTTTGCTAAGTTGCTTCAATCGTGTGCCACCCTATGGACTGTAGCCCACCAGGCTCCGTTGCCATGCCCTCCTCCAGGGAATCTTCCTGACCCAGGGATTGAATTTATGTCTCTTATGTCTCCTGCATTGGCAGGTGGTTTCTTTATCCCCAGCACCATCTGGAAAGCCCAGAGCTCTTTAAATTCAACCTACATCAGGTCAAGGGAAAGCGATGTGGATACAAAGATCTCAGTCACTGGCAGTGGCTGCTAAAAGCAGAAATACTGGAGAGGGGGAGAATGAGGATGGATATTTCAAGCAGAAAGGACCACAAGTACAAGGCAGAGAGGTGATATGTCTCTAGTTTAGAACAGTGCCTGGAACAGCATAGAGTACAAAAAACTTTTGTTAGAGGATTGACTCCCAGTGACTATCTTGAGGACAGAAAGCCTGAACATGGGCAAATTGGTGGAAATTTATCCCCAAATCTGGTTTTAGAAGCTTGGTTCATTGCAGTAGAGCTCGGTATGGACAGATAGGGCAAAGAGAATCCACAGGACTTGATGACAAATTGATTGTGCACTCTCAGAGGGGGTTGAGGCAGGAGACACTATAGGAAAGAGGGAAATAAAACTTACCTTGAGTTTCAGAGTCTTAGCGACTGGGTAATACTATTACAGAGAGAGAAAAGTCCAACTGAAGAGTTGTTTAGGGAGAGTCTGGAAAATTCAGTGTAGATATTTGAGGTGCCTGAAGACATGCACTCAGCAGGGATATTTAGAAGGTGGTTGAAACAAGGTTGGAGTCCTGTTGAGCCTGGAATAAGGATATACATGTGTGTGTAAGCTACTTCAATCATTTTCAGAAAGAGTTAAGTTGGGAATAAAACTAAAAGAATTGCAAGAGCATAGCAGGACTCAACTTGTCTGGTCTTATTATTCAGCAGCAGAATGTTATCAGGATTCATCAAAAACTAAACATTCTGTGCTTCTTTGGACCAAATATCAACTTCTATTCACCATCAATCCCTAACATCATTTAACCTAGGCAATTTACTTTTCTTGGGAAGCAATTCTGTTAAGTAGTTAAGAGTATGGAAATGACATGACTAGGCCACTCACTAGCCATGTGGCTTGAGGCATATTGCTTAACCTCTCTGTTTCCTTATCTGTACAGTAAGAATAAGAGTACCTATGCTCATAATATTGTTGTGAAGATCAAATGAACTCATGCATGTAATGCACGTTGCCTAGAAGCTGGTACACAATAAATGCTCACTGACGATCCCTGAAATGTTGTGTTGAGGACTGGAATATGAACTCTTATTTTCACTTATGATCAGAGTTTGCCTTAGCCTGAGTGTCCTTTAATTCCTGGAAAATTGTAGAATGTTTTCAGCAAAATAGGAAAAAATAAAAACTTGCAATATTCATCCAGCAAAGGAGGCCACCACAAAAATACAGCATTTGGGCACATTGCCACTCTCTCGAGTCCTCTGCCTCACCACTATGCAGCCATTCAGGTGCTCTAAGTTCTCACAATTGAAACAGCCCTGGGAGAATTTCAATGCTATTGTTTTGGAGACTTCCTTTCATCCTGCTTTGAATTTGTCCCAGTTCCAGTTTTAGACAATAAATTATAAGCCTTTAAAAAGGGAATTTCATTCACTATTGAAAAAAGGGAAAATGAATCCCTGAACTGGATAACTGGATGTCAGTTACCAGTCCCTGACTCTGGCAAAGTTTGACCTCTTCAGCTCAGTAAATTCAACTGTAAGGTGTTTTTTCTTTTTTTGTTTTCCTTTTTTGCCGGGGGGTGGGGGTGCTGTTTGTCTGTTTAGTATATTATTTGAAGCAAGAAGATTTGTTTAAAATGAGCCTATCTTTCTGTTTTGTTCTTAGTTGTTAGACCATCACGAGCAATGAGGCTGAGGAATTTATGTGAATTGCCAGTCTTCACTACCTTTACAAAATGAAACCTGACAATAGTAACTTTTACAAGGATAATCTACCAGCAAACATCAGTAGGCCAGACATACTGGCAGCCCCTAGTCAATCTGTAACTGAAAATTAAAAGTGTAGCAGGAAACCCTAATAATGAAACTTGCAGGGTTATAGAGCTGATGAAGCAGAAAACAAAAAGTAGGTGATAACTGCTAAGAAGTGCAACCTTGACAGTTGTCGTGTCTTTGAGGATTTTCTTAAAGTGTGGGCAGATCTTCATCTATATTTGAATTCCCTTTAACCATCCAAAACAACTCTCGGCTCTGAGTTCTTTTCCATCTTCTTCCCAGATAACACCTCCTAGCTATCATCAACAGAGCTATTCCAACTAGCATTTTTGCTCAGTAGTCTTTCCCAAGTTAATAGAGTGTTCAGGTTATCATATCTTAGTGTCATGTGGTACTAAATCACACTTCAAGGAGAGATAACAAGGCTACCCAAGGTGGGGTGGGTGTGGTGGGTGTGGACTATGTCCCATCTAAGGTCCTTTTCTCTCCAGAAGGGCTAAAGGTGTCAAGATTAAGTGTTGAGAAGAAATATCATAGCTGGTTGGGGGTGGGGTGTAATTGTTGGGTTGGGTGGGAGTATGGAAGGCTCTACCATTGGCTCAGAGCATTACTGAGCCCATCTGGATCCCACAGTCAGAAACCAGGTGAGTTATTTTGTTTTGTCAGTGGATCATAAAGGGGCCGTGAGTGGTCACAACCTCCCCAAGTGTCCCAGGCTTGTCTCCTCTAAGATAGATGCCTTTATGCGATCTGCTACGTGTAGTGTCAGGGGATTTGTCAGGAAGGCTCAATCTCCATGGTGTTCATACCAAGTCTATTTGCTGGTTTTCTGCAGTGGGTCGGTGGGACCCCTGTTCACCTCCCCTGGTCACAGGCTCCCAGGTTTGGCATTTGGCCCCATGTAGGCTCTGGCTGCAGAATCAAAAAGTCAAATAGAGACTGGACCACAACACACTCCCTACATCTGCTAACTTACCCTGTGTTGCCCTCACCTCACCTCACACTGACTGCTGCCCATGGGCCTGGAGACCCTACTGGTCTCTTACTCACCAAAACCACCCAGAGACCATGACTTCGAACAACAATTCCTCTAAGCCCCCTTTGGGAACATAGAAGGCAGCCGACTTATCTACAGCACCTTCTAAAGGCCAAAGAGAATCCAGCTGATGATTCAGTGAAGACTCTCAATTCAGTAAAGACGCTACAGGGACCAAACACAAAATAGCTCTTTTAAAAGAATATGAACTCATTTATGTACAATAAGAATCTACTCTCACCCACTTGCCCGCCATGTACACATTTGAAGTTGCGTAAATGTGGCAATAATTTTTTGAAAATATTTCTAAGATCACAAACTATTTTATTGTTATATCTTATTCAATATACAGAGCTTTGTAGTCATTGAATTAAGAATATGGTATGTAAGAAGACAGAAATCAGAGCCTAGAAAATGCCTTTGCAGCCTCTTGACATTGTCACCTCCCAGAGAAAGGTAAGCACACCTTTTGACTGAGAGAAAAACTCATTTAAAAATAGACTGTAATGGTGATGCAGTCTATCAGGACTCGGACTACTCTCTACTGCTCAGGCTTCTGACAGTTGTAAGGCAAAACCAGTATATGCACTTGATACATGGAAATCCATCCCATCTTTAGCGCCCATAGCATCTGGGACCCTGCGGCTGTCATGGAGCCAAGTCATATTTCCTCTCTATTGGGGTTCAGGTTAACCCTGGAGGCAAGCCAAAAAGAATCACTGGTTCGGCCTCCAAGCACCACCAGCTGGACTCCTAAGGGTCCCTTCAGATGAGCCAATTGGCCTTGTTTACTACAACTTAGAGAAATCTGAAAGTCTGCCAGAATATTTACTATATTCATTCATGTAGGGAAAACCCTCTCAAGTAAGCTGTTTACCTCTGGTCTTCTCTTGAAATAAAGACCTGGAATTCAGAACATCATATGAAACATATTTGAGCTTCTCCATGGCTCAGTGGTAAAGAATCTGCCTTCCAGTACAGGAGACACGAGTTCGATCCCTGAGTTGGAAGATGTTTTGGAGTAGGAAATTCGGCAACCCACTCTAGTAATC
This sequence comes from Bos indicus, assembly GCF_029378745.1. Classification (NCBI taxonomy): domain Eukaryota; kingdom Metazoa; phylum Chordata; class Mammalia; order Artiodactyla; family Bovidae; genus Bos; species Bos indicus. Next base: position 44,744,446 of record NC_091768.1, read on the forward strand.
TTGCCTGGAAAATTCCATGGACAAAAGAGATTGGTGGGCTGCAATTCATTCAGTCACAAAGAGTCAGACACAACTGAACGACTGAGTACACAGACACATACACACACGAAACATATTAGAAAGCACTGCTATCTGTAGTACCTACATACACAATGCAAAATATATCATATTCTCCAACCTAATTTACATTTTTGTTCATGTGATTTGAATGATTTTTAAGTATTCTAAGTAATGTTATTCTATATCTGTTTTTTTTCCCTTCCCACCACATGCATTTATTTGTGGGGTTCCCCTGCTTAGAAGATAAATTTCACATTGAACATCATGTCATTACTCATTTTATGTCTTTCTCTAAACTCTGTTGAAGATACCATGTAATTCTGGAATACGTGCTTCACTTACACTTGTCAGCAGATCATTTCATAAAAGCCTGTTACAGAAGATAATCCAAAGCAGGACTTGATTCTTCAGATCATCAAAAGGTTAAACCTTGGTTTCTTTAGTAACACTTATGCCTACAATACTGTCTCTGAAACCAATGGGGGGAAAATTATTCTTTTGATGTCCCTAATGTGCTAGTGTTAATTGAAACTCTGCACATTAGCCCACTGGGTGCACCTTGATGTATGTTTAGATTATACTAAGAATGTGACCATTTGTCCAGTCAGAGAAGAGAGTCTACTTTGGCCTTTCAAAAGGTAGGCACGCTCATAGTGACTAGAGTGAGTAAATGATTGTTATAAAGGACATTTCGGAATAGCTATTTATGGTCTTGATTCACAAATCAGCTATGTTAATATATGGTTCAGAAAAGTCTCATGGTCATTCATCTGTCTACCCTCAGTAGCAGGATCTTTATAATCAACTATATTTCTCTGCATGTGACCTCTACATATGTATGTGTATTTGTATATGCGTGTGTGTGTATATATTTATGTGTGTGTGTGTCCAGTTGCTCAGTTGTGTCTGACTCTGCAACCTCACAGACTGTAGTCCACCAGGCTCCTCTGTCCATGGGATTTCCCAGGCGAGAATACTGGAGTGGTTGCCATTTCCTCTTACAGGAGATCTTCCCCACTGAGGGATCAAACCCATGTCTCCTGCATTGGCAGGTGGATTCTTTACCACTGAGCCACCTGGTAATCATACATACGTACATAGGGATACAAACAACATGTGCCTGACTTGATCCATGTGTTAGACATAATCCAGCCTCAGTATGACATAATTTCAGGAGCACTTGGATGACGTTTTGCTCCAAGCAAAAGTATCATAAGTTCCACCATTGGTATCATAAGTTCCACCATTAGAGACTCATTCCTTTACTGTAAATTTCTTCTGTTATGATACAAATAATCCTGAATGGTGGTGGTTTAGATGCTAAGTCATGTCCAACTCTTGTGACCCCATGGACTATAGCCCTTCAGATTTCTCTGTCCATGGGATTCTCCAGGCAAGAATACTGGAGTGGGTTGCTATTTCCTTCTCCAGGGGATCTTCCCAACCCAAGAATGGAACCCCGGTGTCCTGCACTGTAGGCAGATTCTTTACTGACTGAGCTACAAGGGAAGCCTGGAATGGTGGAAGTATTTAAAGTCATACCCCAAGTACAATTAAGTTATCTGATTCTCATACAAGAGTTGGGTTTGATTACTAGAAAAACAGAAAGGATAGATGACCCTGATTGTCCCAGGGAACCCAAAGTGAAGGGAACCCAAAGTGAAGACAACCCAAGCTGTCCTAGCAGGGAGGATGAGGTTGCTTCAAGATATTCTTCACAATTATCCCTAGGGTCAGAATGGTAAACATGTTCAAAACAGAGATGAATTAAGTAGTGAAATTTAAAGAGGCCTTTAGCCTCAGAAACAAGAGAGAAGGAAAAAAGAAATAGAAATATCAGTAAACCAAGGAAAGTTACACGTCTCTTTTAAGGAACCTGCCCCATCCCTTTAAAAGACTTCTGTGTTTCTCTGATTTATTCTTGTTGGTGAGTCCCCAGAAAGATCTGGTTGCCTTTTAACCCTTCAGATTAGGAAAAGGAACTAATCCCTGATTGCCAAACATTTATAAACAAATTACTTTAGAGTTACTTTTCAAAACAAACTTTTGTGACAATTATAGATGATCAAGATGGTAAAAGTGAAACCAAACAAGGCAGGGAGAATAACAGGGTGGAATAGAGGTCAAGCCTCTAGACCTTAGCCACAGGTCCTAGAATACTGGTTACCAAAGAGAAAACACTGATGTGCCATGCCTAGATCTGGCTGAAGCTTCACCACAGAATGACAAATCTCGTCATATGCAGGGTTGATGAGAATGAAGGTGATCTCAGTGTCTCCTTTTATAGCTTAAGGAGTTGGGCAAAATCACTTGATGTATCATATCCTGGCCTCTCAGAATCCTTTTCAAGCCCTAGTGAGAGACAGACCAGAAGGTTTTAGATGTAAAAGTTGGATAGACAATGCTGCGTCCAGGAAAAGCTGGCTACTGTGGGCCCATTGTTGTCATGAGGACCATTCTTCTTCCACCAACATCTTTCATTGCCTCTCCATGTTTTCGTGAGACAAAAGACCCAGCTGAGACTTCAACAAAGGAGAATGCAGGGAAAGGGGAGAGAATACCTTGAGCAAGAATAGCTTGGAAGGAGCCAAAAGTGGAAAAGGAAGTCTAATTCTGTCCTAGTCCGGGGGAAAAAAAGTTTTTTGAGAAATGTAAACAAATCAGGAAATCCTGGCACTTACTCCAGTTCCGATCCAGGGAAAAGCACCGGTCCTTTCCCTAGGACTGGGCTGCTGTTTGTGAATGAAATCCAGACTAAATTATTCATTGAGTCCTGCCAGCCCCGCAGTCTCCAGCTTTCTTTTTGCCTATGGCACAGCTTAAACCTTAAAATAATAATAATAAAAAAAAAACATATGCATGTTGTTAACTATCCATATTCAAATGGAAATTCAATGCTATCATAAATCTCTCTTTTCTAATGTAAATTCCTTTCCCTAGCGTGAAGCTGCAGGAAAGCCATTGTATCTGAGCAATCTAAACTTAAAAGAGAATTTTTGTTAAACCAGTTATGATAGGGGAAACATGTTTTTCACTGAGTCGAAAGATTAAAGTTGGTTGTAAAAAGGGGTGGGGGACTGAGGGAGAATTATTGGTTGCTCAGCTAATGATTAGATACAGAACTTCAAGGACAAATTAAGAGGCACAAAAGAAAGAGTCACGCAGATAAGTGAAAACAGTTCCCGTGATATTAAAGAATAGACACACTGTTTATCTAATCTCCATTTCCATATTCATCTCCATCTCGGCAGCCCCCTCCACCCCATTAGCCGCCCCCCAGTGAATTCCAAACTCCACTGAAAGGCACATCTGCAGATCAGAGTACCTCTAGGATCCAGGGTTCTCTTTCTCGCTTCCAGATCCACCCTCTCTCTTTCCTTAGTTGTCTGGGTGCCTCTTTTAATGAGGCTTTGACCGAGAAGAATGTGGGCATGAGATGAAGAGAATGAGTCTCTTTATTTTTAATTTATTTTTTGGAAACATGTTGTCAATCCTTTGGGTGACTTCAAAAAATTCTTACTAAATACCACACCTCCCTTTTTTCAGATCGACTGCACTAGTTTGTTCTGATTTGTCACCCTTTCCCCATCCTGCCACTCCTCTTTCTCCTCTCATGTCCACAAACCTGGCTTGTCATTTCAGAAGTTTTTCTCTCTCTTGTAAACTTGGTCTGGACAGGCAGCAACAAATATACATCCGTTTATTACAGAGCTGTAAGGAGCAAGTGTAACGGGCTTCCTTAAGCGGTGAAGTCGGTAAGAGCTCACAGACAAGGAACAGATTCCTCTTGGATGGAGGAGCTAGTGAAGCTGAGAAGGACATAGGCCCTGTACCGGCCTCTCCTCCACCTAGGGCCCTGGCCCCCTCACTGTGTGTTTTTGCAGGGGAACCTCCAAAGTGGTGTGGCTACAGGGTTTCCTTCTTCAATGCAAAAGCTTTCTCCATTGACTCCTAGGAACACAGTACAAAGATATACAAAGAAAATAGATCCCTCTGTATAAACACAAAGTGTGAACTCTGACCCAAAAGGGCATTCATGCATGACAATAAGTAACACTGTAATTGGAAATAAAAATATTAACAGCAGGAAGGAACTTAACCCATAGGATTTGAATACACATGCCTGTAGCCAATTTGTTACTAATATTTAGAACTGAAATGATATAACTTAGACTCAGCTTAATAAAAATACCAGAGCCAGCTTCTCAGGCAAGCAGTGTTAGAGCAAAGTCACATCCCCACAAGGACCAGTTTCTCCCTGATCTCTTATCTGATGATCCACATTCAAGATAGAAAACTAAATGTTCTTTCTGGACTGTTCAGAAATTGATGGCACTTATAAAAATATTCATTAAATCTGAGGCTGCACATGGCTTTTGGCATCATGTTATCAGAACCATAAAAATCATCACCCTCTTGTCCGTGGCCAGCCTTGTCTGTCTAGATAATATAATCCAGAGAAAAATTAAGCTGCCGCTGAGTGTCTGTTTCTAGTAAATGTTGTTGTCAAGCGTGTGTGTTGAGAGGATGCTGCTGTCAGATTAGAGAGGGGAAGAACACAAATCAGGCTATATGTGTTTGAGGACTTAGAGGGAGAATTTCATGAAGCTATTTCTAGGGCAACTCATTTGATCTGTTAAGAGGATGCTGTGGTATTTTCATCCTTTTCTTCAGCCTGGTTCTCTGGCCTCTGTTACCCAGAAGCGGTGGTCTCTGGAGTGTAGACAGAGAAGGGAAGCAGGTGCTTCAACTCCCAGCATCTGGTTTAGATGACCACAATGCCAGCACACCTGCAGCCTGCATTGCAGCCAAGTCTGGCCTCCCATTGTATTCGATTGGACTTTCTGCCTTGAGCAAGAAAAAAAGCATTGTTTATCAGATTTGCCAAAGGATCTCCGGGGAGGTGGAGAGAGACAGGATAAACAAACCTAAAACAAAACGCAAGTGTAAGCAAAGTGCTGGGAGACCTTGATTGTATGTGACTACCCAAGGTAATCTTTCAACCTGACACAAAGTAATTAAAACTGATTGAGAGCAACAAACCTAGAGTTAGCACAGACCAAGACAGTTTCCTCAAGGTCTTCCCAAGGAACTGATGCTACATGATGTTATCCAAACTCTGGTTCTTAGGCAGAGGCAGAAATCAGACCACTTTTATTAAGGGTCTAATTTGTGCCAGACTTTGTGCCATGTGGGTTAAAAGATGAGTGGTTACTTCCCTGTCCTAGAAAAAACTTACAAAGATGATCTTGCTACTTATGAACCCAATGTTCCAAATGTTATGGATGTCATAATTTCACATTTTGTAATAGTTTTTGCACTGGGTGAACTGGATTCCTACGAATCATACCGAAAGCAGTAAACTAGCCTTCTCTAACCAAAGAAAGCAAGGCAAGCACAACTGATCCAACAATACATCAACACAACTTCATGATCAATACATTGGACAGCAATAAAATTAATGAGCATCTTTCCAGAGACTCGGATAGTAGTTTAGAGATATCATATAAAATGTTTTGTTAGTATTAATGAATAATTCTGGAGGCCCTTTTTTCCCTTTCCTTTGTACAGAGCCCCAACTAGTGGAAAACTGGAGAACTGCACTTAAAGAGAAACTAAAAAGACAACCACTGGTCTTCCCACAGGTAAGAGTCCGTAGGGTCTTACAGATGCTGCTCTTTTGGGGGTGTGGAGATAAGGATAAGGTGTGAAAAGGAAAGAGAGGTGTGAAACTGGCTTAGACTTAGCTTTTTCAAGGGGTAAAGGGCAAACTGGGACTGATGAAAACATGTACGATCTCTTAACATTTGAAATGACTCAATGCACTGTTTATCTATAGCTAACTTGAGAAAGGAAAATATTTCTTGGGTTCAGAACTTATTCTTCTTGAAGAAGTCTTTTCAAAAGAAAGGGGAAGATACTCTGTGACACAAAGTTGCATACATAGGAGGAAAAAGACCTGGTTTCACAAATAAAATGAGTTACGGTTGTGTCACACTAGTTCAGAACAGAACAGATAAGAATGTGTCCACACTAGGGTGGGGGGCGGGGAGCAGAGGAGAAGAGAGGGCGGAGGCACAAAGGGAAGGAAAAGATGGGAGTTGAATCTTTGGTGGTGTTGGATTTTTAGTTTTGTTTGTTACCTCTCCATTTCAAGGAATCTTATTTTTGTGTTGACATGTAAAGGAGTTTTGGCTCCCTTACCAAAACATACTAATAAAACGCAGGCAACCCTGAAAGATTATAAAAACGCAAGATGAATTCATCAATCAGAGTGTAGTCTGTGCAACAGAGGTTTGTGGACAAGCTTTAGGGATTTCATGGAACTCCCTAACAGGATATGCAACTTCTTTGTGTGTGTGTGTGTGTCCATGTGTGTGTGTTCTCTGGATTTTATAGCCTTTACTGATTCTCAAAGGGGTCCATAAGGCAAAGGAGAATAAGGAACATCACTATTCAGCTATCTGCACATCCACAAAAACAGTCATATTTTAATGGATGCCCTTCAGAGTGATCTCAGCCTTCATAAAAGTCTGTTCTTAAGAGAGGCCAAACAGAGAGAATGAAATCCTCTAGTATATCTCAAGAGCAGGCTGCAGCCTTCTTGTTTTTCATGCACTGACTCTGACAGAAAGTGACAAGAAGTTTCCTATTGTATTTTGAACTGGTGTGATGGCAGAGGGTACCTCCTCAAACCTCAACGTGACGTGCGTCCTCGAGCAGTTTCTGAGATGCTTGATTTCTGCTAACCAGCTTATTTCAGTTTGCATTAAGCAACATGGTTTACACTTGAAAATCTAAAAACAGTAGCAACCATTTTTTTCAGTAGATTAAGTGGTGGAAAGTAAGTGGGGGGAGGGAGGTGAATGTTTCAGTTTAGGACTTGGAGGCTTACTCAGCACATTGTTATCAAAATTAAGTCAAGAAAGCAGAATTTTTATACCACTTACTTAATGTTTGTGGTGGTTATTAAATAAACTCTCCAGTCCTTGATTTCGTTTGAAAAGGGATTTGCTGAAATAACGACTTATTTGAAGATCATTAAGTCTCCAGAGGTCAAGGATAACAAGGGTAATAACACCAGGGTAATGCTATCTAACTTCTTTTATGGCATCAGCTTTCCCATAGATTTTATTTAACTAATGACTTAGTTGTGAAGAAAAGTGATTGTATTAATGTGTCTGTCCCAGCCTTCACCTCTCAATCAGACAGTTAATCGTACCAGGGGAGTCTCAGGGATAACTCCAAACACATATCATCTACAAGTAATCCCCTCCCTCATCAAGTGGCATGTGGTCCTAGGTTACTAAGGTTTTCCTTCTGAGCTAAGTCATTCCCCTGTTCTTTCCACCTTGGGCAGGCATAGTTGTGTTTCTAAAATTTATGAAAACCCAGATGAACAGCTCACCTAAAAAATAATGCAAAACTTGCCCACTTTTTTTTTTTTTTTGGCTTTTATTGCTTCTGAGACTCTAAGAAACTTGCATAATTGATTTAAGTTTTTGTGTCCTTATTGGAACAATTAGGCAGAGGTCTTCAGGAAAAAAGTTTTCAAAAATTGAGGTTTGGTGGTTTTTGTTTTTTTTTTTTTTACTTCTTTACCCTCTTACCAAGATCATTTTAAAAGGTTATTTAAAATATTATAACCACAAACTGTTCAACCAGACGAAAATGAAAGTAGGCCACTTAGAGGTTTTTGTCTAAAGCAAAATGTCTGAAGCTAATAATTTAACCATTGGGAGTTCACTGGCTACTAAAAGCAGTTACTTTGAAATTAAGAAGGAAGTATTTTCAATATTATATCTGAATTTGTAATTTTTCTCTCACAGGATATACAGAGTATAGTATTTTCTTTTCCTTCCCCTTAGGACTAAACTGACCTTCCTGCCAGAGCAGTGAAACCCCAGACTTGGACTTGAGCCAGCTGCCTTTCAGCACCAAGTCATTAAGAACTCTTGGAGGTGCTGTTTAAATGTGAATTTTTCCAGGACTGCTTCACTGGACAGATAGGCAATGCTAATTCAGTCAGGGCATGTTGAACACATCCAATTTTAAAATGGAAGAGAAGGGGGAAAGCTTTCAAAACTAGGGATATCAAAGTGAAAGTTAGTAAAAATGAGGCCACTCATATTATGTAGGGGTGTCAAAGAGTCAGACAGCCATACACCTTAAATGGCTTCCTAAATTAAAGCAAATCTGTGAGTCAGTTTCAAGAAGGATGAACAAGGCTGCAAATAAAGAAGTTTTCATGCTTTTTCCAGAAGGCAAGCAGCCCGGAAATAAAAGGAAGGCACTCATATTCCCAGAGTTTTAAGGACTTAGGATACCCTCATGCATTGTCAAGATCCAGTGTGAAGACTAGATAATCCAAAGAGATGATAGTTCACATGCACCCAAAAAACACAAGGAAAGAAATAGTGGAGGGCGCGGAGAGAAAGGAAAAAAGAAAAGTCTATACTTCCTTTTGGTTGATAGTCACATTTTAAGATCAAGAGAGGTTAAGACATGCAGGTGAAGATAGCGATGTCAGCTCAAAGAGGGATTTTGGAGGTGAACCATCCGGCTAGAGGAGGCCAAGCTGCACAAACGCCAGCAAGCCTAGACTTCATCAAATAATATCATCTCCCCACTGTTGTAACTTGTGTCAACTGAATATCCAGCCAGAAAAATAAAGCCAAAGCAGCCAGATAATCTACAGATTTCTCCCTCATCTCCAGAACTGCCTCAACATGTATAAAAGCACAAGTGTCTGAGCACATACATGTCCACGGTCAGTTCTCGGTCGCCGGCAATTCTGTTCTCACTGCCACTGATAACCCACAGGAATTTCTAGTTGATTGTGGAGTGCATTTCAAATGGCTATACTTTCTGATATGTGTTTAGTTTAATCTCATAATACTATTTTAGCATGCTCTGGTAGGATCTGGGGACTAAATGATAATGAATGATAATGCTGAAAAAGTGGCCTGAAATGTTTAATTTACCAATTAGATGCTCAATACGAAGATAAGGAGACCTTGTAAACATTTTCTTTTTACTGTCTTCTTTAGTTTTAATTAATTTCTTCCTAATGACTGTTTAAACTTATTCGCAATTTCAAATAGCTTTCCACTGTGATTTTTCTTATTGATTTCCGCAATGACTAAATGTGCTAAGTATTCATTCTTAATTTCTCTTGTGGCAGAAATATGTACCTTGGGAGTATTATTATTTCTTTTTAAATAAAACCAGGGTTGAAATGATGACAATTTTGAAAGAAATTGATTTTTCACATAGTACAAGTTGTCTTAATTCATCTTTTCAATATAGTTGGCCCTTGAGACGTTGGTGACAGACAGGGAGGCCTGGCACGCTGCAATTCATGGGGTCGCAAAGAGTCAGACACGACTGAGCGACTGAACTGAACTGAACTGAGACTTCTTAAATATATGTATCCATACTTATTAGAATTAGTAAGATAATTTGTAGTCCTCTCTTGCAACATGTATAAAATCTAGAAAGAAAATAAAAGTTGGCTCTGAAAACAAGTCCCATCACCTGAAGTTGAGTTTTAGCTGGACTCTTTTGTCAGTAGCTGTCTTTTAGCAAATCAATTCCAGCATACAAAGAAAATATACAATTGGTTTACACAAGTTATCAAAAGTACAAGTATAGAAGTACAAGTTTCATCTCCAAAAATACATTTATCTTGGGCTTTGTAAGTTTCTGTGTCAAGCTCACAGCAGGTAGAAATAGCAGTAATGTTTTGCTAAAGTCAAAGTTCCAGCTCATGAATGTTTGCCACCTGTCCTGTATCTCTTATACCTATTTTTAAAGGAATATTGCCATTATTATCTGGCCCACAGGCTACATATTTTTTCAATTTAAATGTTTATGATGTAATTTTTTTATAATATCCTTGGGAAGGATACCAAACATTAACATTGGTATCAATTAAAAAAAAAATGAACCCTTTAAAGGAAAGAGTGAGAGAAAAGAAGGAAGAGAAATTATTTCATGTTTATAACCACATTATTGTGATCATTAAGCAAAGTTACATTAATAGAAAAAAGAATGGTTTTCATGTGTATCTAGTCACATTTACCTCCAAAAATATGCCAAATCTCCATTTTCAATTTCATGTTATTTATTATTTTGAAGCCATCTAAAATTGCTTCTTACTTGAGGTTTTTGAATTACATATATTAGACAATGTAATCTGAGTAGTGGGCATTTATTTGTTTAATATAGAATTTTCAGCTATTAGTAGTTATAATTTCTTACAATTTTCACTAAAATCTATAAAGTTTGATATTTTTCTGTAACCATAGAATTAGGCTCTATGTCAATTGTAATGTGAGGAATTCTTTAAAATAATTTTTTTTATTACTGAAGTCTTTCTTATACTTTGAGAGCCATTTAAATATGTATTGGGCTGAAATTGGTTTGACAAAGACCAGTCTCGTATTTTTTACAGACTTTTATGTTATAAAGGTGAATAGAGTTCCCAAAGAAAATAAGTAGTCATTAGAAATCTACTCCATATTCCTTCAAATAATATTGAAAAGAAATATTATTGTGGGAACTGAGCAAGAGGAACTCTTCTATTCATCTACTTCTCCAATTTCTAGAGTCAGAAAAAAGTTGTTAATAATATCAATCTTTCATTTGAGTACTGGTAAACCAATGTCAGGAGAAGGCAATGGCACCCGACTCCAGTACTCTTGCCTGGAAAATCCCATGGATGGAGAAGCCTGGTAGGCTGCAGTCCATGGGGTGGTGAAGAGTTGAACACAACTGAGCAACTTCACTTTCACTTTTCACTTTCATGCATTGAAGAAGGAAATGGGAACCCACTCCAGTGTTCTTGCCTGGAGAATCCCAGGGACGGGGGAGCCTGGTGGGCTGCCGTCTATGGGTCACACAGAGTCGGACATGACTGATGTGACTTAGTAGTAGTAGTAAACCATTGTCAAGTGCATATGCCAGCAGATTTTTACAAAGTACCAAAAACCAGGAGGCCTAAAACATCAGAAATGTATTCTCTTGTAATTCTGAAAGCTGAAGTCAAGGTGTCATCCGTGTCATGTTCTCACTGGCAGCCCTAAGGCAGGTGCAATCTTTGACATTCCTGGTCTTGTAGCTGCATCACTGCAGTCGCCTGGCCGTCTTCTCTCTGTGTGTCATCACACTGTCTTCCTTCCATGCTTGTCTCATGTCCAAATTTCCCCTTTTCATAAGGCCACCAGCCATACTAAATTGGGTCCATGCTAATGACCCCATTTTAATTTGATGATTTCTGTAAAGACTATTTCCAAATTCATATTCTAAGGTACTAGAAGTTAGGACATGAACATTTCTCTTGTTTATGGCAGTGGTGGAGGGCACAGCTCAGTCCCTAACAACTGACATATTTCAGTCAAACAGCTAGCTTGTTTGTCTGAGGGAGAGTTTCATCAAGATACAGATAAAAATAGAATCCATTTATAAAGATTATGATGAGAAGAAGAACCCAGAATTTGAAGTTTAAAAATTATAAAATTTCCTTTAAAAAGTACATTGTGTTAGGTTGAACTATATGAAATTACTAAAAAGTTCAACCACTTTTACCTTTACCTTTTAAAAAATGCTAAGTTCATATGTCCCAAATTAATAAATTATTGAATGAAAAGAGAATAAAGAAGTATCCAAAAAAAAGCTGGAGAACAAAGAAAAGATAGGTGACAAAACTATATAGGAGCTAGACTTAAAGAGAAAATAAAATTTTAAGTGCAACAAGTTCCTTGTTAACATTATTATTTTAATTTTTAGAATTTGTTAATAATATAGTGATAACATCTAAAGGCATTTTTATCACAAGAGAATTATGCTATCATTTGTTCTTATTCATTTGATTTTTAAATCATCCTATCTACTAAAATATTTAGACATAAGAAATCATATTTGTTTTTTTTTTAAAGAAAAACAGTATTGCAAGCCTACTGCAGATTTGTTTGAAAAGATCCTTGTTAACCACCATTGAGAGGGAGGCAAAATAAATCTTTCATTTAAGGATAAATTCAAAAGTTCAAAATTTCATATTCTTACAAGGAAAATAAATCTTTCAGGTCATATCTCTGTTGCTAAAAGCTAATCTAATATTAAGCAACAAATAATAAGCAAGAAAATAGATTAAAATTTTATATAACTTTATTCTAAAAACTCATCATTTGTATAAATATTATATCCTAATCCTCACAGGAGTGTCCATGGATAGATACAGATGTATTTTTACTTTTTCTCAGCTTGAATTTTGCAGCAGGAATGCATCCAATACTTTTATATCCAATATACCTGATAAAGAAATGGGAGCTGCTTAAATAAACATTGTAATCATTTTCCCACAGAGGCAAACTATGTGTTTACATATGAATAAAGAAAAGGTTTTCAGGAACAAATAAATGGCTTTTATATTTTTAGACATGCTAACAATAGCAAATGGAGAAGGAAATGGCAACCCACTTCAGTATTCTTGCCTAGGAAATCCCATGGACAGAGGAGCCTGGCAGGCTACAGTCCATGGGGTCGCAAAACAGCCCGACATGACTTAACGACTAAACAACAACAATAGGCAAAAGTTCCACACCCTTGATTTCTGAAAGAGTACTAGAAAGTGCTTAAATTCAAGGACTTGGTACTTAATCAATACAAGTACCACACTCTCACAGGTATCATTAAACCTTTGGATTTGAACAATATCTGAACTTTCAGTATCATTATAATGCTATCATCATAACAATTATTATCCCTTTAGTTTCCAGAGACAAAAACCCAAATCAAGAGCACTAAACTAGGGGATTTAGTGCCTTATGTCACTAAACCATCCAGAAAGACTCAATTCAGGACTCAAACTATGTCACCAGGAACCAGTTTTTCATTTCCCAGTAAATCCATGTCTCAGTTTTGGCTCTATTCTTTAGGTCACAAATGGCCACAAATTACTGATAGCAGGTTCCAGGACTATATTCTTCTGGGTTTAAATCTATCTAAAGGAGCCAACATATTTGTCCCAGCATTCCTAGCAAAACTCCAAAATGTTCTCTACCTGATCCATTTTAGAGCATAGATTCACCCCGAACCAATAGTCATTGGAATAAAATTTAAATACATGAATAAAATTAAAAGGAATTTAAAGTTTTTTAAAGGAATAAATTTTAAATCTGGCTAATCCCATGGACAGAGGAGCCTGGCAGGCTACAGTCCATGCGGTCACAAAGAATTGGACACAATTTAGCAACAAAACCACCTCCACCAATATGCTCTACTTTTAGGACCCTACCACACAACTGAGAGAGAAGTATTCTAAACCGGAAAGACTGTATGTTGCCAGAAGAACAAAATGCAGTGTGGTGAGGTAAAGCTTAGACTATTGATTTATTTGAACTACTAATCAAATGTGTTGAAATTATAAGACTATCTATCAGAAAGAGAAATTGTGTTCAAATCAGTTTGATTCTTTTCACCTAGATAGTACTTTGACTTTGCTTTTGATTGTGAAGATGGTTTAAAAAAAAAAATCAGTCAAAATTGAAGTGGGCTATTTTGGAAATCCTAAAGATTACATTCTCAAACTATGTTGGAGCTGTTGCATAGACATAGTTCTGTCATATCCAAGATACCATTTGAATGCATAATGTACACAGCCTTCCAGCGCCTTTGGACTACATGGGAAGAGGTTTATAACATAGCCAGGGCCTTAGGAGAACCCATAAATGAGGCTATTGATGCAAAGCTGTATGGATTAAGTTCAACACCTTGAATTACATGGGAAATGAACAGGAGCTGGGGGGCAGCTAAGGGAACACAGGTGTGGCACGTTCAGGGGCGCCCACATTCTTAAGTCAACAGGCAGCCATATTCTATTCAAGCTGTGTTCCCCGGGTGGTCCAGCTAACAAAGCTTCCTGTCATAAAGTTATCGCTCAGTACAAGGCAAGTGTATTGTGAATGCCAGGTTCAAAACAGCTCATTGAAAACTTCTTGGTTAAGTAATTAAAGCAGGCTGAGCTTTGGGAAATCCTCCAAGAGGGAGCTCATTTTGAGAACAGCTTTCCAATTCACATGTTTCATAAGCCAAGGGTAAGCTGAGTTCATATGAATAACACACACACATATACACACTCCACAAATTGTGGGATTAAAATGTAGAGTTGAGGTCAGGGCTAGACCACAGCAGAAGTGAACTGGTTTAAAGAAAACTAGATATTTTGTCTCCAAAACCATCTGTTTATTGGATTGCTATGCTTGATTGCTACTACTTTGTATCTTCAGATTCCAATCTGTATCAGAAAGATTGCAGGTGAAGTTGCCTGCCTATCAGCCACACAGCTCACCTTTTTTCTTCTTTGGGTAAAAACCAAATAATAAGTTATATATGCTTCACATGCATAAAAGGCAAACAGAATTTTATCTTCTTCCAGTCTGGAAAAAAAAAACAAAATATAGTTATTGTTCCTAGAGATCATTAAAAATGCTATGGAGAAACATCCACCATCTATCCTGAAGACAATCTTTTGCCTCAGGCGAGGTGATCTGAAAGGATAATTTTTTAGTCTCTTCAGTGTGTATGTCAAGCGTGTGGTATATGTTTTCCTTTCTTCAGTCTGTAGAAATTGCCACTGTGTACTTATATCAGTCTCGTATGATTCTGCTGTAACAAAGTAGCACAGATTTACTCTTTCGAAGTTGTGGAGGCCAGAAGCCGAAAATAATTTTACTAGGCTAACGTCAAGGTGTTGGAAGGGTTGATATCTTCTAGAGGCTCTGAAGGATAAATCTGTTTCCTTGCCTTTTTCAGCTTCTCTGGGCACCACCTCCCTCCATCTGTAAAGCACATCACTCTTCTCCAGGTTTCCATTATCACATCCTCTTCTCTTCTGTCTCTGACTTCTCTTGTCTCTGATCCCTCTTGTAAGGACTGTTACGATTACAGTGGACCTACCTGCATGACCCAAGTCAAGACCCTTAATCCTATCAGCAAAGTTCCTTTTAGACATGTTTGGAATTCCATGCCTCAGCCTACCATAGTACTTCTTCAAAAAATTGTGTTGATGTCATTCTATGAGATTATTCTGTGTTTGCAATTTTTCAAAAAGCCTATGTGTGCTAAATACTGCTAGCAACTATACTATCTTCGAAATAGTGTATGCCCTTGAGGAACTTTAATCAAGTTGGGAGACATACTCATCAGCCCATTAGACAAGTTTTAAATAATAAATAGTGTGATACCCAATGTTATCAAGCCCTCACTATGTGTCTATAGTGGGGATTTGATATTCAGGAACTATATCAGATGCTAGGATGAAAAGATGAACAAGTTATGGTCCTTACCCTGATTGAACAGGGGTCCAGAGTAGAGAGAGAACATATAGGAGAAAAGTTTATGTTTATAAATACTAGAGTTTCACACACAGAAATTATAGACTGGGACGGTCCAAAAATCTGGATTTTCCAATATCTTGGCAAAAAATTAGTTATATATCCTTGGGAAGTTCAGGTTGCTTCTCTAATTGCTCTGAGTTTTAGCAGCTTGCTAATTTTATTAGTCTGTGAGTTTTCTGAATATCTTTCAGAATCTTAATGAAAACCTGTTGTCAGTACCAGAATTGATGGAAAATACAGCCCAAGAAATTAAAGGATTGAAGACTATTCCAAAAAATAATAAAAAAAAAATAATAAAGGAAGACAATGAGAACTGACGGGGGAGCCTGTTGGGCTGCCGTCTATGGGGTTGCACAGAGTCGGACACGACTGAAGCGACTTAGCAGCAGCAGTAAAGAGCTACTACGGAAAGAACTGCTAGTCCCTAGGAAAGGACTTCCCTTTTTAGAATGACCAGCATATAAATATGTCCAGTTTGGCTTTGCATGGCTGCTGTCATAATCCACAGTGCAAGACTTAATCTTTATTAATTCAGCACCCTCAATTGTTAAGCTAACTAAAGAACATAAGAAGCCAGTTGCTCCCTGGAGGTAAAAGTTAACTCCTGCCTAAAACCTGCGACTTTCTGGCACTAGGTACAAAGTTTTCTAGCTAAAACCTGCATATGCCAGAACACTGATGAGAAAAAAAAATCATTTCAATTTATATACTTGAATTTCTTTCAAAACTAGTCTCTCAAGAGGGCTGTGGGAAAATATATCTTGATCTATTCTGACGTGAAAAGCTTTCACTTGGTGTTGCCAGTGCTTATTGTACAATTTGATATTTTTTAAATTTTCTGATAGCCCAACTTTAAGATGTTCCTGAGCCCTGAAATAAGGTTAGGGGTGAATATCAGTGAATGGCCCTAAAAGTAAAAACAGAAAATCCTTTCTCACAGACAGCCTGAGGTGAAACCTGTTGGCTGCCACCGCTGCAGAGTTGTGGCTGGCCCTTTTGAGTCTTGCTTTCTGAGTCTGAAAAGCGCTCTTGTTGGTTGGTAGTATTACTGTGCTTCAGGAGGAAAATAAACAGCTTTCTACTGAAATGTTGATATTTATTGAAAAGTGGAGTGGCCTTCTTCTCAGCCCCTAGAGTGAAAAAGGAGAAAAAAAATGACACATTGGAGGGAAATGATATAACTTGTAAAAGGTGTTTTCAGGAAGTTTCTGAGGTGGCCAACAGACTTGGTATGTCAACTTACAATTTTTTTTATCCCAGTGGTAGAAATTAAGAAAGTACAAATTTTACTGGAAAAATAAATAAAAGTTTAATTGTAATGGCTGACCTGGGGAACGTGTCTTTTTCCATTCCTCTCCTGAGAACAAACTGCTAGGCATTAGGTGAGATATAAACACAAAGCTGCCCAGTTCCCAGTGTAAAGAGAGGCGGAATAAGCACACAGACAATTTGCTGGTTTCTTATAATGCCTATTGCAAACCTGGAATCGACGATCCTTAAACACAAGGCTATTTTTTGTTGTCGCACAGTTGAGGTCTGTTTAAAAACAGCCTTGGAGTACGATAAATTCCCCCTACTTTCCCTAATGATTTATTCTCCTTTAAATTCTTTATGTAAGAAACGTTACACCATTTGAACCTATGACATGAAACTGTTGAAGAGATTTTTTTTCACTTCGCAGGTTAATTCCTGAAAGTGTGGGTCTAATTGTTGCATTTGGCAAGTGGAAATACAACATTTGGACAGCTACTCATTTCCTTTCTCAACAGCAGGTTAAAGCAGATTGAGATTTTGTAACCCCACGTTTCATTTCATGAGATTTACACCCTGTTCCTAGAGCAATCAACAGCCTGTGATTGATGGTGGTGCCAATTAATTCAAGTAATCTTTTCCCATGAGCTCATGGAAAGTATCATTACTGTGTATACAATTTACATTTACACTGTGGACTTTTTTCCTTCATTTCTTTCATTGATATATCTTAAGGTATTTCTAAGGCTGCTGCTGCTGCTAAGTCGCTTCAGTCATGTCCAACTCTGCGCGACCCCATAGACGGAAGCCCACCAGGCTCCCCCGTGCCTGGGATTCTCCAGGCAAGAACACTGGAGTGGGTTGCCATTTCCTTCTCCAGTACGTGAAAGTGAAAAGTGAAAGTGAAGTCGCTCAGTCTTGTCCAACTCTTAGGACCCTGTCGACTGCAGCCTACCAGGCTCCGCCGTCCATGGGATTTTCCAGGCATACAAATGGGACTTCCCCTTGCTACCCTTAGATGGTTAGTAAAATTGACATTGTCTTGCTTATATACACTAAAAAGATAATCTATTTCACTATTCTTATGCATATTCTACTTCAAAACTACTAGAGCCACAAAAAGGTTTTAAAGGGGCACTTTTAGTTATCCTGGATTCCAAAGATCTGTATACATCAACAAATATTTATTATTCTAAAGTGCAATGAGGCATTTTTCATGTTTATAATGATCTTTACCATTTGTAAAGCAGTTTTGTATCCATTATGTCATTTGATACTAACAACTACCCTGAAAATTGGAAAGGGAAATTATGATTATCCTCATTTTATCAGTGGAAAAGGATAGAGGTTAAATGTCTTTTTCAAGGTTGAACAATTTAGGACTAGCAGGACCAAATCTCCAACATAAGTCTTCTGGTTCCCAGGTCAGAGTCCTCCCACTCCACCAGGGTTGTTCAAATTATGTCCTAAGGAAACTTCTCTGTGGCCTCCTAAAAGAAGCATTGCAGAAGAGCAAAAGAGGAATGCCAAACCTCATTCAGAATTCCCTCAGAAAAAAACAAAATCCTTGCTTTTTTTTTTTCTTTCTGTTTTATGTGTTGAGAAACTGGTACATTTCTATTTGAACAAGATTGATAGGGAAAAAAAAAAAGAAAACCACTACAGTTACCCTACACACAACATTGCCTTAAAATGGTTAGTCAACATTGGTGTGGTGATAATATTAGTTCACTATTTTTTTCCAGTACTAATAACTGATTTCAGAGAGGGCGATGGCACCCCACTCCAGTACTCTTGCCTAGAAAATCCCATGGATGGAGGAGCCTGGTAGGCTGCAGTCCATGGGGTCGCACAGAGTCGGACACGACTGAAGTGACTTACCTTACCTTAATAACTGATTTAATCAGTTTGAGAAGAAGAAAGGCCAATTATAGCAAACAAAAATATCATTATCATCCTTAAAGCATTAAGAACCAGGTTGTCTGTTAATAACATAGTAGATAATTTTTAAATAATTCTATGTGGACCTTCTAGATACCTGTCAATTAATAATAGCAAAATGGTGATTTGAGTGAATACAGAAATCTGGCAGTAGACATGAGTAGCTGGATGAAGGCAAGCAGGACTGGATGAACCTCCACCTTTGTCTTTGTTTAGGGTACCATACTGGCCACCAATCACCCAGGCCAGTGCTGTTCCTCTTTAACAGGCTGGATCCTAAAGACTTGTGAATAGTTTGCTTCCCTTTCCATAAGAGAGATGGGTCGTGATGCATATTCAGTCAGCTGACAGATGAGATTTAAGAGATGATACTTCTATGGGGGCCTCCCCAGGCATGAAGGAGAAGGAATTTGAGAGTGGGGCTGCTGCTGATAGCTCTGCCTCTCTCTCTCATCTCTCTCTCCCCTCACCCGTCCCAACACAAACACAGAGAAAAGCTCTCTTTAAAAGGAGAAAACAGAACCTGAATAGAGAAAGCAGTGACAGCCTAGGTTGGCAGCCTCCTCTCCCTAGTTCCCATTGCCAATGTTTCCAAAACAGCTCTGGATTCTGCAGACCTTCCTATTCTTTCCTGATTCTTCCAATAAAAACCTTCTTTTAGCCCAAGCTAGATGAAGTTGTTTTTCATCACCTGTGCTTGAAAAAACAAACAAACAAAATCTGTTCAGAGTGATGGAAAGAGCAAAGACCTGAGAAGCAAACAGCTCTGAACTTGAATCATGATGATTCCAGCCATACAAACTTGCTGCTGCCGCTGCTAAGTCGCTTCAGTCATGTCCGACTCTGTGCGACCCCATACACGGCAGCCCACCAGGCTCTGCTGTCCCTGGGATTCTCCAGGCAAACTTAGGCATTACTTAATTTCTCGAAGCTTCTGGTTCTTCCAATGTTACGTGGTAACATTAATAATACCTCAGTCACAGAATCATAGTGATGACTCAATGAAATTACGTGTGCAAAAGTGTTCAGCCACTTTTTCCTAATGCTGTCTTCAATGGTTAGGAGTATTTCCAAGCCCCCTGTGTATTAGTCATTCATTCGACACGTATTTGTTAGTCAAGCACCAACTGTGGCCTAGTATTATACCTAGTGTCAAGGTAAGAAAGTTAGAAACAAAAAAAAAAATAGAGTCTTTGACTTCAAGAAGTTTGTGGTTCAGTTAGAGAAACATATAAATTATGCGGTGAATTGATGTCACTAAAGTTTTTGGCACAAATATGAATCAGTACCACAAAAGGGAGTGACCAGGGAGGGGTACAATGTGTCAGGGAAGTTTCTTAGGGGGAAGTAGAATCTGAGCCAAGGTTTGATGAAACAGATTGCCAGAGACATTCTTTTAAAATGAAATGATCTTCCTTATCTGTCAAAATTTTAGGTTCTTGATCCTTTTGAATGAAAATTTAATCAAATGGTGATCTTAAATTGTGTTTGACGACAGTCCCCAGGGAGTTAGTTATCTGACCATGCAAGGAAAATTGAATTCATACCCAAGCACTTATATGGTTTTTATTTTCTGTTCTAAATTTCTCCACAGTTCCTTACTTTCTAAAAATATCTTGCCTGGGTTAAATAAAAACATTTGTCTCAGGGAAATACAAACAAAAGTGTTGTTTAGAAGACTACAAGGAGAAGCTGTACTTTTATTTTATCTCTGTGATAATAGTAATTTTTAAAGGGTAGATATATACTAAGTACAAAATATTTTTTTCAGATTTCCTCTAACAGCACTTGGGCACAACTTTTCTTTCTATTGGTTCTATCAGACTATTTATTGTTATTGATACAGTGAAATCTTTGTTTATACTTGTAAGTTTTAAGTATACAATCTTATAATGTGACCTCTGTATACACCAAAAACTGATCACCCCCAAAAGTCTAGTTATGATCCATCATCATACAATTGAATCCCTTCACTTCTTTTACCCAGCCCCCAGTGCTTTTCCCACTGGTAACAAACCGTCTGTGGTCTGTATCTGAGTTTGCTTTTGTTTTTCTTAATTACACTTATGGGTAAAATCATATGATGTTTATCTTTTTCCTTCTGACATTTCATTTAGCATAATTCCTTCCAGGTCTATCCATACTGTCTCATATGACAACATTTCATTCTTTTTATGGCTGAGTAGTATTTCTTTTTTATATTGTTCATGGGGTTTTCGTGTTAAGAATATTGGAGTGGTCTGCCATGTCCTCCTCCATTGGACCACGTTTAGTCAGAACTCTGCACCGCGACCCGTCCATCTTGGGTGGCCTTTCATGGCATGGCTCATAGCTTCATTGAGTTAGGCAAGCCCCTTTGCCACAAGGTCGTGATCCATTTGTGTGATTTGTGTGTATAGATCACATCTTTTTTATTCTTTCACCCATCAGTGGACACTTAGGTTGTCTCTATGTCTTGGCTATTGTAAATAATTCCTCAGTGAACATATGGGTGCATATATATTTTCAAATTAGCGTTTTTGTTTTCTTCAGATAATACCCAGAAGTGGAATAGTTGGATTATAAGCTAGTTCTATTAATGTTTTGAGGAATCACCATACCGTTTTCCATCATAGTTTCCATCATAGACCAGTTTACAATCCCACAAACTGGATGAGGGTTTCCTTTTCTCCACATCCTCACCAGAACTTATTTCTTGTCCTTTTGATAATAGTCATTCTAACAGTTGTGAAGTGATAACTCAATGTGTTTTTGATTTGCATCTTCCTAATAATTAGTAATGTTGACCATCTTTTCATGTGTCTGTTGGCCATTTGCAGTCTTCTTTGGAAATATGGCTATTCAGACACTCTGTCCATTTTCTAATCAGGTTGTTTTGTTGTTGTTGTTGAGTTGTTTGAGTTCTTTATATATTTTTTATGTTAACCCGTTATCAGATATGTATGTGCTCAGTCTCTCAGTCATGTCCAACTCTTTGTGACCCTATGGACTGTAGCTTGCTAGGCTCCTCTTCTCATGGAATTTTCCAGGCAAGAATACTGAGTGGGTTGCCATTTCCTCCTCTAGGGGATCTTCCCAACCCAGGGATCAAACCCACATCTCTTATATTTCCGTATTGGCAGGCAGATTCTTTACCACTGCCCACATGGGAAGCCCTTATCAAATCTGATATGATTGGCAAGTATATTCTCCCATTCAGCAAGTTGCTCTTTTTATTTTTGTATGATGGTTTCCTTCGCTATGCGGAAGTTTTTCAATTTAGTCTAGTCCCATTTGTTTATTTTTGCTTTTGTTTTCCTTGCCTTTGAAGTCAGATCAACAAAAAGACCAATGTCGATAAGGTTATAACCAATGTTTTCTTCTAGAAACTTTATGGTTTCAGGTCTTATATTCAAGTCCTTAATCCATTTTGAGTTAATTTTTTTGTGTATGGTGTAATATAATGGTCTATTTTCATTCTTTGGAATGTGGCTGTCCAGTTTTCCCAGCACCATTTACTGAAAAGATTGTCCTTTCTCCATTGTATGTTCTTTGCACATTTGTCATAAATTAATTGTCCATATGTGTGTGTTTATTTCTGGACTTTTGATTCTGTTCCACTTGATCTGTTTGTCTTTCTCTCAGTATCATACTGTTTTGATTACTATAACTTTGTAGTTTGAAATCAAGGAGCATGATATCTCCACCTTTGTCCTCCTATCTCAGATTGTTTTTTTGACTATTCAGGATATTTTGTGGTTCTATACAGACTTTAGAATTATTTGTTCTAGTTCTATGAAATATGCTATTGGAATTTTGATAGTGATTGCACTGAATCCATAGATTGTTTTGTGTTACTACATTGTGAACATTTTAACAATAATTCTTCCAATCTGTGAGTGTGATATATCTTTCCATTTATGTCTTCCTTAATTGCTTTCATTAATGTCTCATAGTTTTCAATGTACAGGTCTTTCACTTATTTGGTTAAATTTATTACTAATTATTTTGTTCTTTTTAATGCAATTTTAAACAGGATTGTTTTAATTTTTCTTTCAGATAGTTCTTTTTAAAATTTTTTAAATAATTTTATTAAAATTTTTGGTCTGTGCTGGGTCTTTGCTGCTGCCCAGGCTTTTCTCTGGTTGCAGCACGTGAGGGCTACTCTCTAGTTGTGGTATGCAGGCTTTTCGTTGCAGTGGCTTCTATTGTTGCTGGGCATAGACTAGGCTGGGAATGCAGTAGTTGTGATTCACAGGCTTTAGAGCACAGGCTCTGTAATTGCGGCATACAGACTTGGTTGTTCCACAGCATGTGGGATCTTCCCAGACCAGGGATCAAACCTGTGACTCCTGCACCGGCAGGCAAATTCTTTACCAGTGAGCCAGCGACCAGGGAAGTCCTCTGATAATTCTTTATTTGTGTATAGGAATGCCACAAATTTCTGTAATTTGGGCTTGTATCCTGCAGATTTGCTGAATTTACTTGTTAGCTCCAACAGAGTTTTGATGGAGATCTCAGGGTTTTCTAAACCCTGAGGCACAGTTTGTATGCATGTATGTGAGGTGGGGGTATTTTTGTTACTCCCAGAGTCCCTTCTAATTTGGTTCAAACTCCATGAAGTTTGAACTAATAAGGAAGTAATGTCAGCTGCTCATAAAGCAAATTTTATCTAAAGAAATAATACCACATGATCAATATGCATAAACACTTTCTTAAGAAGCAGAATTAAACTTATAAGAATTTTTATAGCACATTATTCTACATGAAACTCACATATTTGCTAGAAATAGAAATTAGATTAAAAGTATGGCTTCAGTGTCAAGTGAACTCTGGGTAACCTCTGTGCCTCAGTTTCCTCATCTGTGAAAAAGAGGTAATAATAGATGTCTCATAGAATTCGGTGAGTATGAAGTAAAGGAATATGAGTAAAGATTTAGAATAATTCTTGGTACATCTTGTGGTAGGTACTTCTTTTTGTTGTTATTATTATTTTTTATTTTGTTGAAGTAAAATGGATTTATAATGTTGTATTTAATTTCTGCTGTACAGAAAAGTGACTCAGTTATACATGTGTATATATGTATCCTTTTTCATATTCTTTTCCATTATGGTTTATCACAGGGTATTGAATATAGTCCCCTGTGCTATACAGTAGGACCTTGTTGTTTATCCTTCTTATGTATAATAGTTTGCCTCTGTTAATCCCAAACTCCCATTCTTCCCTCCCCACCTTCTTCCCCAGCAACCGCAAGTCTGTTCTCTATATCTGTGAGTCTGTTTTTGTTTCCTAGATATGTTCATTTGTATTTTAGATTCTACATATAGGTGATACCACAAAGTATTTATCTTTCCCTTTCTGACTTGCTTCGCTTAGTATGATAACCTCTAGGTCCATCCATGTTTCTGCAAATGGCATTATTTCATTCTTTTTAAGGACTAATAGTCCATTGTGTGTGTGTGTGTGTGTGTGTGTGTGTGTGTGTGTTTATCTAACATCTTTATCCATTCATCTGTCAGTGGACATCCAACATTTTATACTAAGGTGACGTTTTTGTCTTGTGTTATGTGAACCATCCACCCATGCTAACTTGTTCCTTATCGTTGACTAAAGCTCTTATTACCTTTGCCCAATTTAAAAAATTTAAGGTATAAAACATGTTCATTACAGACAACCCAGTACATATAATTACAGAAGAAAAGAAATTAAAATGCTTAGAATCACATTCATCCAAATCAAGTCTCACACATTGTTAAATACTGTTTCTCTTCTAATTGTAGATATTTTCTTTTTTAAAGTATAAAAATTGGGGAAACATCCATGCCGCAGGTGTCACCAGCTCTAAAATTTTTATTCATTCAAGAAATATCTGCTGAATATTTACTAAGTGCTAGCTACTCTTCTTGACAATGGAACAACTATGAATAAAAAAGAGACAAATCCCAGCTCTCATGGAGCTTGCCTTTCGTAGAGGTAGGAAGTGAGATCTCAACTATTCTACATACAAATCGTATAATTTCTATAGAGAAAGATAAAGCAGGAAATGAGGACAAAGCCAGGGATGTTTGAGCAACTTCAGAAAAAAAAAAATCTAGAAAAGCATCACTGAAAGTGTGTTTTTAAGTATAGAAAGAGATTAGAGGGCAGGCATCAGAATATTTAGGAGAAAAGCATTCAAGCAGAAGCTAGTATAAAAGTCCTGTCACCTGCTTGGAGTTTCTGAGAAATTCACAGTGGCTCATGTGGAGCCAGAAAGGGGAGAGATGAGGTCAGAGAGGTGGGGTATGGGATGGAGTGCAGATTTTTTTAGGTCCCTGTAAGAACTCTGACTTTGAGTGAGATCGAAGATATTGGAGGCTTTGAGTGATGGAGTGACATGGTCTGACTCACATTTTAACAGGGTCACTTCAGATACTGTATTGAGAAAGGACTATAGGAAAATAAGAAGACCAGTTAGGAAGCTGTTGCACCAATCCATCAAGAGATGATGGCTTGATATGCAAACTATTACATATAGGATGATAACCAACAGATCCTACTGTATAGCACAGGGAACCATATTCAATATCCTGTGATAAACCATAATGGAAAAGAATATGAAAAGAATATACATATATATTCAATTTTATATATAAGAATATGAGTTTATTTTTGTGTATGGTATTAGAAAGTGTTCTAGTTTCATTCTTTTACAAGTGGTTGACCAGTTTTCCCATCAACACTTGTTAAAGAGATTGTCTTTAATCCATTGTTTATTCTTGCCTCCTTTGTCAAAGATAAGGTGTCCGTAGGTGCATGGATTTTCTATTTTGTTCCATTGATCTATATTTCTGTCTTTGTGCCAGTACCATACTGTCTTGATGACTGTGGCTTTGTAGTAGAGCCTGAAGTCAGGTAGGTTGATTCCTCCAGTTCCATTCTTCTTTCTCAAGATTGCTTTGGCTATTCGAGGTTTTTTGTATTTCCGTACAAATTGTGAAATTATTTGTTCTAGCTCTGTGAAAAATACCATTGGTAGCTTGATAGGGATGGCATTGAATCTATAGATTGCTTTGGGTAGTATACTCATTTTCACTATATTGATTCTTCCAATCCATGAACATGGTATATTTCTCCATCAGTGTTCTCTTTGATTTCTTTCACCAGTGTTTTATAGTTTTCTATATATAGGTCTTTAGTTTCTTTAAGCAGATATATTCCCAAGTATTTTATTCATTTTGTTGCAATGGTGAATGGAATTGTTTCCTTAATTTCTCTTTCTGTTTTCTCATTATTAGTGTATAGGAATGCAAGGGATTTCTGTGTGTTGATTTTATATCCTGCAACTTTACTATATTCATTGATTAGCTCTAGTAATTTTCTGGTGGAGTCTTTAGGTGAAGTAAGCCAGAAAGAAAAACACCAATACAGTATACAAACACATATATATGGAATTTAGAAAGATGGTAATGATAACCCTGTATGCAAGAGAGCAAAAGAGACACAGATGTATAGAACAGTCTTTTGGACTCTGTGGGAGAGAGAGAGGGTGGGATGATTTGGGAGAATGGCATTGAAACATGTATAATATCATATATGAAACGGATCACCAGTCCAAGTTTGATGCATGATACAGGATGCTTGGGGCTGGTGCACTGGGACGACCCAGAGGGATGGTATGGGGAGGGAGGAGGGAGGGGGGTTCGGGATGGGGAACATGTGTACACCCGTGGTGGATTCATGTTGATGTATGGCAAAACCAATACAATATTGTAAAGTAATTAACCTCCAATTAAAATAAATAAATTTATATTTAAAAAAAATATGGAAAAGAATATATGTGTGTGTGTGTGTATATATATATAACTGAATCACTTTGCTTTACCCCAGAAACGAATACAACGTTGTAAAACAACTATGTTGTTGTTGTCGCTGTTTAGTCACTAAGTTGTGTCTGACTCTTTGCGACCCCATGGGCTGTAGCCCACCAGGCTCCTCTGTCCATGGGATTTCCCAGGCAAGAATTCCAGAGTGGGTTGCCATTTCCTTTTCCAAGCAATCTTCCCGACTCAGGGATTGAACCCACATCATTTTGAACCCAAAATCAGCTGAAAACCCAAATTCAGCTATAATTTTTAAAAAATTAATAACTGCATCTAATTACAAGGGAAAGTTGAGCATTAATAATGTTTACAGATTTTTTTAAAATAACAGTAAGTGATTGCAAAGGAGAACTTTGGCAACACTGAAAATGATTGAGTGGACTAGACACAACATTTTTGAAAAGGTGGCTTGTATAATTACTGATTACATTTGATCTCATTTCTATCCAGTTGAAGGAAGAGAGACAGGCAGTCCTGAGACTGGTCAGAGGTAACCTCACTCTTCTAGGCAAAGGGCAACCAGTGCCTAGATTTGAGTGATGGCAGTGGGGATAGGAGGAAAAGAATAGAGCTCATAAAAGTTAGGAAGGAAGTGGATAAGACCTACTGATTCATTAGCATAAAGAACAATGGCAGAGAAAAGCCAAAGTGTGATGTAATAGAAAAAAACATTAATTATCTTCTTGGTTTTGCCATGACCCAGATATGGATCCTCAAGACAGTCATTTAAAGTTCTCTTGGCTTCATTTTTCTCATCCCTACAATAAATGTGTAGTTATAACTTCTGAGATCCCTTCCAGATCTAATATCTTGAGGCTGCATGACCAGATTAATAACAGTAGTATGAACAGAGACACCAGGAATTTCATTCCAAAGGCTAGGATTTAGATTCTGAGGTTGCCACTGTTGTATGACCTTGAACAAATGACTTAACCCCTCCATGCATCACTTTCTGCTATAAAATGCAAATAATAATAAAGAAAAAAAAACTAAGTCACTTCAGTCGTGTCCGACTCTGTGTGACCCCGTAGACGGCAGCCCACCAGGCTCCCCCGTCCCTGGGATTCTCCAGGCAAGAACACTGGAGTGGGTTGCCATTTCCTTCTCCAATGCATGAAAGTGAAAAGTGAAAGTGAAGTCTCTCAGTCGTGTCCGACCCTTAGCGACCCCATGGACTGAAGCCCACCAGGCTCCTCCGTCCATGGGATTTTCCAGGCAAGAGTACTGGAGTGGGGTGCCATTGCCTTCTCTGAAATGCAAATAATAATAGTGCCTAAATCACAGAGCTATTCCACATAAACCTAAAGTGCCTGGCGTATAATGTTTCAATAAAGCTGAGAAATTAACAACAGTGCCATCCATACTTATCTACAGAATTGATCACAAGTGTGGCTCATGAGCCCAGCACTGGGTCTCTTTGGACACCAAGACTTTTGCCATCAAATTCAACTTTTATTATGTCTATAACCACGTAATATATTATGGCGGGGGGGAATATCGGGTGTTTTTATAGGACTGTGCCACGTAGGTACCTGGGCATTGGGTGGCTGAGTCATCAGGCTTGAAGAGTTATAGCCTTCAGATGCTACTTCCCGAAAGTGAATGCTAGTTGTCACGTCCACTCTTTCTAGCCCTGCACCATCATGTTCTAATATTTGTCATAGGTATTACCCTAAAGCAACAGAACATAAAGATCTGAGTCATTTAGAAAAAAAAATAAGTGTTGATCCAGCAGCTGAAACTGTCAGAAGCAAACCACTCTGAGAACACTGGGTGCCCATGCACCAGATGGAGCAAGTGTGCCTGATCTTCCGGGTCTCAAGGGTGGATAAAGTAAGAACAGGACGAGATGGTGAATGTATACACACCCACTGATTCCCTCCTGCCCAAGCCTGCCTTCACCTGAGTCTTAGTATAAGGATGGCAGTTCAGATAATGTCCGTCAACTGAAAAACAAATAATTAAGATTTGCCTAGGACGGTAGGAGGAAAACCAAGTACAAGAGGGCCAAATTTTGCAGAAGGTCCCAGTGAGGAAACCATATTGGTACATATGCCTTAATAGTAAAATCATAGAAGACACCTAAATTTTTAAAAAGCAGAGAAAATTTGCATTCTCATTTAAAATTCAATCTCTGAAAAAAAAAGATTCAATTTTCTGGATTTTGTAAAATGAGTTATTTCAGAGCCAACTTTCAATTTCAGCTTATGTGAGGCTGCACGCATCAGGAACTCTAAGCCACCATCTATAACAGGACTAAGGGTACTTTCCAGTCTCAAGTCCAGGTAATTATCTTGAAGTTCCCTCAAACTTCACTTTAAAGGCCACCCAAAAAAAAATAAATAAATAAAGGCCACCCAAATTGCTGTTTTGGAAATTTATAATGTATAGGAGAAATGGTAGTAAAATAATTCTTTCTTTGTTTTTCTCCCTAGTGCCAAAGAATATTTTTGTTTTATCTCTGTTTCTAAAATTGTTTTCATTATTCTTAAAATTATGCACTGGATAGTCAGAATGATTATATCACACTTGATAGTCTCTCATTAAAAAAATTCATAAATGAAGACAATGACTCTGTCTTCCCAACCACCCAGAACACCCAATCTTACAATCAGGCTCAGGGAGGAAAAACCAACCATCACAAGCATGGCCCCTGTGGCCCCTGAACACTTGCTGTTAGTAACTAACACATTGAAATTTCTTACCGGCTATCTTTTTCTTTACAAATGTTAGTGGACATGGGTCTGTAGTTGTGATTTTTTTTCCTGCTGACAAGCAAAGCTGTCAACAGGAGACGGGTGTTGAAGAGTCTGCTGATGTAGAAGCAGTGTGCTCTTGAGCTCAGCCATTTCAGTGGTCACCTCCAGCCCTTCTAGCAATTTTTGAAGAGCCTATTTCTCTGTATTAAACCTTTCTTCTTTATATATCTGGAGGTATTTCTATTTCCAGCTCTGAACTTGGACTGATAATTAATATAACTTGTCTAGGACAGACGACCTCTAGGGATAGTACCAATATAGCATTACAAAATTAATTTTTTCTGATGTATAAAGATACATGTCAGAATTGGTTTTCTGGCTGCTTTACTTTTTCTAAGTGGAGTTATTTTTATTGGTGCTTCCATTATTCCGGTTTTCCTAATTATTAAAATAGCAGTGGAATAAACATAAGCCGCACAGTCAGGAATTCTTGACTCAAGAAATGGAATTTTTCTTTCTGTTCATTTTCTTGGCTACTCAGTACTTGAAAGGAGATGACATTTGTGAATCTTGGTAGGATTATGGAAATATTTAGCTGAGAGCTGTAAAGTCAATGGTCAAATGTTTCTTAATAATGAATAACTTACATAGCTGTTACAGACTACATGTTGTCACTTCTGTCTTATAATGTTGGTTTTAAATATGAGAAAACTGGGACTCAGAAAACTTTAGTCAAAGTAAACATCAAGTGGCCAAGCCAGGACTCAAACCTGGGATATTCTAGTTCCAGACACCATGCCCTATCCTAGAGCAGTTTTCTATCCCACACTGCTCTCCTTGCTTTAGAGATCAGGCCTAAAAAATTTAAGTATATATATAGGGGTGTGTGTGTGTGTGTGTGTGTGTGTGTGTGTGTGTGTAGGTGTGTGTGTATAGCAAGTGATACAAATCTCTTATCCTTAATCATGCAAGGTCCTTACTTTTTCAGCTGTATTCTTTGCTATTCAATTTTTTAAAAATCAGGGTATATTTTAATCTTGATCCTTTACAATGCTTTATATATGTTTATGATGTTATTAACTATAACATTATAATTATATAACGTTTAATTTATGTATAAAACATTATTTATCTATGCATCTACAAGTGTGTATGTATGTGTTTCTTGATTAACCCCTGTGGTTTTATTAAATACTGACCTTCACTTTTAGAAGTTTCAAGGAGGAAGGGGCATATTGGAGCTTCATGTGCCAATTCTATTTTCTATCTTTAGATCATCTACATATAAATCGAACCACTTTAAGCCTGATGCTTGTCTGGTGGTTCACAGTTCTCTTTATAGGTCTCTCTCCTCTTTGAGAAATCGGTTTCTTCTTTCTCCGTTCTTGTCTATCCTGCACTTGGGCAGTGTTCTCTGGTATCAGGTGGTATCAAAAGTCTTCCTGAAATAATGCAAGTAAACTTTTTCTTCCTTCAGGGTATCTCAAATCTCTTGATAGTCTTCATTTTCTGTATAGTATTGTCATCCTTAATCATTTGGAAGATCTCCTAACAGCCTTTGGTGAATTTCTTGTACTTTTCTGTTTTACTGTATCTGCAGATTTAGTACAGACGTGAACAACGACTGGAAGCAGAGCCAGAGGTGGAGGCTGGGGAGGCAGATTACTAAATTCAGTGTGCCTTAAACATGAGAGAAAGTGGATGAACAACTCTTGTTCCTTTATTTCTCTTCTGCTACTTGAGAATCTTTACTCTGTAATGGAAGACCAGCTATGGGGATTGGGTTCTATTGTTTTAACTTGCTACATGTGTTTAAAAAATGATTAAAGAAGACAACTTAGGTGGTACAAACATGCTTTTACTTAACACTTCCTGAAGCAGATAGTCTGCTTCACCAGAACCACAAAATAGGGCAGAAGGCAGGAAGCTTTAAAAGGATAAAGAATAAAGATTAAGGAAGACAAAAATAGAAAATATCTGATTGGCTGGGGCCACATAGTCACCCTTGTTTGGGGTGAGAAGGCCCAGAGGTGGCTTGGCCTTTGGGGACTGGCCACCCAGATAGACTGTGTCTATAGCCAAGTGGAGGATTTGCAGGGACAGAAAAGCCATCCCACTTTCAGTTTGCTGATGTGGCACCCGAGGCAGGAGTAGCTCCATCTGTGGCCTAGAAAGTTATTTCAACACATGTAATTTTTAGAAAATCATTAAATGACATTTTAGAATAATTTTTAACCACATGGCACTCTGTTACACAGAGCCAACTGTCTCCCACTTGGTTTGAACATGGAAAAAGGTAGGAAAATGCTGTCCAGAAGTCAGTCGGCAAATCAGAAACATACAGACCTGGAAAAAACAACGAAGTTGGCTGGGTGATAGACCCTGCACCAGAAACATCACAGCAGGCTTGATGAGGTGATGAGGTGATGAGGTGAGGATAGTAACAGTTCAGGATAGAGCCGCTGCTGAGGCTGGAAGAGGCTAACATCCGCTGAGTATCTTCTTGGTATTGTGTCCTCCCCAGCGTGCTTTTTGCTTGAGTCATCTTGTAAATGACAGTCAAATCACACCCTTGGAGTAGAATTTTACCTAGTGGGGTAGGATAATGCAAGGTTAATGAGGACGGCGCTGGGTGGAGCTGACCGTATTCTGTGTTCATTCACATTGAGTGGGTGCATCATCTTTGAGTTTTATTGTGCATGTTTACAGATGCAGGCTTTTGGTTTTCAGTAAGCTTGGTGCTGCTGAGGTGCTGTGTATGTAGAACTATAGCATCTAGAACTGATAAGATGAAAACTGCTGCTTCTGCTGAGAACACAGGGGGTGTACTGCTTCAAGTTCTAAAGTGAAAGAAGGGCAAACTGAACCACCTCCAGAACAGAATTCAGTTGCCTTCTCGTTGGGGTGTAAGTTCTAAAGTCACCACACTATAAATCACATGGAGTCAACTTTATCTTTGGAAATTCCTTAAGTAGATTTTTATTTTGCCACTAGAAAGCTCAAAAGCTACAAATGATGTCCTTTTGTTTCTCTGTGTATGCTCCCTATAGGTTCCCCTTCCTGGGTTCACTGTGAATCCTGTGGGAATGGTGAGCGTAAATAAGGAGGATAGCATAAAGGGATTTCTTGCCAATGCTTTTGTCATTGTTGTTTGGTGTAACACAGATATCATTGAATTGCTGTATGTTAAATGAGCTTTTGATGCAGCTCTTCTATTACCAGGAGAGTAAAGGAGGCTCAAATCTATGTCATATATCTCAGAACTTAGAGATACTCAGCCTTAGAGTGACACACTCACTGTGTAGACCTCATAGCCACCATAAAATATTTGGAGGAATGTTCAGTGAAAGAGGAATTGGAACAAAATTGGCCATTTTCAAACAACTGGTAATGGCTGTCTGGAGTACTGTATTAAAAAGAATGTCAGGCAACATCCAAGGTTAGTGGAGAAGAATTCTGCTTAACAATGAGCTCAGAGGCCAGTGTCCAGGTGTTACACATGTTGGAACCGAATGGATCCAGTTGGAATATACTGAGCACTTCAAAATGGAGTTCTTGTGGGACTGGGAATGCTGTTTTCTGTCATGTACGCTGAGGAGTCAAAAAAGTCAGTCTATAACATGGTGTCTTAGGTCAATTACACTTCAACAAAACAAAAAAATTTTAAAGTCAGCCTGGAAAAAGAGGAAAATCAGAGAGAGAGAATAGAGCAATCTTTCAGAAATGAGAG
This sequence comes from Bos indicus, assembly GCF_029378745.1. Lineage (NCBI taxonomy): Eukaryota > Metazoa > Chordata > Mammalia > Artiodactyla > Bovidae > Bos > Bos indicus. The sequence goes on from NC_091768.1 coordinate 44,777,367, forward strand.
AACTAACCACCCTAAAGAGCATTCTCCTTCATTCCTGATGAGTTTCTGCTTTCAGGCATTCTCTCAAAGAATTCCTCATATCCTCCCAATGAATTCCCTTTTTATTTTTATTTTTTTTACTTTAGCTGGTCATTTAGGTTTCTGACTTTTGCAACCAAATAATCCCTAAGAAGTCTGTACCTCAGTGGGGGCATTTTTCAATCCATTTAATTCAGTTTAACCAATATTTACTGAATGTTTTTCATGCTTCTTACATATACTCATTTGGGTCCAGTTGTGAGCCTGACCTATGACTGGAGTCTATGGATGATTCAAAGAGAACAGCAGGCATAGATGATGAGGAAACATAAATAAATGAAACAAGACAGACCATAATGTGAGTCCTTAGTTCTTCCCAGCCAGGTCATATGTTCTGAGCAGTCTTTGACATTCCTTACAATGGGTGCTAGTGGGTAGGAGGTGTGGGTGGCGGTGGCGAGACCCGGCCCTTCTAATTGTCATAAGCGCAAACCTGAGGGATGAGGGGGAAGTTTGACACAGGAAATAGCAGCCAGAAGCACATCTCTCTGATGATGAAGAACACAATCCAGTGAAGCTCTCTAATTAATCAGATCTTTTTTTAAAAATTTCTTCAGAAACTTCTGCCTTAATCTCTGAAGATAATAAACCTCACTTGAAGTCTTGAATTGACTCACTGTCCGTAATGACTGAGATACAAGTAGAGCTTTTATCCCACAAAAACCATTACCAAGACACAACCAATTAAAAAGCTAACCAAAATCTCTGTCCCAAGTTAGAGCACTTAGCTCTAGGAAAAACCTGAGGAGAATAATAAACACACAGTTTCTTTGTGTATTCTGACTGCAAGGTCAAAAGCAAAGGAAACCCAAACCAAGTCAAAAATTGGAAAGTAAGCTCTTTTATGATATGTGTGTATATGTATGTATGTTGTTGTTTAGTTGCTAAATCATGTCTGACTCTTTTGTGACCCCATGGACCGTAGCTCGCCAGGCTCCTCTGTCAATGGGATTTCCCAGGCAAGAATGTTGAAGTGGGTTGCCATTTCCTTCTCGAGAGGATCTTCCTGACCCAGGGATCAAAACTGCATCTCCTGCATTGGCAGGCATATTCTTTACCACTGAGCCATCTGGGAAACCTGTGTGTATGTATATGTTTGTTCAAATATATAGCCTGTATATTCCCAAAATATGTGACTTGTTTAGGAGGAATGATTACAAAGATGGGATGCTTAGTTTACATGTGAATTCTTTAGAAAAAAAAATCTTCCTGTAATCTTTCAATGGACCCTAGCCAAGAAAACTGATGAGTTTTCCATCCAAAGGGGAAGGAAAAAATGCACCTTGCTTAGATAAAGCTAATAGCAAAAGGAAGTTTCACAGCATCACAGGGAGGACATGATTCTGGGCGAATGGGAGAGTGGGAAGTTTCAGAGTTAAGGAGAGTGAGAATGAGAGGAACTATCAAAGGACAGAAGACACAGCTTCTAGCCCTGACTGTACTGTAATTGTCTGTGAATCTGTCCAGTACCCTCATTAGGTGGAACATCCATCTTCCATTCATTCATTACTTTAGTGATGTCTACTAAGCACCAATCATGTACCAGATGCAGTAGGAAGCACTAAAAACACATCTATGAAGGAAGCAACAGAAGGTGTATAAAGAAAATTAAAGCAGGGAAAGGAGATAATGAGTGACAGAAGTGTTCTCAGATAAGACAATGAGGGAGGCTTTCTGAGGAGGGGAAATCTGAACAGAGACCTGAGTGAAGTGAGGAGGGAGCCCTGCAGGTCTGTATCTGGGAGTGCCAGGCAGTCGGAGTATTTGGGACAAAGGCTGTGAGCAAGGCTGACTTGCAAAGTTACAGGAACAGAGACGAGACCAGTGTTGTGGGAGTGCAGCAAATCAGGAGGAAAGTCAATGAAGATGTGGCAGAGAGGGAGGTGGAGCCTGGATGACAACAGCCTTGGACGTTACAGTGAAGGACCCGGCTTCCATGCTCTCAGAGTAGTTCCCGGTTCCTGACCCAGGGCTTGGGTCTCACTCACCCCAAGGTCCTGGCAGTGCTTTCACACTGTAGACACTATGCAAAGACACTAGTTAATAACTGTGATTAGGTGCCCCAGCCATGCCAAATACCTGTGTCAGGTTTACTTAGAGATGTTGGCCAATTCTCTGCACAAATGACCTTGTCTTTGGCAATCAGCTAGTCACATTTGCTACAGTAACATATTAATCATTTTTATTTCCACATAATTGCTGATCTTGGAGCTTGGCAGGTAACTGCTCGAGATAATAAATGCCTGAAATGTCGAGAGACCTGGAGCCACAGTGGCACACGTTTTAGTCATCATTTTGGCAGACTCCTTAGAAGTATTTGTTGAATAATCTGCTTTCATATTTTAGAAAAACTGAGTCTTGAGCCAATGACCCAAGAAATGCAAAGGAACGCTGCTGGCATGACAGATTCTATGAGTTGATAGAAACATTTTTCACTCCAGGATTCTCTTAGGAAATTATGAAATGACATTGCTTCATATAGAAATTTTCTTCAGTATATATTCATTTAGCATTTAGTTTAAAACTACATCCTCTTCTTTTTTAAGGAAGACACAATTAGGGAATTTTCTTTTCTTTTTTTGAAGCAAGAATGGCCTTTGACTCCAGGTTAGATGAAGATACCCCACACAGGACACTAAGGGCTTTGTGATGGCAACAGGAAAAGCCCAGGAAAAAAGAGAACCTTGCTGAAGGACACATGCCCGAAAGGGAAGGGTGGGTGCTGCCGGGGGAAGGGGGAGGAAGGCAAAGAGCTAAGAAGATGAAGGAGACAGGGAAGTGACTGCTATTTCAGGAGATGCCCTGATAAGCTTATTGCAGAGTGTGGAGCACAGTCAGTGACCTTTAACTGGACTCAGATTACATTCGCTGTCAATGTTCAGTCGTCACAGAAATGGTCCCATACTTTTGAAAGAACATACAAAGTAGAGCTAGACTGAAACCCCATCTGTAATGCTGTTAGGTTTTCCCCAGTTCTGGTGTGACATCCACATAGATACTGAAAGCCACTCTACATTCTCGACACTGACCACTTACTAAGCCATGTAGGGTGCTGTGGTCCCAGTCTCAGCATAAGAATGATGGGAGTTCAGATAGTGTGATTGTTGCAGGAGGTGGGGGAGGCCATCCAAGGGGGGAAAGAGAAGGGATCTATGTGGGATGGTTTTAATTTTATTGAGACCATTTCTTGGAGACTTTATTATCTTTAAATAAGTTTTTATGGTAGTCTGCAATATGTATTCTTGAATAGTTCTATTTTTAATAGTTTCTTCATTTTGTTTTCCCTTCTTCCACAGAAGAGATGCCATCTCTTATATTTAAATCTCTTTTAAAGGATTTAATTTTATAGTGCTATTAAGACCAAAAATATGTCAATTTAGTGAGGGAAGAGATTTAATTGCTTCAGAACATCCACATTTTGAAATATAAACATGTTTCTTTTTCTCTTTGGTCAATTTGGCAGCATGAAGTCACTTATTTGTGGCTGTTATTTGTCTCCACAATTTCCCTTAATAGTAGGTTTCACAGTCTCTATATTCATGAAGCATTTCCTTATGTCTGGACCAAATCCCTTTTTGCTCTAATTTGAGGCCAGAGACTCTGTGGAGCGGCTCACAATTGTCTATTGAATAGACAAACACTGGAGTTTGTTTTGAAAACTCACTTCTCTTTACCAGGGTAGAAAATCCTGATCTCACAGGCATCCTCAATGGCAGTATAATGCCTTCATAATAATGTGCTCACATATAAAACTGGTCCATAGTTCTGCAGTCTCAGGACTAATTCAGGAAATGTAACACAAAATTTATTTGACAATATTACTTGATAATACTATTATCCATACTATTAGCCCTCATATTGGAATGGTCCTTTAATTTACAAAATACTTTTATAAGCAAGAGCTCATTTTATCTCGATCACAAATCTGTGAAATAAATATGACTTTTTTTCTTTTCTTTTAGCTTCTTATTTACAGATGAGGTCGCTGAATCTCCAGCCACACTACTAGTAAGGGGAAAAGCAGATTCAAGCCTGGCTCTTCTGAGACAAAGACCAGGGGCATTTCCACTCTCCAGCTGCTGCCTACTATGTGCAAAGCCCTGAGCTGAATGTTGCAAAGGATACAACGATGGTTACTCATCTCCTGCAGATCTGCTTGTGAGGTAAGGAGAAAGGTCTTAGGGAGGAAACTGAAAGATTTGGGCTCTGACTGTTAAGTAGGGTATGGGCAGGTGGAGAAGAAAGTTAGAAATACTCCTGGTATGAGGGGACCTGCCTATATGAATGTATGTTGTGCAAAATCATTGCATGTTAAGCCTATCTCATGTAAAGTGCATCCTTCAAGGCATGATAAAGTTCCATGATTAAGAACTAGGGCTATGAATTCCCAGAGATCTGATCCACCAAGTACTAACTGTACCCTTCTTGGCAATTTTCTTCATCATTTTTTGTTTCATTTTTCTCATCTTTAATACAAGAGGATTAAATGTAACTATTTGTGTAAACACACTATAAACATTAGCTATCAAAGCACCAAAAAATGCTAAAGAGACAAAAACTATGCAGCATTTAGTAAGAATAAAGGATGGACGGGGATATTCCTGACTCATATCTCAGTTTCTTACTTCCCAAAGACATAATTCAAAACCATTCATAGCCTCACCGACAGTTCCTAGTGCTAAAGCATAAGATTGTTCTAATGTCACTCTAATTTTATGGAAAGGAAACTGAGTAATAATTTGGTGGATAAACCCCTTATCCCTTCCATAGAGATAACTTTTAGTTCTCACTGTTAACTATTAGTGAGTTCAAGGAACCTAAACTGCTCGCATACAAACTAGTACGAGAATAAATCATCTTCTTAATTGGCCTCAACTGCCATTTACTTTCTGTCTTAAAATGCAGGTTTGGGGTATTTGTTGTGCATGATTTGTATTTTGTTTAAATTAGAATAGCTGTTTCTGTAAAACTCACTTCTTACTCTGTCCCCAATCCTGAATTAAACATAAGGAATATGACCGGATTTGCCATGCACTTACAGGGACTTGAGCTTAACTCTGAGTATCCCCAGCAAAATATATTGTTTGTGAAAACTTGGGACAAAAAGAAAGATGAAATCATGATTTAAGGGACAGTGAGGAGGGCTTTTGCTGGAGAGATGAGAGAGGGGAGCATATCGTGCTATGAGGTTGATCAGTGTTTCTATTTTGCAAGGGAGAATAGAGCATCACAAATAGGTCTTCATGGCCATGCATGAGTGGTACATGAGTACAAGCCACTAACTAACCGTGGTTCTGGTTTTCTTCCTTCTAAGAACTGCTTCGTAAGATGGGAGGAATGTCATTGGGAATTTCAGCATAGGTGTATTAGTTTGTTATGGCTGCAGTAACAAATTACCACTAGCTTAGTGGCTTGAAACAATGCAAATCTGATTATTTTGCTCTTCTGTAGAGTGGAAGTCCAACATGGGTCTCATTGGGGCTTAATCAAGATGTTGGCAGGGCTGCATCCCTTGGTGAAAGCTCTAGGGCAACACTCAATTCCTTGCCTTTTCAGCATCTAAAGACTGCCCACATTGTTGGCTTTGGTCCTCTGCCTCTCTCCACAGTGCCAGCAAAAGTAGGTTCAGTCGGTCTCATACCACATCCCTCTTACCTATTCTACTGCTTGTCTCTTCCGTTTATAAGAACCCAGCTGGATAATCTCTCTAATTTAAGGTCAGCAGATTAGCAGCCTCAATTTACCTTTGTCATGTAAGATAACATATTCATAGGATTTGGTGATTAGGACAAGGACATCTTTGGGGGACCATAATCCTGCCTACCAGAGTAGACAGTGGTGCCAAAAGACATCTTCAAAACTATTTGTTCAACAGATCCATTGAGTAGTTAGGTTATATGCCTCTTTTTAAAATTGTTTTAAATTTATTTTTAATCAGAGGATAATTGTTTTACAATATTGTGTTGGCTTCTGCCATACAACAATGTCAATCAGTCATAAGTACACATGTCCCCTTCCTCTTGAACCTCCCCTCAACCTTCACTTCACCCCTGCCCTCTGAGTGTCCCAGGGTACCAGTTGAGGTGCCTGTGTTATGCAATAGCTTCCCATTAGTTATCTGTTTTGCATGTGGTGTGTATATGTTTCAATGCTGCTCTCTCGATTTGTCCCACCCTCTCCTTCCCCCATTGTGCCCAGAGTCTGTTGTTTGTCTTCATCTCTCTTCCTGCCCTGCAATTATGTTCCTCAGTACCATTTTTCTTGATTCTTTATACAAATATATATACACGTTAATATACGATATTTGTTTTTCTCTTTCTGACTTACTTCACTCTATATAACAGGCTCTAGGTTCATCAACACCACTAGAATTGACTCCAATAAGCCTCCTTTTTGTCCAAAGATATCTACTAAAATTGCTAAGCCTACCCGACATGGGACCGTGGGATTGGTACTTATCGGTACAGCATCTTGCCTGCTAAGTTGGAGAGGGGCAAGGAAGGAAGACAAAGAGAGTCAAGATGTTAGGTCCTAAGCTCAGTTCCTATCACCCAACCTCTGTTCTTTGTCTTTACTACATGCACTGAGGGCTTCCCCTGCTCAGCAGGACCATCATCTCACACTTCAATGATCACACACCAGGAGCTTCTGTACAAAGTTCTATAGAGCTCTACTGTATCCATCTGCCATCTGCCTACTCAGCTAAAGTGGGTAATAATAACCCCAGGTTCATCTCTTGTTGGCCTTCCCTCCTTCCTAGGTATTGAACTTTCATTTCCAGATGCCTCAGGGCAACAGAACTCCAACTCCGATCTGATTAAAAGAAAAGACATATATTCAGTTGTACTTTTAAAGTTCAGGTCGTAACATGACTCAGTCTATCCAGTTGAGCTTGGATCATCAGAAAGGAGTAGTTAAAAGAAGGTATTAGGAATATTTAAGGGAAATTAAATTTAATTTTGAAGTTACACATTATAATATTTTTAAAGTTTCAAGAGATCATGAATGATTTTTCTTCATTCATTTCTCTTTTGTACCAGAGTAAGGATAGAACCACTTACATCAAAGAAAATGATCTTGTGTTGTTTTTAAGATCTTCCTTCCATCAGAGGATACAACTCCACAAATTTTCTCAGCAGTATATTAAAGTTTAACAGTTTTTCTATCCAGTATGTATTCCTGGTCTAGCTTACTTTAAAATGACTTATTTTTATATTCTTAGTGGAAGTGTAAAAAATCTGGTTTTCAACTTTATGTAGAAAATATTTAGATACTTAAAGACCCTTATCAATGTTCATCCTTGCCAGGTTTACCAGGTTTAAAGCTGGAGAATATGGTACATATTTTGACAAGACTTATGCTAACACTGTGCTGTCTAATCTGGACTGAAACATCGTGTATGTAATGTATGTGAATAACTTGTATGTGTTGTATGTGTATTGTGTGTGTTCTTTCAAAAACAGAATTACCAGAAAACCCCAGACATATGGGACATCTGGAAACCCTACCAAATCCCCCTTTTTTCCAGATCAACTAATGTCAATCCCATTTAATTTTATTCAAATATTCAAATGTATAAATATTTAAATAAGCCATTAAAGGAAGCAGGAACCACACTGTAGCTAAACATCTAGGATGGCTTAAAGCCAAGCTTTCCTAGAAGCAAGAGAATAGCTAAGTGACTTTTTCACTTATTCCCTTTTAGCATAAAAAATCTTTGAAACAAAACCACATATCTCAACAGATATTTGAGTGTCCGGTAGATGTTCTGCACTGACATAGGCTCTGTGAACCAGATAAGTAATGTGACTCTTGTGACCTGTTTGGATTATGCTCACACAGGACCCATTACAGGGCAGCCAGGGGAGTCCTTGACATGCAACTAACTCAGCCTGTTCATTCACCCAGGGCTTCAAATGTGTACTTTGGGTTCCTCCTCCCTAAGGGAGGTCTTTGATTGACTGAAGATGTTTATCATTCAAATTTAAGCTTCTGTCCCATTACTAGTACACTTCAAATTAAATATTATTTATAAATCCTGTAATTATCTTATGAAAAGCCCAGTTATACTGCACTGTTCTTGTATGAATAGCATTAATTTATTAATCATAAATATTTAGAATATGCCACAATTATTTATAATCCTGTTAAAAAATTGAGAAGTAGCTTCTCTCAACCTCTGGGGGGCCCTGTGCATATAAAATCCTGTCTTTGTGTCTGAGCCTTCCAGTAATAACCCATAGGCTTCCAAGTGTGGCACTATGCCAATATCCTCAAAAACAGGATCTACCTTTATTGGCCTGATGCTTTGATGGCCTTTGATCAGGCCATTGTACCAGAGCAGCCAAGATACAGGGCAAGATGTGGCCTTTTGGTAACCTTCCTTCTTTGTGTGAGAGTAAGACAAGTTAATTGGGCTTGACAGTACAGATGACCCTTTCAAGTCAGGTAAAATGAGACTGTTGTGCTTATCACAGGTAGGTAACCATTAATATTGCTTGTACTGTCTAGGGAAGAGAAAGGGGCTTGTTTGTTTTAAATGTTTTTCAAGGAAGGCAACAAAGATTCCCCGGGGGGCAGAAGGTTCTCTGGCTAACTCCTCCTAAGGAAACAATGGTACCATTTGAAGGGTTCAGGACACAATGAAAGGTAGAGAACACACTCCCATTGATAAATTATTATTATCGATAACCCTTTCTTTGTCCTTTATTTTGCATAATTGTCAAAGTTCAGACTGTAGGATGCAGTGTTCACTTCAGAACTCCCTTCAGAAAGCTGCATCTGAAAAGGAAGCGTTCTTGTATTTTAGTAGCAAAGGAGTGTCCCAGGCAATCTGAGCCTATATTGTTGATACTTTATTAAGAAATTTGTTTTGTTTACCATATATTCTGGAACTTCATTTTTCCTTTTGTATTAGTTTGATTCTCTCTGTGAGCAACACTGATGATTGTACATGTTCCCTTGAGGGAGAGGGAGATCAAATGGGAGATGTCCCAGGAGAGCATCATTCATTCTGGTCACTAAGCAAGGTTTCCAGGGTTAGAAGATGGCACCACTGTCCTCTTTCTGCAGAAAAACCCCAATCTACAGGCTACTCTCAAGGAGTCAGAGACTGTTTGAGGTCGTGTGACTTTGGTGCTCACTATTCTAGTTCATTTGTGTTGGTCCCATTCCCATGTCAGCAGTTCAGAATCTAGTTTAGGAAGAAAGAAAGAATGAGAGGCAGAGAGAGAGAGAGGGGGAAACAGGCCCAGTCTCAGTGGAGATGCTCAGGTGGCCTAGAGTAGGGCTCTACTCTCTGTGAACAGTCCTGAGTTAGGAGCATGATCAATTGATGTCTGTGTCTCTCTTTACATTAGTAAAGAGAGATTTCCAAAGAACCCCAAGATTTACTGGTAAAGTCAGAAATAAATTTGAGTTTTATTAATTAGTGGTGGCTCAGTGGTAAAGAATCTGTCTGCAGTACAGGAGACCCAGATTTGATCCCTGGGTCAGGAAGATCCCCTGGAGAAGGAAATGGCAACCCACCCCAGTATATTTGCCTGGAGAATTCCATGGACAGAGGAGCCTGGTGGGCTACAATCCATGGGGTTGCAAGAGTTGGACACAACTGAGCACATAGCACAGTGGGATTTTATTTTTATAGTATTGGCAGGGCTGCAGAAAGGAATTGTGTACATTTATTGTTTTAGACTTTGTGAGTAGATAGCATTTGTTTTGGAGAACAACTTGACAAGGCATATCAAATGCCAGACAATATATTATCCTATTTTTGGAAACAAATCTTAAAAAAACAATTTAAGAGGAGAAAAGCATATTAATGGAAAGTATCGCTAACTACAGAAATATGCTTAGAACAGCATTACATATACAATCCCAAACTGGAAAGACTTTAAATTTCTAACTAAAGAGGCTAAATAACAAAATATCAATACTGTGGATATTAGCCAACCATGAAAATAATAAGTGTGATGGACAGGCATGGAACAATACGTATGAAACAAAGAGTAAAAACTAATGTAAAATCCTATGCATACAAAAGACAACAATTATGAAATAAATTTTTTATATGTTAAAAGGGTCTGTAAATGGATGGAAATTAATTCTATGGGATTTTTTTTTTTTTTTTTGGCTTTTAGAATTTCCTGATGTAATACTTCAAAGCTGATTTAATCAACAATTACATTTTATTACAGTACCATACATTTTAATATAATATTTTGATAAAATAAGATTAATTTGTGTTTAGTGAATTTAACTATTGCCAGGAATGCATTTTCTTACATCATTATAGACAAGGGGCTATTAAGAGATTAGTTACTGTTGAAGTTCATAGAAATTCTTTTGTCATCAAAAGTTTTAAGTGTGGTGTATACAATATGCTTGAAAAGAGTAAAATGTTGGATTCATCATCCTCCCTTCATGGCATGATCAGTGGAAAATATAATTTCTCATTGTCTTAAAAAAATAAAAAGCAAACAGAATTACTCCATATAGTTACAGGAAAACAGTGAAAGTGTCTTTATAGTTGAACAGAATCAATTCTCACCCATTTTTAAAATTAGCTCAAGGGCTTTTAATAATGTTCCATATTCAACAAACTAAATAAATATATTTTAAGTAGAGCATGACTTTATTAACAAAGCAAAACTTAGTTTCTTAAAGTTCTCTGTGTGACAAATGTGCTTACATGAAGACATTTGTTGACTTCTTTGTTGATTTTGGAAGTCTGCCCCTCTCTCTTGGTTGGAAGTAACTTTAAGGATAGATAATTTCTTTTCACATCATTTATACCCCCACAGACGTGTTAGCACCTTGTACGTGATTGGTGTTCAATAAATACTTGCTTCCCCTTCATGGATCACAGCCTTGTCATGGAGAAGGGGTTGCATAACTCAGTGAAGCTATGAGCCTTGCCACGTAGGGCCACCCAAGACAAATGGGACATAGTGAAGAGTTCTGATAAAATGTGGTCCACTGGAGTAGGAAAAGGCAACCCACTCCAATATTCTTGCCTGGAGAACCCATATACAGTATGAAAGGCAAAAAGATATGATACCAGAAGATGAACCCCTGTAGGTCAAAGTGTCCAATATGCTATGGGGGAAGAGCAGAGGACAATTACAAATAGCTCCAGAAAGAATGAAATAGCTGGGTCAAAACAGAAACAATGTTCAGCAGTGGATGTATTTGGTGGTGAAAGTAAAGTCTGATGCTGTAAAAACAGTGCTGCATAGAAACCTGAAATATTGGGTCTGTGTATGAAGATAAGTTGAATGTGGTCAGACAGGAGATGCTTAGAAATGTCGTGTTGGAGAAGGCTCTTGAGAGTCCCTTGAACAGCAACAAGACCAAACCAGTCAATCCTAAAGGAGATCAGTCCTGAATATTCATTGGAAGGTCTGATGCAGAAGCTGAAGCTCCAATACTTTAGCCACCTGATGTGGAGAACTGACTCATTGGAAAAAACCCTGATGCCGGGAAAAATTGAAGGCAGAAGAAGGGGGCAACAGAGGATAGTTGGATGGCATCACTGACTCAATGTACATAAATTTGAGCAAATTTCAGGAGATGGTAAAAGATAGGGAAGCCTGGTGTGCTGCAGTCCATAGAGTTGCAAAGAGTTGGACACCACTTAGCAACTGAACAACAAGCAGGAGATGGCAAGATTGAACATTGACGTTTTAGGAATCAGTGAACTAAAATGGACAGAAATGGGTGAATTTAATTCAGATGACCATTATATCTACTATTGTGGGCAAGAATCCCCTTAGAAGAAACGGAGTAGCCCTCATAGTCAACAAAACACTCCAAATTGTACTACTTGGGTGCGATCTCAAAAATGACTTCTGTTTGTTTCCAGGCAAACCATTCAACATCACAATAATCCAAGTCTATGCCCCAACCACTGATGCTGAAGAGGCTGAAGTTGACAGGTTCTATGAAGACTACAACACCCAAAAAAAGATGTTCTTTTCTTCATAGGGGATTAGAATGCAAAAGTAGGAAGTCAAGAGATACCAGAATAACAAGCAAATTTGGCCTTGAAGTATAAAATGAAGCAAGGCAAAGGTTAACAGAGTTTTGTCAAGAGAACACATTGGTCATAGCAAATACCCTTTCCCAGCAACCCAAGAGATAACTCTACACACAGACATCAGCAGGGACTCAATACTGAAATCAGACTGATTATATTCTTTGCAGCCAAAGATGGAGAAGCTCTATACAGTCAGCAAAAACAAGACCTGGAGATGACTATGGCTCAGATCATGAACTCCGTGTCACAAAATTCAGGCTTAAATTGAAGAAAGTAGGGAAAACCACTGGGCCACTCAGGTATGACCTAAATCAAATCCCTTATGATTATACAGAGGAGGTGATGAATAGATTCAAGGGATTAGATCTGGTACACAAAGTACCTGAAGAACTATGGATGGAGGTTGGTAACATTGTACAAGAGGCAGTGACAAAAACTATCCCCAAGAAAAAGAAATGCAAGAAGGCAAAGTGGTTGTCTGAGGAGGCTTTAAAAATAGCTGAGAAAAGAAGAGAAGCAAAAGGTAAAGGACAAGATAAACCCAACTAAATACAAAGTTCCAGAGAATAGCAAGGAGAGATAAGAAGGCTTTCTTAAGTGAACACTTCAAAGAAATAGAGGAAAACAATAGAATGGGAAAGACTAAAGATCTCTTTTAGAAAAGTGAAGATGCCAAGGGAACATTTCATGCAAGGATGGGCATGATAAAGGACAGAAACAGTTTAATCTCTTTCAACAGAAGCAGAGGAGATTAAGAAGAGATGGCAAGAATACACAGAAAAGCTATACAAAAAAGGTCTTAATGACCTGGATAACCATGATGGTGTGGTCACTCACCTAGACCCAGACATCCTAGTGTGTAAAGTCAAGTGAGCCTTAGGAACCATCACTGTGAACAAAGCTAGTGGAGGTGATGGAATTCCAGCTGAGCTATTTCAAGTCCTAAAAGATGATGCTATCCAAGTCCTGCACTCAGTATGCCAGCAAATTTGAAAAACTCAGCAGTGGCCACAGGTCTAGATAACATCAGTTTTTATTCCAGTCTGCAAGAAGAGCAATGCCAAAGAATATTCAAACTACTGTACAGTTGAGCTCGTTTCACATGCCAGCAAGGTTATGCTCAAAAATCCTTCAAGCTAGGCTTCAGCAGTATGTGAACCAAGAACTTCTAGATGTACAAGCTGTGTTTCAAAGAGGCAGAAGAGAGATCAAATTTCTAATATTCATTGGATCATAGAGAAAGCAAAGGAGTTCCAGAAAAATATCTACCTCTGCTTCATTGACCACACTAAAACCTTTAACTGTGTGTATTAGTCATTCGGTTGTGTCCAGCTCTTTGTGATCCCATGGACTGTAGCCCCCCAGGCTCCTCTGACCATGGAATTTTCCAGGCAAGAATACTGGAGCAACTTGCCATTTCTTTCTCCAGGGGATCTTCCCAACCCAGGTATTGAACCCAGGTCTCCTGCATTGCAGGCAGATTCTTTACTGTCTGAGTTACCAGGGAAGCCCAAGAATACTGAAGTGAGTAGCCTATGCCTTCTCCAGGGGATCTTCCTGACCCAGGAATTGAACTGGGGTCTCCTGAGTTGCATGCAGATTCTTTGCTATCTGAGCTACCAGGGAAGCCCCCTTTTAACTGTCTGGATCACAACAAACTGTAGAAAATTCTTAAAGAGGTGGGAGTACTAGACCACCTTACCTGTCTCCTGAAAAACCTGTATGCATATTAAGAAGAAACAGTTAGAACTGGACATGGAAAAATGGACTGGTCCAAACTTGGGAAAGGAGTACATCAAAGCTGTATATTGTCACCCTGCTTATTTAACTTCTATGCCGAGTACATCGTGCTAAATGCCAGACTGGCTGAATAACAAGCTGGAATCAAGATTGCTAGGAAAAATATCAACAACCTCAGATATGCAGATGATACCACTCTAATGGCAGAAAGTGAAGAGGATCTGAAGAGCTTCTTGATGAAAGTGAAAGAGGAGAATAAAAAAGCTGACTTGGAACTCAGCATTAAAAAATCTAAGATCATGGCATCCAGTCCCATCACTGCATGGCAAATAGAAGGGGAAAAAGTAGAAGTAATGACAGATTTCAATTTCTTGGTCCCCAAAGTCACTGTGAACAGTGACTGCAGCCTACAAAAATGCTTGCTCCCTGGAAGAAAAGCTATGACAAAACTAGATAGTGTATTAAAAAGCAGAGACGTCACTTTGATGAAAAAAGCCCACATAGTCAAAGCTATGGTTTTTCCAGTAGTCATGTACAGGTGTGAGAGTTGGACCATAAGGAAGGTTGAGCACTGAAGAATTGATGCTTTTGAATTGTGCTGCTGGAGAAGACACCTGAGAGTCCCTTGGACTGCAAGGAGATCAAACCAGGCAATCCTAAAGGAAATCAGTCCTGAATATTCATTGGAAGGTCTGTTGCTGAAGCTCCAACACTTTGGCCACCTGATGTGAGAAGCTGACTCATTGGAAAAGACCCTGTTCCTGGGAAAGATTGAAAGCAAAAGGAGAAGGAAGTGGCAGAGGATGAGATGGTTAGATAGCATCACCGACTCAATGGGCATGAATTAGAGCAAACTCCAGAAGATAGTGAAGGACAGGGAAGCCTGGCACGCTTGGGGTCGTAAGTCCATAGGGTTGCAAAAAGTCGGACATGGCTTAGCGACTGAACAACAACAACTAATTCTTGCTTAAATAAGTAACAAAAGAACAGGCCAAGCCAAATTTTAAACAAAGCTTTTTCCTCGTTTGTCTATATACTGTTTGATTGTAGGCTTTATATAATAAAAAAGTACCAACATATTTGATTAAAAGCCAAAAAGAATTCAAATTTATTAATAGAATAAATTCTACCATATGCAAATTCCAGGACCTCTACTTTTATATTTTATATATCTCTGAATTGTTTTAATTTTTTATTAAGAAAAACATATATTACTTCTGTAACATAAAAAATGGTAGGCTGAAAATGTTTGGTTTGGGCATGGACATTCACACTTCAAGAATTTGTTATTCCTGAAGGGGTGGGGACAAAAGGAAGTATCAAAGCCACTGAAGCACAGACACTCTTCATTGTCAGTGTTAAGATTCGTACAGCTAGACCTTGGAAGAATGTTGCTCACCCAGATCTCCCCAATCCTTTGGTAAAGCAATGAAAAAGAAGTATTTTTTCCTCCACCTTTAAAGTGATATTTTTTTTTCACTAGACCTTGTTGGGGAAGGAGGCAGGAACCGTGTTGTTTTGCAATTCTTGAGAGTGAGTACAACTTCCTTTAGGAGAAGGGAGAAAAAAATATTAAAGGACAAGTCCTAGCCCTTCTCTCTGCACCACCCCCCAATAGTTCTGTTCAGGGTTCGTAAAAACTTACCAAACCGTTGGCTATGAAACATCATCTCAGAACTCTGGCTAAACATTGAGGAGATTTTTCTCTAAAATTCAGTTTATGATGACTTGAAACTGAGTTAAATCCTGTTACTTGTGGGCTGAGCAAAGTGATTTTCTTCTAAAGAGTTTGGAATGGATGGCGAAAAAGACTAACTTTATAATCGAGACATCCTGCAAACATTACCTCACCAAGGTGATCAAGGTCAATAGCAACTATAAGTCTGTGGTCCTTCTCCCTATAACCCCAAATTCCAATCTTTTTCTTTTTTCTTTTTTTTTTGCTGTAACTGCACAGCATGCAGGATCTTACTTCTCTGACCAGTAATCGAACCCCTGCCTCCTTGCAGTGGAAGCAAGGATTCTTAACAACTGGGCCACCAGGGCAGGCCTCCTTAATTCCAGACTAATCAGGAGAAAACATCAGACAAGTCTCAGTTTAGGAACATTCTACAAAATATTTCACTAGTACTTCACAAATTTGTCAAGATTATTAGAAGCAAGGAAAGTCTAAGAAACTTACAACCAAGAGTTGCCAAAGGAGACATGACAACTAAATGTAATGTATTTAGTATCCTGGATTGGATCTTTCCTAGAAAAGAGAAAGTCATTAGGTAAAAGCTAAGGAAATCTGAATATGATATGAGCTTTAGTGAACGGCAATATAGTAAAACTGGCTCATTAGTTATGACAAATATAAGATGGTAACAATAGGGGAAAGTACATGGGCTCTCTCTGTAGTATCTTCACAACTTTTCTATAAATTTAAAACTATTCTAAAATAAAATATTTAATTTTGAAAATAAATGAAATAGAGATAAGGAAGAAACAATTTAATATACCAATGTTAGAAATTAAAGATGTCTTCAAACACGAAAGTTCTGATTGTCTGAGATATATATATGGCAGTCTTTGTGGGTTAGCATTAATCTAAAAATGTTCTTTGATGACATACTCGTTCAATGTATTTGAATAAAACAAAAAAGATTTATATCTGAAAGTTGGAAAAGATCTTGGAAATATTCTCACCCATACTCTTTTATGAATTAGCTAGTACAGATCTAAGAGTCAGAAGGTAAACCCAGAAGGCAAGTGCCCTAACTCCAAGCCCCCAAATTTTGAAGACTTACTGCAACAAAATGCCAACTGAATACAAGTGTTCTGATCTGCTCCCAATCAGCTCCTGCCGTTGATCAGTTAGTTCCTATGGAAAGATTAGGAATTTCAGACTCACAGGCTGAAATCTGGTATAACCCCCCAATATTTCCCAATAACTTAAAATTTAAAGTGATCTAGATATTGGTATACCTGAATATAGTACTTTAAAAATCACTGGTATTTCTTGATTCTTTGCTTTAAAGCTGCTTTATAGCCCTGGAGTGTTAGAGCTGGTGTATTCAGACTTCTGCTAGCTCAAAGTCTGAGCAGGTTTTCCACTTACACCCGAAAACATCCCAGGGAGAGAAAGAACTTACCATACCTTTCAGCCACGTATGCCCCACCTCAGTGACCCCATAGGGATGTGAGACACTAGAGTCAGGAAAAAAAAAAAAATGCTCTTCTGTATTCTCCTATCATCTCTTGGAGTGGCTGAGGATCTCTCATATGTAACTAAAATGCATTCATCGAGGCCACTTGTTATGATTGTATAGATTGTCCACTGTACAATGAGCACAGTCACACATGATTCCCCTGCTTAGGACTGACATCAAGCCAATCAGAGTTGATATTTCAAATGAGAAGTCAAGGTTTTTATATTTTCTTTAACTCTTACGATGGCTAAAGCTCTTTTTCAATATGTAGTTAACACTCTGTTAGATGGTGATTGTTTTTATACGTTTATTATTATTTGAAAAAATACAGGCAGGAAGTATGCTTTAATATTCCTTCTTTATTTTGAATGTCCAGCAAGCTTTTAAACCCCTCCTGCTTTCCCAAACGAAGGAGCTTGGGTATCCTGGTGCATAGGCTAGGTTACTTGATTTAATAGCACCTCAGCCTGAGAGTCCAGTGAATCCACGCTAGAGATAAGTCAGATTTCTTGATTCCCCATCCAGTATCCTAGATACTAAATTGTAATAATTTAGAATTGATGGGATCTATTTTTATTATTTAATATAATGCTGGAAACGAATTATACAGCCAGCCATTGTGAGTTGTCATTTAAAAATACATACAGTGTCAAGTACTGGATTCAAAGATTCTCTCTGAATATGCTCACCATGAACTATATCTGAAATAGTAGAACTATTCTGCCTTCCAGTAAAAATGTATTCATCCTTACTGAGAGCCTCTCTCTGAGTTATTTTCACCTGGAGAAGGGGGACAATACTGTTCTGAAGTATTCTAAAATATCATGCCAACCCAAAATAACATGGTAGATACTTCTAGGGGAGAGAACACTTCAATTTAACAGTTTCCACAACCCCAGGTCTCAAAGGAGGATAAGTAGCTGTTTGAGTTGGCCATCTTAGCACAACTCTTCTTTTTTTTTAA
The DNA here is from genome assembly GCF_029378745.1 of Bos indicus. Lineage (NCBI taxonomy): Eukaryota > Metazoa > Chordata > Mammalia > Artiodactyla > Bovidae > Bos > Bos indicus. Next base: position 44,795,377 of record NC_091768.1, read on the forward strand.
ATTTCTTTTATTGAAGTATAGTTGATTTATAATGTTGTGGTACTTTCTTCTGTACGGCAAAGTGATTCATATATATATATGAATATTTATTTATATATATATATATGCATTCTTTTTTGTGTTCTTTTCCATTATAGTTTATCACAGGATATTGAATATAGTTCCCTGTGCTATACAATAGGTCCTTGTTGTTTATGCATCCTGTGTATAATAGCTTGCATCTGCTAGTCCCAGTTCATTCCCCTCCCACCCCCTCCCCCTTGGCAACCACAAGTCTGTTCCCTATAACACAATTATTCTAAAGTAGAATAAGCAGTCACATTGATAAGATTCACTCATAGATCAAGAACTAGATTATCACAGCATCTGCTGTAATTAAATGTCCTGGGCTTGCACTTCTGAAATGCAGACAGCCAAGACAGTCCCAGATGAAGTGGGTCAAAGAGCAATATATTCAACTACTGCCTAACTTTTCTATTTGGTGGCACAACTGTTCAGTAACCGCTAGATAGATAGAGTTTACCAGATCCAAAAGAGAAGACCTTCTAGATAGAAGGAAAAAAATCTCCTATCTTAGATAATGTAAACTTCCTTAGAAGAGGATTTCATTCAGGGACATTTACTTTCAAAAATGTCATGATATTTTATTTCTTGTGACACACTCCAGTCAAGCAATAATTAACATCAACTTTTGAGGAGAGGAATTTCCAAGCAAGTATGTCATTTCCTTTCAAGATATACTTCATATTCTGCCAATTGTAAATGTTGAGCATTGTATACAGGAAAGATGGCACCTACGCAGGTAGAGGATCACAGTTTCCCATTCTAGATCGGTGCTGTCCAGCAGAGCTTTCTGTACTGATGGAAACATACTCTAGTTGTTCTATATTGTCCAATCTGGTAACCACTAGCCAGATATGGATACTGGGCACTTATAATGTGGCTGGTGTGACTGAGGAACTCAATTTTAATTGTACTTAATTTACATAAAGTATCCACATGTACCTAGAGGGTACCTCATTGGGCAATGCAGCAACAGACACCACGTTATATCCTCTCTCGAAGAAGGGAGAATATCATATCACATGGATCAAAGTAAGCACTAGTGTTTGAAGCGTATGGGGCTTTGTGCCCATCATTTCTTCATTAAGTCTCTCCAGCTGTAAGACAGAAACTTATGACTCATCAGAGAAGGATGAGTTTCAATAGAAGTTTGAGTATTTTTCAGAATTTTATGTGAATCATGTATTCGTAATCCTACAAATTTCTGTATTTATGCCATTTGATTCCATTTCATTTAATGTTAATAAAACAATGACATATGGAACTGGGTAAAATGCTATGGAAAAAAACTCTTGAAAATAGAGGCTAGGAGGTAGACAGTCTCTTAAAGGAATTTATAATTTTAATAATATGAATGTTTAGATAGTATGTTACTCTTTGAAAATTAAAGAGAAGATATACAAGCTATAGTCTTCAGCACTTTCTGAATTATAGACTTGTTCATTCAGCTGCCCACTTGACACCTCTTCTTAGGCTTAGGATGGACAAAAGAGAATTTTATGTGACCATGTAACTTCAAGTGACTTAGTTTATCAGGTATACCTTGATTTGGAGATTTAATTACATTATATATTAGCAGTATTTGAATCTTTATAAAATTCTCTATATTAAAAGAATATATTAGTTTTAATTAACCATCATCAAGTTGATCATCAAGATTACAGGGCAACCAATAGAGGAAGACTGAAAAAAATATATAGGGTACAATCCTTGTTGGGATTAGGAATTTTTGATTCATATAAAATTCTGAAAAAATTCTAACTTTTGTTGAAATCCATCCTTCTCTGATGTATAAATTTATAGCTGAAGAAATTTAATGGTGACATTATGACACAAAGCCCCATGCTCTCCAAACATCACATTTACTTTTTTATTCTTACCCTGGTGCTTACCCTGATCCAATCACTTTGAATGGTTAAGATCAGCAAAATTTTAATAAATAAATAAGGCTTTACATTTTTAATAGTTCTTTGGGATACATTTTAATGAGATCTGAGCTACGATAAAATGTAAAATGTAATGACATTGCATATTGTCATGTATATTAACTTTCTTCCAAAACATTTAATACAAAAATGCCAAACTTGTATAACATGCAAAAAAAACCTCCTAAAGATGTTACTCCATGCTTCTGTATCTAAGTTTAAAATAAAGATATGAAAGACCCATCTGAATATTACTTTACATGGCAGTTTAGTATCCTAAGACCTTTAGCCACAGCCAGATTCAAAATGACTGGAAGAAAATGCTAAATTCAATTGTTTATAAGACATACTCATTTTTAAAGCCTTACTTTTCAGTTCCTGTTACATACATATTTTCTTTCTATCCCAGAGTCTTTTAATGTGAAGCTTTAGTTTTCTCATCAGGTTTAAAATGATCAAAACCAACCAAATGTTCTCTGAAATTCTAAGTCAAAGGCAGTTCGCTTTCTCTTCACTTACTAAAGATTGGATTTTTGCTGCCACCTGTTGACAATAATTGTGAATAATAAATCTTGTCACCACAAATCACAAACTTGGATAGTTGAATAGCTCATTGGAAATCCATCCCTATTATTTCTTTTATTTTATGAATGATAAAGGCTTCCCTGATGGCTTAGCAGATAAAGAATCTGCCTGCAGTGCAGGAGATGCAAAAGAGGAGGGTTCAATCCCTGGCCGGAAGGAGGAAATGGTAACCCACTCCAGTATTCTTGCTTGAGAAATCCCATGAGCAGAGGAGCCTGGTGGGTTACAGTCCACAGAGTCACAAAGAATCAGACATGACTGAGTGACTGAAAACACAAGTGAACAGTAAAAGGATTCAGAAGGGCTAAGTGACTTTCCCAAGGTTACTCAAAAGGGGCAAACCTAAGAGCAGACTGCAGGTCTGGGCCTGGGAGTAGAGTGTTGATTTTCCTGTATCAGTTCTTCTCACTTGTAGAGATAGCAGAACACCTGAAATGCATGGTGCTCTGTGCGAATCCAGAGATACTGATGTTTCAATCCATTACATTAACTAGTTGTATTTTTGCCATATGGAAGACCAAGTCTATGCCTCTCTAAATATTGCAGCAAGTAGGTCTACTTGGTCTGATGTTCAAGCCAAAACAAACGTGTCTGAGTGGGGTGGGAAGGTGTCCACAGGAGTGACTGAAGGGCCTTCTGGGAAAGAGTTCTTCTTTCTGAGAGATGAGAGCTGAGGTTCACAAGTCTGACCAAAGAGGACCTGAGACCCTGGGTGTGACATGAAGTGGCTAAAGGCTTTATGTGAGTCTGAAAGAGAAAGAGCTTAAAATAAAAGAGTCGGTAAAACCTGAGAGTGCTTCACACTGTGGGCCCTGGCTTCCTCAGCAAAAGGAGACAGCTCCTCTGAGGCTTTAGCCCATTTCACAGGCACCATCCCTTCTTGGGGGTGAGGGAGGGAGAGGTCCATATCCTTCAACTTGGGCATCATGTGCTTGCAGGAGGCACACAGAGAGTCAGAGCAAAGGCAGAGGACTGCATGATGTCCCTGCCTGACCAGATTGATTAGCAACTCCTAGAATTAGTTGAGAGAGGAGCTCTGCAGGACTTGGAGTTCTCTTGATTACTGCCAGTAGCATGGCTAGAGAGATGTTGTTTGGCTTCTTGTACTTTGAGCACCCTCATATCCTCAGGGCTTCGCTGATAGCTAGGTTGGTAAAGAATCCTCCCGCAGTGCAGGAGACCCTGGTTCAATTCCTGGGTCTAGAAGATCTGCCAGAGAAGGGATAGGCTACCCACTCCAGTAGTCTTGGGCTTCCCTTGTGGCTCAGCTGGTAAAGAATCCGCTTGGAATGTGGGAGACCTAGGTTCAATCCCTGGGTTGGGAAGATCCTCTGGAGGGGGGAACAGCTACCTGCTCCAGTATTCTGGGCTGGAGAATTCAATGGTTGCAAAGAGGCAGATACAACTAAGCAACGTTCACTTCACTTCACTTCACTTCACTCTGAACACCAGGTTGGTGCCATAGCACCGGTATTTGTTCATTCACACATTACAAATATAATGTTGAAAAATTGTGGATAATTAATTAAAAAAAGAAAACCTAGCAATCATGATAATCTAAAGAAAAGTTGTTAGATCTTAATTTAATCTCTCTAAGCCTTGGTTTCCTCATATGTAAAATGAAAACGTTTTTAACATACCCTTTCTACCTGCCTGAGATATTTGAGAAAGTGCCTTAAAGTTGTAAGACTTACTCAGAAGTTTTAAAAGCCAGTGTTTGTTTCACTACATTTTTATCACCCTAACATGATGACTGGAGAAGGCAATGGCACCCCACTCCAGTACTCTTGCCTGGAAAATCCCATGGACAGAGGAGCCTGGTGGGCTGCAGACCACGGGGTCGAGAGGAGTCGGAAACGACAGAGCGACTTCACTTTCACTTTTCACTTTCATGCATTGGAGAAGGAAATGGCAACCCACTCCAGTGTTCTTGCCTGGAGAGTCCCAGGGACGGGGGAGCCTGGTGGGCTGCCGTCTATGGGGTCGCACAGAGTCGGACATGACTGATGTGACTTAGAAGCAGCAGCAGCAGCAACATAATGACTAGGGAACACGTTAGGATGGAGCCTCTGTCAATGTGGATGGCGTCCATGAGTATCTACACATGAACAGAGCCCCCTACTGGTCTATACTGGACATGGCGTGAGAGCAAGAAAACATCTGATGATTTAAACCACTGAGATTTAGGGATTATTACCTTAACAGGTGCACAGTGGTAAAGAGTCTACCTGCCAGTGTAGGAGGCATAAGAGATACGGGTTCAATCCCTGGGTCAGGAAGATTCCCTGAAGGAGGAAATGGCAATACTCCAGTATTCTTGCCTGGAGAATTCCACAGACAGCAGAGCCTGGTGGGCTGCAATCCATGGTGTCACAAAAAGTAGTACACAGCTGAGCACACACACACCTCAACATTACCTGGGCATCCTTACTGATCCACCATCCTAGCCACATCTGGGATACAGATGTAAAATACAGAGAAACAATACCAGTCAAGTGGAAGTGATTGAAGGAGAGCTTCTTGGAAGAGATGGTTTAGGGAAAGGTTTTTTTAAAAAAGTCTGAAAGAGTAAGAGATGAGCATTACTAATGAAAGAATTATTATGTGCATATGGCTAGCTTAATTTGAAATAAAGATAAGAATCAAAAAAACTTAAGAATCAGATGATCAATAATAACTATGTGATGTTTTTAGACAATATCCCATACTAATCTCTGATACAATATCATACCTAAAAAACTGGCTTTTTTGTTATTGTTTAGTCACTCGGTTGTGTCCAACTCTGTGACATTATGGACTATAGCCCACCAGACTCCTCTGTCCATGGTATTTTTCAGGTAAGAATACTGGAGTAGGTTGCCATTTTGTTCTCCAGAAACTGGCTTTAAGGAGAATCAATTCTTTGCCTGCATTTCTATGAGGCTTCTATATTAAATGAAAAGAAAAATTAAAAGCCCAACATGCAGACATCCCTTTGCTTGGTGGTTGTTGTTGGGCAGTCGCTAAGTCACGTCTGACTCTTTGTGACCCCATGGACTGCAGCAAGCCAGGCCTCCCTGTCCCTCACTATCTCCCAGAGTTTGCCCAAGTTCATGACCATTGAGTCAGTGATACTATCCAACCACCTCATCCTCTGTCACCCCCTCCTCCTTTTGCCTTCAATCTTTCCCAGCATTAGGGTCTTCTAGGTAGTACCTTGCTTATTTATCATGCCAGTGGAGGTCTCTATGAATAAAAACACAGATTTTTCAATATCTGAATTTGGACAAAAATGGAGACAGATCCAAGGACATAAACAGATAAAAAATTCTTCATGAACAAAATTTCCATCCCTGGTTTTCTCTGCTGATGTCAACTTTAAACTCTCGGTGGGGACAGGTATCTCCAAATCTCTGTTTTGCCACTTTGACCCACACCTTCGCAGTGTTATGAAAATGACCCAGAAGACATCTATCGCTGAGTGAAAGGATACTTTACCAGGATGACACAAGTGAAAGAAAGAACCCAACAATGAGACTTTTGATGGAGAGCCCGAGGGTTTCCTAATAGCAAATAGGACTAATCAGTGGTTATGAAAGCAGCAACTCCTACTCCCATTAAATCAACACACACACCTCTTTCTCTGCCTCCCTAAGGAACCACAGGGAGAGCAGTGCACCGCGTTCTCCAAACCAGACAGGTCGAACTTCTCTGCCCTCCCTGAGCACAAGAGGAAGAAAGCCTCCACACAAAAGAAATGTTTTTATTGGCTGTCAGTTCAGAGCATGTTGACATCCCTGTTTGTATGAATTCACCGGTCAGTCTGGGTGTGGTTGCTCCTTTTGAAAGCTGAGTCTTGAGGAAGAAGGTCAAATGAGCCACTGCTGTTGTGCTCTTCTGAGCGTGATTGCATCCTTGCCCTCATTGCGTGTGTGGCCTTGGAATTGGTGTCTTGCTAACCCAGAGCACCACCTACTGATTCACCAACCAGCATTTCTGGTTACCCCCACTGACCAGCAGGGCCAGACTCTTTCCTTAAAACAGATGGAGTTGGGCAAGCAAATGGCCAACCATGCTGAGAGTCAGAGGCGATTGATCAAAGGATGGGATATAGTTGAGGAAAGACTGGTGGTGAGCAATGACATAAATAGTCCAAGGGGACCTATATACAACCGCAGGAGGGAATTAGGGAATGAAAGAAGACAAGGACTGTGAGATAATCAGAGGCAAGCAGACAAAGGGCTTTGAGGGAAAGTGTGAGCAATTTTGGTTCTGATTCACAGTCCACCAGCTTGTCCCCCCAGATCCTCAAATCCTCTTCTTACCTGCATGTCACTGAGCTCCACGGTTTCCCAGTTCCTTGCCTTTGGTGTAGCCATGTGACTGGGCTCTGATTAATGGCAGGTAAGAGGAAGTACCATAAAAGCCACCTGTTCACTCTTCCCATGTCCCCTTCTCACTGGCTGTGGTGGTGACGTTGGAAACCATGTGTCAGTAACAGATCGCTGCCATCAGCCTGGATCTCTGCCAGGAAGAGAGCCCACTGTCTCTTTCCTACCTGTAACTGCTAATCTGAAACCTCTCCATTCTATAAAGTGAGAGAGAGAGAAACTTCTCGTTCTCTAAGCCACTGACTATTTAGGGTTTCTTTGTACTGCAGCAAAACTTACCCTGGCTCTTATCATTCTTTATCACATCCCTGACATTGCCTGACTCACAAACTATCATTTACTATCAGTCTAGTGCATGACTCTCCTAGTTCCCTATTACAGTGAATATAGGTGACCTGTCTGGCTTGACCAGTTTCCTTCTCCAGCTTCATCTGTCCTTGCTACCCTCATAGTCATACGCACTCCAAATGTACCGAACATTTGTGCTTCCTCACACGCATCTTGGCCCCTCAGCTCTCGGCATTTCCAGAGGATGCTCCCTGAGACACTCCCCTTCCCCTCCCACTTCACTTCCTCCCTCCTGATCTGTACCTGGTTAAGTCCTACCCAATCTTCCAGTTGCAACTTGGCCATTGCTACCCTGGAGAACTCTTCTCTACCCCTCCAGGACTGACTTAAGTGACCTCTTCACACTCATAGCACCTGATCCTATAGGTCCTACTGCACTCATTTCCCTCCAGAATCTAGGATCCAGGAGCACATGAACTGTATAATATTCATTTCTGAATCTCCAGATTCTTGCATGGTGCCCAGAATGTGGCATGCAGTCAACAACTATTTATCAAATGAAAAACTTGTGAAGTGGCCATCAAAATCCTAATGTACAATCTGAAATAATGTTTGAGAATAAGACAACATATTTGATAATTTTTATAATTCCATTGCTTAATTCAGTTGCCTGCACATATCTAACTGATTATCTTATTTGAGAAAGGTTTATGTTTTATTATTTGAGGGAGAAATGTCAGCAGAAATTTGATGCCTGACCCAATATTTGCATTTTATCCTAAAAGTGACTTTTATCCATTTTCCTAGTTGTACTTCTGTATGCGTAAGAAGTAAAATTTTTCCTAAGTGATAACTGGAAAAATTCCAGCAAGATCGATGCAAAAATGGAAACAAATATGTGTGAGGAATGGATGTCCCTAATAACTGACACAAACACAAAAGAAATACTTTAATTAAATATAGCAACAAGTTTAGAATTGTGGCTAAGGTGTTAATTTGAAACATGGAAGATTTTAGTGGCTTGTCAAATCCTATAGACTGACAAATAAAAATCTGATCAGGAATTCTTAGACTTGTGAAAATCTGTTAGAAGCTGATTTCAGTGATGGAATGGGTATATACACACACAAACACACACACACACGCACACACACACACACACACTCAAATATTTCAAGAGAATGGATTCTGAAGAGCTAAGGATAGGAAACAAACAAAAAAATCCTGTTAAGGTTTTTTATTATTACGGCAAATCTTGAGTTTCCAGGTAAACTTTCAGAAACACACCATGTGTTTGCACATATTGTGACATGAGATAGTCTTATAATGTTGTGCTGTGCTTAGTTGCTCGGTCATGGCGAACTCCTTGTGATCCCATGGACTGTAGCCTGCCAGGCTCCTCTGTCCATGGGAATTCTCTAGGCAAGAATACTGGAGTGGGTTGCCATGCCCTCCTCCAGGGGATCTTCCCAACCCAGGGATTGAACCTGGGTCTCCCGCATTGCACTCACTCCAGCGTTCTTGCCTGGAGAATCCCAGGGACTGGGGAGCCTGGTGGGCTGCCGTCTATGGGGTCGCACAGAGTCAGACACGACTGATGTGACTTAGCAGCAGCAGCAGCAGCTCCCGCATTGCAGATGGATTCTTTACTGTCTGAGCCACAAGGGAAGCCCAAGAATACTAGAATGGGTAGCCTAGCCCTTCTCCAAGGAATCTTCCCAACCTAGGGATCAAACTGGGGTCTCCTGCATTGCAGGCAGATTCTTTACCAGCTGAGCTACCTAGGAAGCCCAGTCTTATACTAAATAATATATTTTTTTAAATAGTTGTACATTCTTTCTAGAGCAGATTGCAGGTGGGCAGTCCTGGGCTAGATACACAGGATGAATGATGAGTGCTCTTGGCAGTTGTGGGTGGTATGCACATGCATTTTCATGGAAATCGTCTTAATCAGGATAGACCTGAAGCAATTGGTATCACTGCAAACTTCCAGGGTTTAGTACGTCAGGGAAGGGACATCTAACTTCACTTGAGGATCCGGGTAAAACTATTGGACAATGTACTTGAGAATCAAGCGGGGATCGATAGCTTAAAATATAGTCTCAGAAGTTGGCCTTAGAAGAAAATGTCCCCAGAGGGTTTTAACCCACGAGCAAGTGAGCAGATTTAAGAAGGGAAATATCCCAAGAGCCTCATGCAACATTTTTAGAGACTGTACCATAGTATAAGCATTTCCAAGTTCTCTATGAATTGGAAACGTCCCCAGATAATGCTTACTCTTAAGAGCTTGAAAAGCAGAGCTACCAATTCTGAGTCAGGCCAGCAGAGGGCAGAGTAGTGAACTTTGAAACACCGGTGGCTGAGGCTTAGGAGAGTTTCGTAGATAGTATGAATCAGAGCCTGTTTGTGAATAAGGAGTAGGGGATTGCCGGTGAAATCGGGGCTACCTTGATGAGGTAAAGAAACCATCAGGATTGAGTCCAGACTACTGATGAGTAGACTGTAGAGTGTGACAATTAGAATTGGTCTCTACTTAAAGAATATGGACAGTTAGCTCGTTTCTAATGCCAGAGACAGGAGAAAAGGACAGCAAATGGTGCCCAGACATCCTTCCAAGAATCTGCAACTGGCACCCCAGGTCCTTCTGGCCCAAGTGAGAATCTGACACTCTGCTCTCTCCTGCACATTCCTTCTAGACATAGGCATGGCAGGAGATTGGTCTTGGACCTGAGAAAACCCTTAGCCATCGCTTACTGCCAGCCACCTGGATGGGAGAATATCCTCCCTTGCCCCAAGCTGGGAAGAGATATTGCTTCCTTCTTTACCCACTGGATTCCATATCATTAGGCTTCTACCCAAAAGAAGTTCATGCGTTACCAGAGATTCATGTGGTTTGAGCCCCCATAGGTAGATTGGAAAGGGAAGACAAGTGAGCTCTATGTACTATGAAAGCTTATTTTTGAGCTCGGTACGCAGTCTAAGATGTGAAAAGAGGTCCTGGGAGCATCCAGACTTGCTGTCATTGGACTCCGTGGATAGAAAGCTTTGAGAGGGGCCACAGGACCTCCAGCATAAACTCAGAAGCTTCCCTGGACTGCTACTAGCTCTTAAAAAGAAATGCAGAAAGATATCCTGAGGCTCTGAGCCACTGCTCCATAGCTTTCCTACTGACTGCTTACTGAATACTGTTTATAAAAATCTGCAATCAGCGTGCTTACTAGTGCTTCACCCTTGAACTTTTACATCTTGTGGAGACATCCCTGCCCTACTTTCTTGCTGGCCCTTAAATAAACCACACAGCTGGTTGTGAATTCTCCAGGTGCCATGAGCAGTGATCCATCATGCAGGAACTTCTTCAAGGCCCTCCTGCCCCTCTTTATCCTCTTCTAACAGTTCAGACTCAGACAAGCTCTGATTTCCCTGGCCCCAGACTCTGGGTGTCTGTTGCTGTGCACAGCCCTCACTTTGATGTCTGCCTTTAGATCGCTCAGACTTGGCAGGCTTCAAATTCAAAACCTACTGTTGGATCTTGATCCCATAGAGTGGCTTTGCAGTTTGAGCACCACTCAATCCCACCTGAGGGGTACCTACTGGCCCAGAGGAGGGCTCCACTCCTTCTCTGTGCTTACGTGACAGTCAGGTCAGTCTCTGGTCCCCAAAGCTCAACAAAGGAAACTGAGCTGGCAGCAGCTTAGCAGGCTATCTGGTGAAGAGATTCCCTCTGCTGACAAGAAAGTTGACAAAACAACCTCAAAGAGTGGCCTTGGGCCATTTGTGTCTTTGATGCCAGGGTTATGCCAGGAAATTCAAGATCAGTTAACTATGAGTTTAAAACCATCAGTTTCCATCGTGACTTTCAGTTGAATGGATGGAGAATAAAAAAATCAATAAATATTGTCTGAGATTTACTCTTGCAATTAAGAACACACATGTGCGTGTGTGTAATGTCTCTTTAGTCATGTCCGACTCTTTGTGACCTCATGGACTGTAGCCGACCAGACTCCTCTGTCCGCTGGATTCTCCAGGAAAGAATACCAGAGTGGATTGCCATTTCCTCCTCCAGGGGATCTTCCCAACCCAGGGATTGAACCCAGGTCTCTTACGTCTCCTGCATTGACGACAGGCAGATTCTTTACCACTGACTCACCAAGGAAGCCCCCCACCCTTACCCCCGCCACACACACACTCTATAAAAGGCTATGGCATCTTGATTTTTCAAAGTGCAATGGGTTATTTATTCAAATATTGCCACTACAAAAGTGATAGGAAAGGAAATGTGCAGGTCCTTTCATTTTTTTTATATTACCCCCTTAATTTCAAAGGGCTCTTTGAGAACTAATACCTCTCATTTTAAAGAAATGTCTACCTGTGTTCCCACAATCCCATCAGTTTTACTTCAACTTTTTTCCTTTTGTGAAAGTCAAATATTAATTTTTTAAAATTTAATTTTATTTTACTTTTGGCTACGCTGAGTCTTTGTTCCTGAAGGTGGGCTTTTCTCCAGTTGTAGCAAGTGGGGGCTACTCTCTAGTTGTGGTGTTAAATTTATTTTAAAATAATATTATATAAGCCACTGTATGTGTACACCAAAGTTTATTCAATCTATTGGTAATGGACATATTATGCTCAAATACCACTATAAACATTCTTATACATGTATCCTGGTATATATGTATACATTTCTCTAAAGAATGGAGAACATTATTGGAAATTTAATGGAATCGCCAGTGGTAGTGCATTTGTGTGTTCACCTTTACCAGGAAAAGCAGGACTGTTTTCCAAAATGTTTTTATAAATCTGTGCTCTGCCCCGCCACCACCCCCAACCCCTCTATGGTATCAGTAGTACCTGAGCGGCATTTCCTTTGCTCTTCATTCTCTCTCATAGTTGATAATTTCAGAATTAATTTTTCTAATCTATTGGGCTTTTCATAGTTATTTGCATTTATGTGATTACTAGTAAAGCACCATTCCATGTGTTAATAGGTGATTTGGCTTTCTTCCTTTATGAAGGGCCTATTTAAATCTTTTGCCCATTTTCCACTGAGCTGATAAATGAGCTCTTGTTGATTTGTCAGAATTTTAAAAATATATTCAGCATGCTAGATGTTGATAGTTGCATGTGATATAGATATGATTGTCTTTAATGTAGACTTTTCCTTTCACTCTGTTTATGATGTATTTTGATGAATGAGGTTCTTAATGTAGCTAGAATTATCATTCTTTTCCTTTATGGTTTCTGTTTAAGAAATCCATCTCCATTCTAAAACTCCCAAGAGGATTTTTTTCCCCTGTTCTGTCTTAAAAGTTTACTGCTCTTTCTTTGTGGTAGCTTTTTAATCTACCTGGCTTACCTGGTAGCTCAGCTAGTAAAGAATCTGCCTACATACAGGAGACCTCCGGTTCAGATTTCAGGGTTGGGAAGATCTCCGGAAAAGGGATAGGCTACCCACTCCATCATTCTTGTGCTTCTCTGGTTGCTCAGATGGTAAAGAAGCCGCCTGCATTGTAGGACACCTGGGTTCGATCCCTGGGTTGGAAAGATCCCCTGGAAAAGGGAATGGCTACCTGCTCCAATACCTTGCCTAGAGAATTCCATGAACAGAGGAGCCTAGCGGGCTACAGTCCACAGCATCACAGAGTCAGATACAACTGAGTGACCTACTTCCTTTAATCTACCTGCAATTTATTTCTATGTTCAATATGAGCTATACGTCCACATTAAACATTTCTATATTGACATAATTTTTGTTGTTGTTATTCAGTCACTCAGTTGTGTCTGACTCATTGTGACCCCATGGACTGCAGCATGCCAGGCTTCCCTGTCCTTCTCTATCTCCCAGAGTTTGCTCAAACTCATGTCCATTGAGTCAATGGTGCCACCCAATCATTTCATCCTCTGTCACCTCTTCTCTTCCTGTCCTCAATCTTTCCCAGCATCAGGGTCTTTTCCAATGAGTCAGTTCTTTGCATCAGGTGACCAAATTATTGGAGCTTCAGCTTCAGCATTAGTCCTTCCAGTGAATATTTAGGGTTGGTTTCCTTTAGGATGGACTGGTTAGATCTCCTTGCAGTCCAAGGGACTCCCAAGAGTCTTCTCCAGCACCACAATTCAAAAGCATCAATTCTTTGGTGCTCTGCCTTCTTTATGGTTCAACTCTCACATCTGCATATGACTACTGCAAAAACCATAGCTTTAACTATATAGACCACTGTTGGCAAAGTGATGTCTCTGCTTTTTAATATGCTATCTAGCTTTGTCATAGCTTTTCTTTCAAGGAGTAAGTGTCTTTGAATTTCATGGCTGCAGTCACTGTCCACAGTGATTTTGAAGCCCAAGAAAATAAAGTCTGTCACTGTTTCCATTTTCTCCCCATCCGTTTGCCATGAAGTGATTGGGACTGGATGCCATGGTCTTAGTTTTTTGAATGTTGAGTTTTAAACCAGTTTTTTCACCCTCCTCTTCACCTTCATCAAGAGGCTCTTTAGTTCCTCTTCTCTTTATGTCATTAGAGTGGTGTCATCTGCATATCTGAGGTTGTTGATATTTCTCCCAGCAATCTTGCTTCCAGTATGTGATACAACCAGCCCAGCATTTCATATGATGTACTCTGCATACAAATTAAATAAGCAGGATGACAATATTCACTCTTGTCATACTCCTTTCTCAATTTGGAACCAGTCTGTTATTCCATGTCTGGTTCTAACTATTGCTTCTTGACCCGCATACAGGTTTCTCAGGAGGCAGGTTAGGTGGTCTCGTATTCCTATTTCTTTAAAAATTTTCCACAGTTTGTTGTGATCCACACAGTCAAAGGGTTTAGTGTAGTCACTGAAGCAGAAGTAAATGTTTTTTCTGGTATTCTCTTGTTTTTTCTATCATCCAACAGATGTTGGCAATTTGATCCCTGGTTCCTATGGCTTTTCTAAATTGAGCTTGAACGTCTGGAAGTTCTCAGTTCACATACTGTTGAAGCCTAATTTGAAGGATTTTGAGCATTACCTTGCTAGCATGTGAAGTGAGTGCAATTGTGCAGTAGTTTGAACATTCTTTGGCACTGCCCTTCTTTGGGATTGGAATGAAAACTGACCTTTTCCAGTCCTGTGGCCACTGCTGAATTTTCCAAATTTGCTGGCATATTGAGTGCAGCACTTGAACAGCATCATCTTTTAGGATTTGAAATAGCTCAACTAGAATTCCATCACCTTCACTAGCTTTGTTTGTAGTAATGCTTCCTAAGGCCCTCTTGACTTCATTTATAAAGTCAAGTTTTGAACTTCATTCCTTAAATGCTGTTTTAGCAGCATTTACTATGCTTCATGTTCTAGCACCATTTATTATATAAAAGGGCTTCCCAGGTAACTCAGTAATAAAAAAGTTCATCTGCCATTGCAGTAGACACAGGTTCCATCTTTGGGTCAGAAAGATCCCCTGGAGAAGGAAACAGCAACCCACTCTCATTTTCTTGCCTCGGAAATCCCATGGACAGAGGAACCTGGTGGGCTACAGTCAATGGGATCACAAAGAGTCAGATAGAGCTGAGCAACTAAACAACAACAACAAATATATACAAAAATCTATCTGTTCCTCTGTATCATATAATTTCCTGTTGATTCCTTCTAGTATATTTTTAATTTCAGTTATTGTATTCTTCAGCTCTTCTTTGTATTTTCTAACTCTGTTAAACTTCTCACTGTATTTATCCTTTCTTATCCCAAGTTCATTGAGCAGCTTTATGATCATTACCTTGAACTCTTTATTGTGTAAATTGCTCATCTCCACTTCACTTAGTTCTTCATCTGGTTTTATCTTGCTTCTTAATTTAGAATATATTCCTCTGTCTCCTCATTTTGCCTAACTCTGTTTTTATTTCTGTGTATTACGTAGGTTGGTTATGTTTCCCAATCTTGGGGTAGTGGCCTTATATAGATGTCCTGCAAGGACCATCAGCACACTCCTTTCTACCCCACCAGAGCTCCATGCTATAGGGCTTTCCCCTACGTGGGCTACATGGGCTCTTCTGTTGTGATGGGGCTGTCTGCTGTGGGTATGCTGGAAGGTGGGATTGGCCACTTGGCTGCCAGGTTCTGCTTCATGCAAAGGCTACCAGCATCCTGGCAGGCAGGGGTGGGTCCTTGGACATTGCTTGGCTGGGGCAGAGGGAGCCCAGTGCTGGTACTGGTCCACTGGTGTGTGGGATGGGTCCCCACACAACTGGCTGCTTGACTTGAGGCATCCCAGAACTGATGCTGATTGGCTAGTTGGGCAAGTAATCCCCCAGGGCTAATAGGCTCTCAAAGGACTGAAAATTCATCATTACTGATTAATTTCCACTGAGTATAAAATTTACATTCTGGAGAAAAGCAGTATGTCAGGTGTGTTAATCATTGTGTTCAATTCTTTTGTGCTTTACTTACTCTGCTTACTAATTACTAAGAAATTTTTTAAAAATTCCTGTCTTGATTGTGAATTTGTTCCTGTTCATAATGCTATTACTGTTTGCTTTATACTTTATGGTAATATGAGGTTTTTATTATGTGGGCATTCCACCAGCATTGCTTAAGAATTGACATAGACTTCTATATTTAGTACTGTCACAATTCTTATATTTTGATAATTGCTGCTAAGTCACTTCAGTCGTGTCCGACTCTGTGTGACCCCAGATACGGCAGCCCACCAGGCTCCCCCGTCCCTGGGATTCTCCAGGCAAGAACACTGGAGTGGGTTGCCATTTCCTTCTCCAACGCATGAAAGTGAAAAGTGAAAGTGAAGTCACTCAGTCATGTCTGACTCGTAACGACCCCGTGGACTGCAGCTTACCAGGCTCCTCCACCCATGGGATTTTCCAGGCAAGAGTACTGGAGTGGCTTGCCATTGCCTTCGGGTGTAAAATGAGACTTCATTGTGGATTTCTATTTCTCTGATTATTAATGTTATTGTTCAGCTCGGGTGTTTATTGACTGAGTGTGTTTCCATTCAGTCCCTAATCTTCTGACTTTTGTCTTTTATCCTTTCTTCTGTTGGGTTGTTTGTTCATTTTTCAGTCCAAGAGGAAGTTATTTTTATGTATAGCAAATATCTTTTCTCTGTTTGTGTCTTGGTTTTTCACTCTCTTCAGAGAGTCCTTTGATGTCAAGAAGCTTTTTATTTTAACACAGTCAAATTAATGACTGTGTCCTTTATGATGACCTTTTAGTGTGCCATCTTTAAGAAAACGTTTTCTGGCCCCAGTTAAGAAAGAAATTAATTTGTGTATTTGTTTATAAGTCTTAACATTTTACTTTTGAAATCTAAGTTTTAATCCTTTTGGAGTTTATTTTGGGGTGCTTTTATTGTTTGGTTTATTTTTGGAGTTTATTTTGGTATGATATGGGGTAGGAAGGCAATTTTATTTTTTCCTCACAGATAAACATTTATTCTGACTCTCTTTATTACATACAGTTGACCCTTGAACAACATAAAGGCTATGGACATTGATCCCCAAGAATAAAAAATCCACATATAACTTTTGACCCCCCAAATCTTTACTAACATCCCACTGCTGATGAAGGAGAAGGCAATGGCACCCCACTCCAGTACTCTTGCCTGGAAAATCCCATGGATGGAGGAGCCTGGTGGGCTGAAGTCCATGGGGTCACTAAGAGGTCGGACATGACTGAGTGACTTCACTTTCACTCTTCACTTTCATGCATTGGAGAAGGAAATGGCAACCCACTCCAGTGTTCTTGCCTTGAGAATCCCAGGAATGGGGGAGCCTGATGAGCTGCCGTCTATGGGGTCGCACAGAATCGGACACGACTGAAGCGACTTAGCAGCAGCAGCAGCAGCAGCTAGCTGATGAAACCTTACAATTAATAGATAGTTGATTAACACATATTTTGTGTTATATGTATGATATACTGTATTCTTACAATGAAGTTAGAGCAAAGAAAATGTTATTAAGAAAATCATAAGGAAGAGGAAATACATTTACAGTACTGTAGTGTATTTATACCAATAAATTTGCATCATCTGTTTGCAAGATGAATTACCTGTTCGTCAGTACCTACATCAATATTGTCTTATAGAATACAAAATACTGTAAATAGTATAAGTACTACTAATACTAGACATTACAAATGAAAAGATAATGTGATAAAGAAATTCATACTTATTTACAGGTATAATAATTTATGCACCACTAATAAAAAAGCTGCAATGTGGCAGCCTAGTATAAGCAGTAAGATTGCTTGAAGGTAGCCTAGCCTATACATTAATGAATGAATATTTATAAAAGTTTTATGGCTTATGGTATTGCAGTCATATTAATAATAGAGTGTTGGAAACATGGTTTCATCTTTTAAAAAACCACTTACTTGTGATAATAGACTGACAGGAAGTTTCTCCAGCTATGACACAACAAGAGGCATACTAAACGGTAATGTAATTCTTTGAAAGCAAAGTTAAAAAACGGTAAGAAAACTAACACATTATTAATATTATTTTAAATATTACCTTATGCCTATGTAAAGATAGAATACTACCTGCAATATTTTATGAATTCATGACATACTTTTTAATTTTTTTTTAATATTTTTAGGCTATATGGTTCATCTGGAAGTTTTTCCAAAATGTCACAAATATCCCACATTTTTTCCAATATGTTTACTGAAAAACATTCAAATATAAGTGAACCTGTGCAGGGCACAACCATGTCATTCAGGGGTCGATGTAGTTCCTCCATTCTCGGCTAATGTACACTAACAATAGCACCAGGGTCAGTTCAGTTCAGTCGCGCAGTCGTGTCCGAATCTTTGCAACCCCCTGAATCGCAGCACGCCAGGCCTCCCTGTCCATCACCAACTCCCGGAGTTCACTCAGACTCACGTCCATCGAGTCAGTAATGCCATCCAGCCATCTCATCCTCTGTCATCCCCTTCTCCTCCTGCCCCCCCAATCCCTCCCAGCATCACAGTATTTTCCAATGAGTCAACTCTTCGCATAAGGTGGCCAAAGTATTGGAGTTTCAGCTTTAGCATCAGTCCTTCCAAAGAAATCCCAGGGCTGATCTCCTTGCAGTCCAAGGGACTCTCAAGAATCTTCTCCAACACCACAGTTCAAAAGCATCAATTCTTCGGTACTCAGCTTTCTTCACAGTCCAACTCTCACATCCATACATGACCATTGGAAAAACCATAGCCTTGACTAGATGGACCTCTGTTGGCAAAGTAATGTCTCTGCTTTTGAATATGCTATCTAGGTTGGTCATAACTTTCCTTCCAAGGAGTAAGCGTCTTTTAATTTCATGGCTGAAGTCACCATCTGCGGTGATTTTGGAGCCCAAAAAAATAAAGTCTGACACTGTTTCCACTCTTTCCCCACCTATTTCCCATGAAGTGATAGAACCAGATGCCATGATCTTCGTTTTCTGAATGTTGAGCTTTAAGCCAACTTTTTCACTCTCCTCTTTCACTCTCATCAAGAGGCTTTTGAGTTCCTCTTCCCATAAGGGAAGTTCTGCCATAACGGTGGTGTCATCTGCATATCTGAGGTTATTGATATTTCTCCCGGCAATCTTGATTCCAGCTTGTGCTTCTTCCAGCCCAGCGTTTCTCATGATGTATTCTGCATATAACTTAAATAAGCAGGGTGACAATATACAGCCTCGACGTACTCCTTTTCCTATTTGGAACCAGTCTGTTGTTCCATGTCCAGTTCTAACTGTTGCTTCCTGACCTACATACAGGTTTCTGAAGAGGCAGGTCAGGTGGTCTGGTATTCCCATCTCTTTCATAATTTTCCACAATTTATTGTGATCCACACAGTCAAAGGCTTTGGCATAGTCAATAAAGCAGAAATAGATGTTTTTCTGGAACTCTCTTGCTTTTTCCATGATCCAGCAGATGTTGGCAATTTGATCTCTGGTTCCTGTGCCTTTTCTAAATCCAGCTTGAACATCTGGAAGTTCACGGTTCACGTACTGCTGAAGCCTGGCTTGGAGAATTTTGAGCATTACTTTACTGGCGTGTGAGATGAGTGCAATTGTGCGGTAGTTTGAGCATTCTTTGGCATTGCCTTTCTTTGGGATTGGAATGAAAATTGACCTTTTCCAGTCCTGTGGCCACTGCTGAGTTTTCCAAATTTGCTGGCATATTGAGTGCAGCACTTTCACAGCATCATCTTTCAGGATTTGAAATAGCTCAACTGGAATTCCATCACCTCCACTAGCTTTGTTCGTAGTGATGCTTTCTAAGGCCCACTTGACTTCACATTCCAGGATGTCTGGCTCTAGGTGAGTGATCACACCATTGTGATTATCTGGGTCGTGAAGATCTTTTTTGTACAGTTCTTCTGTGTATTCTTGCGACCTCTTCTTAATATCTACTGCTTCTGTTAGGTCCATACCATTTCTGTCCTTTATCGAGCCCATCTTTGCATGAAATGTTCCCTTGGTATCTCTAATTTTCTTGAAGAGATCTCTAGTCTTTACCATTCTGTTGTTTTCCTCTATTTCTAACATATCACAGTTCCCTGTATTTGTCAACTAACACCCAAAAAAGATGTCCTTTTCATTATAGGGGACTGGAATGCAAAAGTAGGAAGTCAAGAAACACTGGGAGTAACAGGCAAATTTGGCCTTGGAGTACAGAATGAAGCAGGGCAAAGGCTAATAGAGTTTTGCCAAGAGAATGTACTGGTCATAGCAAACACTGTCTTCCAACAACATAAGAGAAGACTCTACACATGGACATCACCAGATGGTCAACACCGAAATCAGATTGATTATATTCTTTGCAGCCAAAGATGGAGAAGCTCTATACAGTCAGGAAAAACAAGACCGGGAGCTGATTGTGGCTCAGATCCTGATCTCCTTTTTGCCAAATTCAGACTTAAATTGAAGAGAGTAGGGAAAACCACTAGACCATTCAGTTATGACCTAAAACGAATCCTTCTGATTATACAGTGGGAGTGAGAAATAGATTTAAGGGACTAGATCTGATAGACAGAGTGCCTGATGAACTATGGACGGAGGTTCATGACATTGTAAAGGAGACAGGGATCAAGACCATCCACATGGAAAAGAAATACAAAAAAGCAAAATGGCTGACTGAGGAGGCCTTACAAATAGCTATGGAAAAAAGAGAAGTGAAAAGAAAAGGAGAAAAGGAAAGATATAAGTATCTGAATGCAGAGTTCCAAAGAATAGCTAAGAGAGATAAGAAAGCCTTCCACAGCAATCAATGCAAAGAAATAGAGGAAAACAACAGAATGGGAAAGTGTTCCTGAGTGTTCATTGGAAGGACTGATGCTAAAGCTGAAACTCCAATACTTTGGCCACCTCATGCGAACAGTTGACCCATTGGAAAAGACCCTGATGCTGGGAGGCATTGGGGGCAGGAGGAGAAAGGGACGACAGAGGATGAGATGGCTGGATGGCATCACTGACTTGATGGACATGAGTTTGGGCAGACTCCAGGAGTTGGTGATGGACAGGGAGGCCTGGCGTGCTGTGATTCATGGGGTCACAAAGAGCTGGACACGACTAAGCTACTGAACTGAAGTGAACATATCACAGTTCCCAGTATTTGTGCAATTATTTCTGGCTATTCTACTCTATTCCATTTTTCTATCCCTGTTCATATACCATACCATCTCACTTTGTTGCTGTTCAATTACTCAGTCATGTTCAACTCTTTGCGAGCCCATAGACTGCAGCATGCCAGGCTTTCCTGTCCTTCATCATCTCCCAGAGCTTGCTCAAACTCATGGTCATTGAGTGGTGATGCCATCCAACCATCCCATCCTCTGCTGCCCTCTTTTCCACCTGCCTTCAGTCTTTCCCAGCATCAGGGTGTTTTCTAATGAATCGGCTCTTTGCATCAGGTGGTCAAAGTATTGGAGCTTCAGCTTCAGCATCAGTGTTGGCAATGAATATTCAGGATTGATTTCCTTAGGATGGACTGGTTTGATCTCCTTTCAGTCCAAGGGATTCTTAAGACTACAGTTCAAAAGCATCAATTCTTCAGTGCTCAGCCTTCTTTATGGTCCAACTCTTACATCCATATATGACTACTGGAAAAATCATAGCTTTGAGTACGTGGACCTTTGCTGGCAAAGTGATGTCTCTGCTTTTCAACATGCTGTCTAGGTTTGTCATAGCTTTTCTTCCAAAGAGCAAGTGTCTTTTAATTTCATGTCTGCAGTCACCATCTGCAGTGATTTTGGAGCCCAAGAAAAATAAAATCTGTCACTGTTTGCATTTTCTCCCCATCCATTTGCCATGAAGTGATTGGGACCAGATGCCACGGTCTTAGTTTTTTGAATGTTGAGTTTTAACCCAGCCTTTTCACTTTCCTCTTTCACTTTCGAGAGTCTCTTTAGTTCCTCTTCACTTTTTGCCATAAGGGTGGTGTCATCTGCATATCTTAGGTTATTGATATTTCTCCCAGCAATCTTGATTCCAGCTTGTGTTTCATCCAGCCCAGCATTTCACATGATGTACTCTGCATATAAGTTAAATAAGCAGGGTGACAATGTACATCCTTGATGTACTCCTTTCCCAATTTGGAACCAGTCTGTTGTTCCATGTCCAGTTCTAACTGTTGCTTCTTGGCCTGCATACAGATTTCTTAGGAGTCAGGTAAGATGGTCTGGTATTGCCATCTCTAAGAATTTTCCAGTTTGTTGTTATTCACACAAAGACTTTAGCATAGTCAACGAAGCAGAAGTAAATGGTTTTCTGGAATTCTCGTGCTTTTTTGACGATCCATGGATGTTGGCAATTTGATCTCTTTGTCCTCTGTATTTTCCAAATCCAGATTGAACATTTAGAAGTTATTGGTTCATGTACTGTTGAAGCCTAGCTTGGAGAATTTTGATCATTTCTTTGCTAGCCTATAAGATGAAAGCAATTGTGCAGTAGTTTGAACATTCTTTGGCACTGCCCTTCTTTGGGATTGGAATGAAAACTGACCTTTTCCAGTCCTGTGGCCACTGCTGAGTTTTCCAAATTTGCTGGCATACTGAGTGCAGCACTTGAACAGCATCCTCTTTAAAGACTTGAAATAACTCAGCTGAAATGCCATCACCTCCACCAGCTTTGTTCATAGTGATGCTTCCTAAGACCCACTTAACTTCACACTCCAGGATGTCTGGCTCTAGGTGAGTGACCACACCATCATGGTTATCCAGGTCATTAAGACCTTTATTGTATAGTTCTTCTGTGTATTCTTGCAACCTCTTCTTAATATCTTCTGCTTCTATTAAGTCCATACCATTTCTGTCCTTTATTTTGCACATCTTTGCATGAAATGTTCCCTTGGAATCTCTAATTTTCTTGAAGAGATCTCTAATTTTTCCCAATTCTATTGCTTTCCTCTATTTCTTTGCATTGTTCACTTAGGAAGGCTTTCTTATCTCTCCTTGCTATTCTTTAGAACTCTGCATTCCAAAGATGGATATATCTGTCTTCTCTTCTTTTCTTAGCTATTTGAAGCCCTCCTCAGACAACCATTTTGCCTTTTTGCCTTTCTTTTTCTTGGGGATGGTTTTGATCACTGCCTTCTGTACAGTGTTACAAACCTCTGTCCACAGATCTTCAAGCACTCTGTCTATCTGATCTAATCCCTTAAATCTATTTCTCACCTCCACTGTATAATTGTAAGGGATTTGATTTAGGTCATACCTGAATGGCCTAGTGGTTTTCACTACTTTCTTCAATTTAAGTCTGAATTTGCCAATGAGAAAGTCATGATCTGAGCCACAGTCAGATCCTGGTCCTGTTTTTGGTGACTGTATAGAGTTTCTCCATCTTCAGTTGCAAAGAATATAATCAATCTGATTTTGGTATTGACCATCTCACTTACTATAGCTTTATATTAGTTTTCATAGGAAAAGCTCTCCTTACTTCCTCAGAAGTGTTTTGACATTTCTTACCTTTTTCACTCTTCTCTTTACACTATAAAACCAGCTTGTCAGGTTCCACCAAGATATAAATAAGTATTGAGATTTTAACTACAGTTGCATTGTATCTACAAATCAACATGAAGAAAGTTGACATCTTTTCAGTATTAAATGTAGCAAGCCATGAACATGAGATATTTCTCCATTTATTTAGGTTTTCTCTCCTGTCTTTCCTAAAGAAAGTATTCTAATTTTCTATGGTCCAAACTTACACATCTCTTTTCAGATTTATTCCCAGCTACTTTATACTTTCTGTTGCTAGTGTGAGTCTTGCTTTTTTAAAAAAAAAAGAAAAAGAAAATTATTTATTTGGCTGTGTTGTGTCTTAATTGCAGTGCAAGGGACCAGTAGCTGTGCAGCATGTGGATGTCAATTCCTTCACCAGGGATCAAACCCGTATCCCCTGCATTGCAAGGCAGATTCCCAACCACTGGACCACCAGGGAAATGCCCTAGCGTGAGTCTTTTTAAAACTAATTTTTCCATTTGTTTGTTCACGTATCTAGAAACACAGTTGACTCTGGCACATGGGTCATATATCCAGCCACAGTGAGCAACTCTCTTATTATTTTAAATAATTTCTTGGCAGAATTTTTGTTGTCTAAGAAGCAATTATATCATGTAAAAAGGAAGTAAACAATTATATCGTGTAAAAAGGACAGTTGTGTTTTCTCTTCTCTAATTCCCTAGTGCAATGCAGGATAGAAGTGGTGATTGTAACATGTTTACCCTTGTTTTGAGATTATACAGGGAATGATTCTAACGCTTCCATATTTTAAATGATTGTAGCTTAGGGGGTTAGAGAAGGCAATGGCACCCCACTCCAGCACTCTTGCCTGGAAAATCCCAGGGACCGAGAAGCCTGGTAGGCTGTAGTCCATGGGCTCGCAAAGAGTCGGACACGACTGAAGTGACTTAGCAGCAGCAGCAGCAGCAGCAGCTTGGGGGGTTGGGGTTTTGGGTTTCTTTTTATTTTTTATAGTTACTGAAATCTGCTTATGGCCATTCTCTTCTATGCCTACTTTTCCTTGATCTTTTTTCATGAATGAGTATGGAATTTTGTTCTCTTAACACATAAAGATCAAATGGCTTTTCTTCTTTCTCTATATTTAATATTTGTCCTTTTCTTTCATATTTTCTACCTCTTTGTCTCTCTGTGTTGCATTCAGTGTCATTTCTTCAGAACTACCTTTCAGTTCATTAACTCTCTAATTCGATATTTAGTATATGTCTTTTTAATTTCACCAAATCATTTTTAATTTCTGTAAGTTATATTTTATTTTTTCCAAATCCAGTTGGTCATTTTAATATTTGCTTACAACTTACTATTCCAGGGATGGCATTTTTTTTTCTGGAAGCACTTCATATCTTGGCATTCTATATTATGTATTTGATCTTTCCAACACCTAAAACCCTCAGAGTCTAAACATCACTTGTTAATTATTCTTACACTTCATTTAAAAAATGTCTAGGTAGAAAAAATAAATCATGCTAGATACTTCAAATGGGGAGTTTAATACAAGCAATTTGTTATACAAGTAGGTTGGGCCTGGAAGATTGAAAAGGAAAGGTGGTGTTACCTAGAGATTAATCACTGTCCTGAGCCACTCTTTCTCCTAAGGTTGGCGGAACAAAGGGTGAAGTGGTGGCAGACCCCATGATGCTACCTATACCAGCCATACCAGCACCCACCCTTCCACTCCTCCATAGGAAGCCCACAGCCTGCACTCCTACAGATGACACAGAGCCTGGAGTCCACAGTGTGTTTGAAATAAACAAATTTGCTGCCGACCCTTTAGGTGAAGGTTCCCTTCCTCAGATCCAACTGTGCTGTGGCTGTGACCTGCAGGTGCCTGCTGTTGCCAGCATCTAGATAAAAAGAGAAAAGTAGTCCCTCCCCTTCTACCTCTTTAGAACCTAGCCAGAACCAGTTGACAAGGACATTTTGGAAATATAGTTTTTAGACTCACAGCCTCTCGCAATGCAGAGGATTTCAGAGGAGTGTGAAAATGTTCCAGAATGCTAACAGATTAAACCCAATATTGTTTCCTTGCATGATCTGTGATTGTGCATTAAGCTGTGGTTAGATTAATCAGTAGAAAACCTCTGGGCCTACATTAGGATGTTGTTGTTAGTTGCCAACTAACTTGGCACCAAGTCATGTCTGACTCATTTGAGACCCCATGGACTGTAGCCTGCCAGGCTCCTCTGTCCGCAGGATTTCTCAGGCAAGAACACTGGAGTAGGTTGCCATTTGCTGTTTCCTCTTCCAGGGGATCTTTCCAACCCATGGATCAAACCTGAGTCTCCGGCATTGGCAGGTAGACTCTTTACCACTGAGCCACCTTGGAAGCCCCTACATTAGGATGCTTTCCTTCAAAGATGACCCGTTGTAACAGACAACTCAGATATAGTTATCGGTTTTGAGGGCAGTCTTCCTGGAGTGTGTACATGGAAACTAAGTTGCACAAATCCAGAGGGTAACATATACACAGAATGCAATGTACATGATGCCCCTTGGAGGTCTTTATCCTGGTGACTCTATTGCTTCTCACTCTCCTGATTTCACTTGTATTTTTTTTTTTTAACATCCAGTCTGTTTGGAGGGAGTGAGCAAAGTTTCCCTAGGAGCCTGGCAATGCATTCACAATTTTTTGTTTAGCAGAAACTATTTAGTCTGCCTTATGGTTCAAGCTGGAAGTTTCCATGTAGTACTTCTATAAAAACAATGAAGTGTTTCCTTTCCCCCTCCTCCCCACAAGAAAGGAGGAAAATGGTAAGGCTAGCACAGAGTCAGAAATTCTGTTAGCTACCTTTCAATGGAATGTGAGCTATCAGGAAGACAGGGCTTCAAGACCTTAGACTGTTTTAGGGGATGAGGCAACACCTGAACCAGCTGGGTACCAAACTCTTTAGGTTATAGGACCCTGAATCTCCAAAGGTGCAGAGTTATGAGCTGAAGACTATGTTTTCCAGCACTAATTCTTTAAAAAAAAAAAAAAAAATATATATATATATTTTAATTTTTACAATGTTGTGTTGGTTTCTGCCATACAACAACACAAGTATCTATCATATGACCTAATAACCCCACTTATGGGCATATACCCTGAAAAAACCATAATAGAAAAAGACATATGTACCCCAATGTTCATCACAGCACTGATTACAATAGCCAGGACATGGAAGCAACCTAGGTGTCCGTCGGCAGATGAATGGATAAAGAAGATATGGTATATATATACAATGAAATATTATTCAGCCATAAAAGAGAATGAATTTGAAACAATTCTAGTGAAGTGGATGAACCTAGTGCCTGTTATACAGAGTGAAGTAACTCAGCATTAATTCTTTATTAGAGGCCATAACACTATGCTACAGCCTACAATGAAATTGTTAAACTATAAATGTCAAGTAAGACTAGCGCAGTGAACTTGAATGTAGATTTAATTCTTCAGAATTAACTAATTTAAGGTCACACCTGTAAGGAGTACCTGAAAGAAGAAGTAGTAAATGGAAAAATAGTCTGGTTGCCACTCAGTAAGCCCAGAGAGGCTCAAAGATGCTGAACAGGGCGGACAACCTCTTGTGGGTAGGTCAGATACACTGCTTATTGTCAATTAATGATAAAAACACTAGCGGGTCCATCATTACTACTCGAGATTTGTGAAAGTTCCAAGAAAACTTAAGATTTTGAACATTAATGTTCTAAATGCCATGTAATGAGGTTTCTTCTGTGCAAGATTGTGTCCAGTGCTAGTTTTCCACAGGTGTTGCCATGTGTTTATTGTGTCTCCATATTATCTTTTTGTGCCTTTTTTTTTTTTTTTTTTTACCTTTCTTGATCACATCAAATGCGGGATGCTGTCTCTCCATCCTGCTTTGTCTATCTCATTTTCTTTTCCTCTCTGTTCTTCCCTAATCTATCTCTAATTTTACAGTCAAGAATCTGGAACAGTCACATTTTTTTGTAATGCATATTATGTATTTGCTAAAAGATATTAAGTTCTAAATTTAAAACAGATGAATAGATCATTTCATATTTTCTTACTTAAATGAAACAAGTTCATTTTACATGTAGGGGCCACACCTGTTTTTTCTCCTAATAACAGAAGAGGAAAAAATATTTCTCTCTCCTGACTTGGAAACTCACCTAACTTGGGAACCTCATTAGAAATGGTATAAATAAGTTCCATAAGCTGAAGTGGAAAAATGAATCAAAAATTCATTCTTGATCCACTCTCTCTGCCCCAATTTTTAATCTGGATTTAATTCAGCCCTGTCCTCCCATTCTGGTATTTAATTCGGTTAGGCATTAGGCTGAGAAGGGGAGGAGGGAGCAGACTTCACAGCTGTAATTCCAGACACCTCACATAACCTATTAAACACACAGCTATATCGAGAGAAGGGTATTGGGAGGGAACAGCTACAGTTCCTAAAAAAGATCAGATCTATGAATGTAGTAAGAACCTCAGGCCCAGCAATGGACTCTCAGCCAAATCTGTGCCGGCGGATGGTTTGAAAACAGAAGAAAGCTACAGAGAAAGCCCTTTCAATAGACCAACAATTACTGTCTCGCCTCCTACTCTCACCTCCATCTGTCCACAAGGTATGGACAGCACTCTCCAGTGAATGGCAATTTCATTCTTAATTCTAGGGTTAGTTTTGAGGCTCCTACAACTTCACTTGAGTTCCTGATTAGAATTAAAGAATCTCAGAATTCTTTGAAACCACATGATCCAGTTCTCTCCTGTTGTAACTTAAAAATAGTGGTGATGTAAGGTCTCATTCAAAGCCAGTGAAACAGTTAGTGGCAGGGCCAAGAAGAGAACCTCACTCTTATTCTAGGTGCTATTAATATTGTACACTTTATGAAGCTTTGTGGAGATTAGATACACACAGGAATATAAGACTTTCATTAAAAGTCACACTGGAAAACATAACATAAATCTTTGGGGGAAAGTAGTTGGAAATCACTGACTGCACTTCCATCAGTCAGTAAGTTAGTTACCTGGAAACCAGAGTCAAATTAAAGGATGGGTTATCTGGGCAAACGCCAGAGGCATCAGTCTTAACAGATTCTGGACAGAGGAGCCTGGCAGGCTACTTATTCCCACAGCACAAGGCCTCTGAGGGATGGGGACCTCCAGTGAAGCCATCAGCCTCTGATAACTAGAGCTGTAAAGCTTCTTCCTGATAGTTCAGAAAGCAAGGCCAGAACACATATCACTAGCCTAAGGATGAATAAATATAACTGTTAAACTATCATTGGTTTGAGGTCAAGCATCTAATACCTCCTGCCCTGCCCCCACCCCCAAAATAAAAGATGCTTAATAAACAAACACATTGGCAGAAAAGACATGCCGATAAAAGAACCAGAAGGATGAACAAAAAAACCCTAGATGATTTTCAATCCTCCCACCTTGGTCCCTTCTCAACTGGTAAATTTGAGACGTGTGCTGCTCAGTCGCATTGGATTCTTTACGACCCCCATGGGCTGTAGCCTGCCAGGTTCCTCTGTCCATGGGATTTTCCAGGCAAGAATACTGGAGTGGGTTGCCATTTCCTTGCCCAAGGGATCTTTCCAACCCAGGGATTGAACCTGCCTCTTCTGCATTGATAGGCGGGTTCTTTACCACTGAGACACCTGGGGAGCCCAAGGACTCATCAGTTGTCCTACTCACACCTCATAGCACCTAAATAATCCAGCTGCTCAATCACACAGCGCCCACCAGGGGTGTTGAGGATACGGGTAGTGTTTCCTTCTTAGTCCTCACGATCCATTATTACTGCCCTTCCAAGTCCAGGGTCACAGGCGGTGGAAATTAGGTCACCTCAAGAACCTCCGCTCTCAAGGCTGGGGAGGCCAGGTCTCTCTTCGCCGCCCCTACCCAGTCCTAGAACAGGAATTTTCAATTCGATGAGAGAACCGAATAAGCAAACCCCGCGATTCGTTCGGCTTGAGGGAGGTACGGCGAGCGCTGCAATGGCGAAGCGGCCAGCAGGGGGCCTTCGGGGAGGGCGGGAGGGGCCAGGAGGCGTGGTGGCCCCGCAGGCGTGATCGCACGTGTCCCCGGCGCGCGGGCCAGGGCCCGCGTGTTGGGCGTGTCCCCGGCCCGCGCGGGCCCCTTTCCGGCGCGTGCCGGGCGCCCTGGCCCAGCTGGCGTGGCGGGGGCCCTCGGCTCGGTGGTCCAGGCGTGGGCCCGGGCGGCGGCGCGGGCGCGGCCGGTGCTCCTGCAGAGGGAGCTGTGCGCCCGGCCTGGCGCACGCACGGCGCCGCCCGCTCCCTCTTGCTGCCGCCGCCGCCGCTGGGCCCGCCCGCCGGGGAGGGGCTCCGGGCCTCGCCGACAGCTGCTTCCTGCTTCCCGCACGTCCTCGCCGCCGCGCAGCGGGTCCGGTCCTGAGTCCCGGCCGAGAGTCCCGGTAGAGAGCAGCCCGTCGCCGCCGTCGCCTTCCCGGCACCCGCCTCACCCCGCGGCCCGCTCACGCCCGCCCCAGAACCCACGCCGCCCCTGCGCGTCCCCGGCCATGCTGTCCTTCCAGTACCCCGACGTGTACCGCGACGAAACCGCTGTGAGTACCCAGCTGCGCCTGGCCCACGACCCGCCGCCCGCGGCCCTTCACCCCCTGCGGTCCCTCACCCCCTCCTCTCCCCTCCCCCACGGCCTTTGTTTGCGAGACCCGGCTGGGGGCGCCCGGCCCCTCCCGAGGCGCGGGGGCCCTGGTGGCCGTCACCCTCCGCCCGCTGGCGGCGGAGCCGGTGGTCAGCCGCCGCTAGACCACTTCCCAAGATATCGGGGTCAAGGGCGAACACTCAGGTGGGCATGGGCGTCTTAAGAGAGTGGGAAGACAGAACGTGTCACTGCATTTTTGCTTGGAAGAGGCTCTTGCTTAAATATGGTGGTAGGAGAAAGTGTGGATGTGTGTAGATGATGTCCAATTATAAGACAAAAGCAAACTTTTTCAACTCACAAATTGAAAATACTTAGAGTTGAAGTTCATTCATTCGATTTTTAAAACGTGTGTGGAGCGCTTCCCTCTGCCGGGTGCTGGCGGCGGGCGCTGGGGATTCAGGGCGGAGATAGAGTCCGTGGAAGGTGGGGCAGGGCCCCGTGGTGTGACAGTGCTGATCCGCGTGTTCCCAAACCAGAGCAGAGTCGGCGGGGGCCAGAGGAGGCCTCAGAAGAGGACAGGGTGGCCTTTTGCAGAATCAAGTTTTGACTAGTGTTTTGCCTAGTGCAGGGCTTAGCCACCATTTCCCTCAGTTTGTAGATAACCTCAGAGTCACTGTGGAGATCCCGTGGGTGGAATTCTGGGCAGACACCTTTTTTTTTTTTTTTTTTGAGTGTAAAAATTAGTTTGGCATCTTAAGAACTGGAGTAAATCCAAATGTTGTGGGCATAATTCTGGTAGGAATAGCCAAATTCCTCGGATGACTTAAAATAGAGTTGGAATAAAAAGATTTTTGTATAATACACTTCTAGTTTTTTTCTGCTTGCTTTGACTCGATTTGTGCCTGAAGTCTGTACTTTAGAGCACTTCTCATTTTTGGGGTAAAGGGTTCTGGGGCTTTAGAGCAAAGGATGTAAGGGTTGTTTTAAATTAAGACTTCCAAGTGGTACTAAGGCATTCATGGTTTCTTTGACCTGTGGCCATCTGGTAACCATGTTTTCTCCGTCTGTTCAGCTGCTTGCTTATTAAATTTACTCACCCAAGAAGCCCTTGGTTCAAGAGTTGTTTCCTTTGTGCAACAGGAGTAACGTGATCCAGCAGGAATGGAAAGGGGACAGACCAAGTAAGAAGACCTGAGCGCTAGTTGTGGCGTTGTCCCTCCCTCCCTGGATGCCCTTTGGCCGATCCCTTGCCTGTTACAGGCCTTCTCTTCCCTGAATGAACTATTAGGGCTGGCTTGGCTAACAACAGCACTTACTTGCTTCTGTAGTAAGAGTATCAATCGTTTGTTCATTCAGGTGATGCCCTGGCCATGCAGTGTGCCAGACATGAGCAATGGGAAGGCATAAATATCTTGGTTTGATTTTTGAGGATCTTTGAGTTTTCAGGAGAGATAAAATTATAGCATTTGATAAGTACTGTTTTAGATTTGTTTTATTTAAATGGGGGAGGGGTGTTTCTTCCTTAACTTTTCACTTTTGGGGTTACCAAAACGCTGCAGTTCACCTAATCTGTGTTTAACAGTTCTTGAAAGGGTTAAGTGAGGATTTTATGAAGATGTCAGAAAGATTATGAACAATTAACTTAAAAGAGTATACTATGGATTTTAATAATCTCCAGTTCTTTTGCATCAGAGGAGTCATGATCAGCTTCAAGGCCGAGGAAATGTAGCGCTTGGTCCAGCTTGGACCCTGCTCTGTAGATCACACAGGTTACTCATCCCAGCCCTGACAGCCTGTGGGCAGTGTCTTTTTCCTGTGACAGAGTCCTGATTACTAACGCAGGCTTGACTTATGCATTTACTCAAATTGTAGCCTTGATCTAGGATAGGTTTATTTCTCTCCAGCAGGTGCTACCCATTGCTGTATCTCTCTGTCTCTCTCCCTTGAGCGTCTTCCAGCCATGCACTGAGCAGTCTCCTGCTGAACTGTGGGGTTGGAGCTTGCAATCCCATTGGATGGATTTCTGCATTAGCTATCAGATTTTTGGAAACCATGCTGTTCCAGTGTGATACTGTGGCCCATCCCCCAAGAGTGTTGCCCTCAGGGAACTCAGGCCTGCAGCGGCAGGGTGTGCAGGGTGAGTAGAAAACACAGAGGAGAATGGCATTAATTTGCTTCAGGAGGTGGAGACAGTATGAGAATTGAGGCTGGAAGTTGGTCAGTTGGTTAAGGTTGAAAGGACATTCCTAGTCATGTGACTTAAAGTCATAGTTATGTAGGGCTGGACAGTCATGGAATTGCGTTTGTTTTGGATGGCAGGAAGGCCATTGTGACCAGAACATCTGGGGTGTAAGCTTGGACGGCAGCTGGAAAGGGAAGATAAAATGGGGCCAGGTTTGGTGGGCTCTGCCTGCTGTGTGTACAAATATGCACTTAGTCCCAGAGGCAGCAGGCAAACTATTGACCAAACAAGTGAAATATTAATAGTGATAGCGTCTTATCAGAACTCTCTTTTTAAAGCCTCTTTGGAAAATATGGAATGGTTTACGAACTTAAATCAGATGGGAGAATCAGGTACTATATAGCTTGAGTTCAGGGGATGTGGTCTATGAGATCACCCTATTTGTAGGAAAATGTCTTATGAAAGAAAAACGTAGGGGCCAGGTGGATGAGGGGAGGGCGCATGGCTCCTGGGATTGTCCTGGAGAGAATCTGTTTCTTGTCCTGGTTAGAAATGTCTACTCAGTAACTGACTTCAGTCTGCTTTAGATTATAAGGCAGGTACTGGGGAGTTGAGGCTGTTTGCTCAGAGGTGAACATCATCAGTAGGCAGTCCAGTAGGGTACACTGGGTTCTGAGTAAAGGTCCATCTGTGCACCTGCCAATTCACAACTGGTCTGCTTCATTAGCAAAAGGTCAAGTCCTCAGGCTTTGGAGTCTGCTCAAGGTGGGATCACTATTCTACCTCCTGCTTGTTAACCATCTGACCCTTGTCAGCTGCTTTAACTATGTCCAGCTTCAGTTTCCTCATCTGGAAAAATGAGTTGGTAGTAGCCTTACAGTGAGGACCAGATCAGATAAATGTGACTATGGCACAGTGTTTAGCTCACAGCAGATCTACAGTCTTCACCCTTCCAATCTCTGTGAATTGCATTCTGCAG
This sequence comes from Bos indicus, assembly GCF_029378745.1. Taxonomy (NCBI): domain Eukaryota; kingdom Metazoa; phylum Chordata; class Mammalia; order Artiodactyla; family Bovidae; genus Bos; species Bos indicus. The sequence continues at coordinate 44,828,324 of NC_091768.1, forward strand.
CTGTAAAATGGGAATATAATCAGCTCTCTTACAAAGGTGCTTTAAAACATCAGGCACAACAGTATGGATATTCAGCAGACGTTCATTGCTTTGGGTCTAGCATGTGGCAGCACTTTCACTTAGCCATAAAACTAAGATTTGATGTTAATCTTTCCCCCTCTGTGAAAAGTTAAGTTTCTGGATATGTCTGAGTTTTAGTAGCATCAGCATATTTGGAAAACTCAGCAGTGGCCACAGGACTGGAAAAGGTCAGTTTTCATTCCAATCCCAAAGAAAGGCAATGCCAAAGAATGCTCAAACTACCGCACAATTGTACTCATCTCACATGCTAGTAAAGTAATGCTCAAAATTCTTCAAGCCAGGCTTCAACAGTACATGAACCATGAACTTCCAGATGTTCAAGCTGGATTTAGAAAAGGAAGAGAAACCAGAGATCAAATTGCCAACATCTACTGGATCATCAAAAAACCAAGAGAGTTCCAGAAAAATATCTACTTCTGCTTTATTGACTATGCCAAAGCCTTTGACTGTGTGGACCACAACAAACTCGGGAAAATTCTTCAAGAGATGGGAATACCAGACCACCTGACCTGCCTCTTGAGAAACCTGTATGCAGGTCAGGAAGCAACAGTTAGAACTGGACATGGAACAACAGACTGGTTCCCAATAGGGAAAGGAAAGGTGCTGCTGTTGCTGCTGCTAAGTCGCTTCAGTTGTGTCCGACTCTGTGCGACCCCATAGATGGCAGCCCACCAGGCTCCGCCGTCCCTGGGATTCTCCAGGCAAGAACACTGGAGTGGGTTGCCATTGCCTTCCTTCATGATGCAGAATACATCGTGAGAAACGCTAGGCTGGATGAAGCACAAGCTGGAATCAAGATTGCCAGGAGAAATATCAATAACCTCAGATATGTAGATAACACCACCCTTATGGCAGAACGTGAAGAAGAACTAAAGAGCCTCTTGATGAAAGTGAAAGAGGAGAGTGAAAAAGTTGGCTTAAAACTCAGCATTCAGAAAACTAAGATCATGGCATCTGGTTCCATCGCTTCATGGCAAATAGCTGGGAAAACAGTAAAGACAGTGACAGACTATTTTTGGGGGCTCCAAAATCACTGCAGATGGTGACTGCAGCCATGAAATTAAAAGACGTTGTTCCTTGGAAGGAAAGTTATGACCAACCTAGACAGCATACTAAAAAGCAGAGATATTACACTGCCAACAACAGTTCGTCTAGTCAAAGCTATGGTTTTTCCAGTAGTCATGTATGGATGTGAGAGTTGGACTATAAAGAAAGCTGAGCGCCGAAGAATTGATGAGTCTTCTTGAGAGTCCCTTGGACTGCAAAGAGATCCAGCCATTCCAACCTGAAGGAAATCAGTCCTGAATATTCATTGGAAGGTCTGATGCTGAAACTCCAATAGTTTGGCCACCTGATGGGAAGAACTGGCTCATCTGAAAAGACCCTGATGCTGCTGGGAAAGATTGAGGGCAGGAGGAGAAGGGGACAACAGAGGATGAGATGGTTGGATGGCATCAGCAACTCAATGGACATGAGTTTGAGTAAACTCCGGAAGCCTCGCATACTGCAGTCCACAGGGTCACAAAGAGTCTGACGTGACTGAGTGACTGAACTGAACTGAATTGAGGAACATTTTTAAAGTGTCTGGTCTGTCCCTTCCGAGGAGTGTTTGGGGGAAAGCTGTTTGCAGATTGTTTTGAGTCTCAGCTCTGATTCTGAACTCTGTGTGGCCCTGGGCATGTTGCCATCTTGTGCGTGACATTGCTCCTAAAAATACTGGGTTGGAAGATCTTGCACAACTTTACATTTTTTGGATTCCTATTGTCAGAGAAAAGGTGGTTGTTACTGTAAGCATGTTTTGCAACCATTTCAAGGTGTGTAAAATATAAGAGACTTGCAGATGAGAAAATAGGGCAGAAAACCTTTTCTTCAGTGGTGATAATCAGCTAAAATTTAGAGAGGTTTTTGGTAAGGATTGAAAATTGATAATTTTAGGAAGACTCATCAGGAAGGCTTTCATCTGGTTTTATGTGCCTTGCACTTGTTGGTCATTATATGCTGAGCAGTTCTTATGTTCCATCTCAGTTGCCTATTCTTCTAGGTGTGCATGTCTCCAGGTACTCTCTCCCCAGCACCAGATGAGGACAGATGCTGACCCCTTGCAGAAAGCCAGGGGTCTGAGGCTTGGGAGAGAGTCTCAGTTGACCAACAGCCACAGTAGAATTTTGATAAACAGTAGAAACAGCAGGGTTTCCTTTTCCAGGAGAGTGTTTGCCTTCCTTAGGGAATAGCCCTTACCTTCTGGTATTACAGAACAAAACCAAGGAGACAGGTATGAAATATCTGAGACACTGGTTGTCTTCCAGACAACTGCACACAGGAAGCCTCAAATGGAATGTTGTTCAGTTGTTGAGAGAGACTTGATTCGAAAGATGTTGTCCATGTGGTTTCATTTGATTAGATTAATCACAGTACTGTGTTATTGGGGTATTTATCTGTCAGTAGTTTCTTTAGACATAATCACATGGGGAGTGGTGACTTCCAGTTGGTCTTCCAAACTCAGTCAGTCTCTGAGACCAGGCCCACCCAGAAATTTGGTTTTCCAAAAGTTCCCACGAGGGGGCTTCCAAAGGCATCCCCTCAGCCAGGCTCTCCTGGCACTCAGCAGTTTTATCTCATCAAGTATCAGGGTAGTCTGAATGCATGATACCTTTGTGCCTCCTTTCTTACACAGTGAAAGAAAGCATTTCGTAACAATACATTGAACAGAATAGAAGCTTCAGTTGTAGAAATGTTCTTTCATTGCATGAAAGTCAGATTTCTCTGACGTCAGTGAGCATCATTGCACATTAGTTAACTTGCTTTTTGGTAGTTTAGACTTAAAGGCAAAACTGATCATATTGTACCCCGTTGGGAGATCTCCTAAGCATCTGTAAGCTTAGCAAGAACAGGGCAGTGCACCCGTGTGTGATGGCTCCCTCCCAAGCGGGCCCTTCCGGTGTCCCCACTGCATTGTGTCATTCAGCGCTTGGCCACCAACAACATGTTTTCAAGTTTCTTTAACGCAGTGGCAGGCCTTTGTTTTGTGTTGTACAGACAGAGCTGTTCCTATTCTGACCTTGCATCTCTCTTCCCGCTCCAGCTAAAATGTTCTTTTCATTAAGGGTGGTTTGACACCTTTGAGAACCTGCCAACTTCGGTTCATGTGGTAATTTGGGCAGACACGTGGCCAGTGAGCCAACTGGGCTGTTTCAGACTGCCCCTTTCCTAGCTCCGTCACATTCAAAAAGTAGTGATGTCGTTGGGGTTAGACACTAGTTATCTAATACCACACTTTGTCTTTTGCAGGTACAGGATTATCATGGGCATAAAATCTGTGACCCTTATGCTTGGCTTGAAGACCCAGACAGCGAGCAGACGAAGGTAAATGAGGGCTTATGATGGAAGAGAAGGTGGTCTTCATAGCTCAGACCAAACCGTAAACATCAGTAACCATGGCTTTTCCCTCCTGGTATTATCCTGTGTTGTCTGCACTGGGATGATGAATAGACGTTTTATACTACCACTCTCTGTGAAATGATTCATGAGAAAAGGTGAAAGTGTTTCTAGTCCCATAGAAGATCACATAGCTGTTTTGAATAGTGTTTATGGACTGTAGGGTCACTGATGAACCAACTATTTGAAATGGAAGTATTTGAAAAAAGAAAAACAAATTTCTACCAAAGAAAAATAAAAACCTAGAGAATAATTATGTGAAGAAAAAAATTGCCTAATACATTTTTTCCAAAAAGGAAAGAAAATGATATTGAAGAAGTAGTACCAAGTCTTGAAAACTGAATGCTGGTCTTAGATTACTTTTAATGCAACAACCATACAACAACTAAATTATAAGTAAACTGAATTTTCAGTATCTTTTTATATTTTATAAGGGGATGAAGGGGAGAATTTTCTACTCTGTCTAAAAATATGAAATTTTCCTATTCTTTTGGAGAAACGTGTAGTATTTTGAGGTGAAGTCTCGTTTTGTTAATGAAGCTTACCCCTAAGTGTGATGTCCGATGGATACTATTTTCCTTCTTGGAGTGCCCAGGACTTGTCATTTGAGATTCATTATTTACATATGCTGAATGTGGTTAAATTTGCTTGGATGAGGGAATAGTGTTTCTCCAATCCACTCCAGGTTCTTTGACTTTTTTATTTATAGCCATATCAACTTAGTATATAAAAATATCTATACAATTTCTAATATCCTCAGCACTCCAGAAGTTTATTTGAGCTTCTTTAGAATCCCAGAGTACATTTCCCATTAAAAAAAAAAAAAAAGAAAAAAGTTAATGCCTGCTGAGTGGTTTTCTAGGCCAGCTTCTAAAAGCCTATGTCTTAGCTGTTCTTGTATCTTGTGGTCCCTTGCCACTGTATATATCAGTGTTCTCTGGAGAACTGAACTCAGATTTCCAAGACAATTCAGATTTCCAAGAAGGCACTCCTTCCTGATGTGGACCTGGCTCGTGGGATTGGGGTGCTTTCCTTGCCCACACCCACCCCCCACTCCCGGTCCCGTACTCCTCCTGCAGCTCTTTCATGCTCCCTGGTCAGTGGGTTGCAGACTCCACTGCCTTCATGTCCTTAGGGAAAAGCTTCACCAGGGATGGAGTGGAGTGAAGGGCTTAGCCAGGCACGATGTTACATGGAAGAGGAGACAACAGAAGCAGAAAGAGGTTGCTCCTGCTGGAGTAAATCCCATGTCAACTTGTTTTTCTTCCTTCATTCCCAAGGCACCAGCTTGCCTGCTTCTCTTTCTGCTGTTCATCATGGCAAGCGTTTCTCTTCTCCTCTGCCCACTGCAGAAACTCTTAAAACTTCTTCCCTGTCCTTTGTCCTTGAAGTAAGCACACCAGCATTTTGAGGTTTTCTCGTGGTTTTTACTTGTATCTGTACTCTCTTATTCTCACCCTTTCCCCATTCCCTTCAAGAAAGACAGAGATCTCATGGGTGAGAATGACTGATGTTTGGATTTTTATTTTTCCTTGGTGAAGCAGTGAGTTTTAGAGGTTGGTGGGTAGCAAATGAGAAACAAATGGGTAACTGGAGAAGCGGGCAGAGGCTCCAGCTCTGCATGTGAGGCTAGGAGGAGCAGGGAGCAGAGGCAGGGCTGCGACCTCTCCTCAACCCTGCCACAGACAGCCTTGGTCCTCCAACTTTGGACTGGCCTGAGACGGATTGAGCCTGGAAACAGAGGGTCACAGGCAGCCACATAGCCTGAAGTGGATGGAGAGCAGGAGGGAAGGAGATGAACTTCCTGTGCGTCTCTGGAAAACTGCCCCCAAGGACTGTCCCTATGCTGATTCCTTTGTCTAAGGAATTGGGTACAACCTGGACTTCTGCAGCCTTTGATGGGGATTGAGTGATGCAGCTATGTTAGTGACCCAGTTTTTGTTTATGTGTTAATGCGTGCACATTTTGCCATGCCTTCCTTATTTGATGATGTCTGGCCCTGTGGTTGACAAGCCACTTAACTAGTAGGTGAAACTTTGCTAATTAGTGATCATCTAGTCAGCATTGGATAGGTGCTAATGACATTGGTATATACACTGTTATTTTCATGGTATGTATTTCATAACAGATGTTTACTGTGTGCTGGGCACTTCAGTGGTAGCTTTGCATACCCTGTCTCATTCAGTTCGTAAATCCTGAAATAGATCTTTTTCTTTTCCCCATTTCACAGATGAAGAAATTGAGTTTGAATGATTAAATAACGTGTCCAAGGTCACTCAGCTTATTAGTGGTATCAGGTGGTCCAGGTGGTTATCAACTTCACATTAAAGAAATGATAAAAAAAAATCAAAGACTCTGGGTGTAGTAGCTTTGGGAATGCACGCTGTAGGAGTAGAGTCATGTGTTTGCTCGCTGTGGGACTTTATGGGTCCTCCTACAAGCACGCTGGGTGACCCCTCCATGCCTGCTCTCACGCTAACCTGTCCAGGCAGTGCTCCTCAGGTGTCAGGCCTGTGCAGCCAGTGCCTCCCCTGCATCCTCCTCTCGAAGCAACCTCGTTATTGACAGGAGCTGGTTGTCATCTGAGATCTGATAAGTGAAATTTTTGTCTCAGACTGAAAAGATAGGGTGTGTTTTTCTAATAAGCAGAAGAGCAGCAGGAACATTTTCTACTCAGTGTTAGAGACATGTACACAGAAGTGGGTGTATTAGCCATACCTCAGTGTAAAGAGGAAAATCTTCATGTAGCCTTTAAAACAAAGAAAAGCCACTTGTTAAATTTTCAATAAAAACCAGCCCGGAAGTGAGGAACATTGATAGCTCAAGATCTGAAATGCTATCAGTAAGTTTTTGATTTAATCTCATGTTTAATAGAGCTTATCCAATTCTGACAGTTCCTAGCATTTGAGGCTTTATCCTTTATTAAAGAAATATCAGCAGACTTGTAACTTGAAAATTCTCAAAGATGGTGGTGGGGGGGACTTGAATCTGGATGAATCCTTTCAAGCTGTCAAAGCCCACATAACCCTATTTTATAGCAAATGTACCAGTTTGTAGAATATCCTGTGCAGCTTAGTTGTTTCTTTGAGATCTGTTCAGCCTTAATTTAAAAACTCAGGAGAACTACTTTGCAAAGAGGAAACAGTAGACCAGCACTGCCTGGTAGATATGTAATGTAAACCACATATATAATTCAAATTTTTCTAGTAGCCACATTAAAAAAGTAAAAAGAAACAGGAAATTAATTAATGTACTTTATTATATTCAAAGTACTAACATCTCAACATGTAATCAATGTAAAATATTATTAAGGTATCTGCATTCTTTTAGACTAAATTTTCAAAATCCAATGTGTATTTTACACTTATTGCTGCTGCTGCTAAGTCGCTTCAGTCGTGTCCAATTCTGTGCGACCCCATAGGAAGCAGCCCACCAGGTTTCCCCATCCCTGGGATTCTCCAGGCAAGAACACTGGGGTGGGTTGCCATTTCCTTCTCCAGTGCATGAAAGTGAAAAGTCAAAGTGAAGACACTCAGTCGTGTCCGACTCTTAGCGACCCCATGGACTGCAGCCTACCAGGCTCCTCCATCCATGGGCATTTCCAGGCAAGAGTACTGGAGTGGGGTGCCATCGTGTTCTCCGATTTTACACTTACAGCACATATCAATTCAGAGCAGCCACATATTGGGTGCTCAGTTACCACATGTGGCTAATGGCTGCCAGTATTGGACAGTGAAGATACAGACCAACCTTTCTTGTGAACATCGATGTGAAGACTATAAACAATGATAGCAGGTTAAAAATAAAAAAGCAGAATTTGTCACAGAAATTTAGTTTAATATTATTATATCCGTAGATTAAGTAAACCTATATAACTAATCTAATCTAGGTAATGTTTTAAGAATTTTTTAAAAATCCAAAACTAAACATAGCAATAACTTTAATAATGAGTATTCAAAGCATCCTGAACACTAGACTGGAATAACTGTCACTGCTGTTTTCATATGTTTGCAGAACTTTGACCAGTGCAATAAAACATGAACTAAAATTTGTAGAGGATAAAATAAAATTATCATTAATTATCGATTCAGTGATTATGCATCTAAAAAACCTAAGGGAAACAACTGAAAACAGAATGAATTCAATAAAGCATGTACGTATGGAATAAATATAAAATCAATACCACTCATACGTAACATCAATAACGAGAAATCAACCCACCCGATAGCAGCAACAAAAAGTAAATACTTAAGGAAAAAGAGTTTTCAGGCCTACTGGGAGAGTAATAGTGTCACTTCAGATAGAAAAGGGCCAGTTTCGAGTGTTATTTTTAATAGTGGAAAATTGAAAATCTCCATTTCCGACAATAGTTTAGCATTTAAGCTGAACTTGGTAGATGTGCTTGACGCTGTAGTCCATGCATCTGTTACAGTGTTGGGCTGTAGAGTTTGCTTTGCTAAGTGAAAAGTGCTCCTGGTAGAGCAGGAAGTGGGAGAAGGGTGCACGTGTGCAGCGCTCTTGGGGGTGACAACTTTATAAAGTGCCTTTGTAGGTCTCAGAGACAGTGCTTTGTTGCTCTTTGCTCTCTGTTCCAGAAGAATCTGTATGGAAATACAAACTTAACAGAAGATAAAGGGAAGACTCTGGGTTAAAAGCTCTTTAGACATCTGCTAACTGCGGCGTACTCTGGAGGTAGACGTCTAAACCGTAGTGAAGTCTCACCGGAGTAAGTGGGACACCAGGGAAGCCTTGGAAGGGAGACGTAGAGGGAGAGGTTTTACTCATTGAAAAGGATTTGAAGACAGTGAGGCAGGTCCCGGCAGTGGTGAGCCCATACTTCCCAGTCAGCAGGCTCTCCCAGCTTGTCGTCCGCAGGTCATGGAAGGAAGTGTGTGCGGCAGCCTTGATGTGTGTGTGCAGCCTGATGCTTTGACTCTGAGGGGACTTGAGCCTCCAGACTACTAAGAGTAAGACGCCCGCCCCCCCCACCCACTGACTGTAACGTGCATGTGATTCACTTCCTAATCTAACTTCCTAAATTTCCCGGGACAGACAGACAAGTGAACCCCAAACCCCACACTCCGCCTTAGCTCTCTGTAGCATGTTTCTTCGTCTTGGTGTCTCGGCCCCTTCGGGTGAGCCCTATTCACGTCTCATTTCAGCTCTTATCACGGCCATCTCCTCTCTTCCTGTCCGAGTCTGTGCGCCCTTTCAGGTGGCTCACACCCCTTCTTCCTTTGTCCCATCTGTCATCCATCTTTGTGATCAGCAGTGGCTCCGTTGCCAAACCCAGTGACTTCACCGTCATCCTGTGTTCTTTGTGCAGATGGACCACTCTTCCTGGGGAATTGTAGAAGCTTTGGTGTACACTGGCAGGGGGGCTGCTCTGCCCCCTCCGCCTTGCGCTGCCCCTCAAGCCCTTGAAGTTTGCTTACACTGCTCTTGTCACTGCAGCAGCCATCCTGCTCGCGGGTCCCTGGGAGGATACCAAATACGTATTTCTCCTGGCTTCCCCGCCCATCATGGTGCAGTCAGTCCACAGGGCACCATCTGCTCCCTTTTCTGATAGTAAGAAATCCTCTGCATCTCTGGGCTTGGTTTTGCAGCCCTGAAGTCCAGATAGAGGCAGCATTCTTCTCACCTTTTGAAGAGTCTCCCCATTTCACTCCATCTTGTTGCAGCTTTGACCTCTTGATTGAATTCCAGAACTTGTTACTTAGTGAAGGGGAGATACTTACAAAGAGGAAGAATTTACATCTGTTATTGTAACTAATTGTCAAGTCTAGCTTCCACAGAAGCCCTGTCCTGGGGCTTTGGTCCAGGAGGTAAGCAAATGTAGAATACCAGCTGCAGATATCAAAAGACCAATTTGTTTTTTCCCCTCCCTGAGAACTGCTTTGGGCTAAATGACCATACCAATAGCTCTATTTGCCTTGTGGATTGTGAGAGAAGATCTCTTAATAGGAACTGCTCCCCGCCCCAAAAATGTATGTATATTCCTTCTAAAAAATTATCATCTGTTTCATAGAAGTTCAAAGAAATAGAGATCTTCTTTTCTAAGACATTATTTGCTCCCCACTCCCTATTTGGAGGAATAGTTAGGTATTGCCCGTTATATCTTTTGAGAAGCGGCTATGAAGGTAGTGAGAACAGTCCCTCACTCTTACAGGTAAGGAAGCTGGAAACATCCCCTTTCTCCTCCCCTGTGTATACTCCTCCCTTCCTCTGCAGGAAAGATTTAAATCTCAAAAGACTTCTGATCAGTCTAGGGTGTTAAATAGCCTAGGATTTCTCTGTAGGTATTTTAATGTCACAGAGGTTCAGTGGAGAACAACATTTAGGGCAGTCAGCTCCTTTCCCTGGAATCCTAACTATTCTGACTATTCTGATACGTGGTTTTCTGCTCACTTTTGTTGTTGTTTTTTAAGATTGACCCTAAAAGGATGTAGCATGAAGAGCTGCCCGCTCTGTACTGATATCAGCCTGGCCTAGATTTCCCTGTGTGGTGTGGTCTCCCTAGCGTGGGACGTAGCCAGCATGGGCAAGAACTGATGAGGGGCTGGGCGAGCTGAGATCCTATTGTCCACTTGCATCTCCCCCTCAGGCTGTCAGGCAGCAGAGCCTAGATAGCAGAAGCTTGCTCCCAGGATGTACACTCACGTGAAGGGCTAGTTCAGTGTCTCTAAGCCAGCAGACAGCAGATGAAGCTGACTGCAAGCGGAGGAATACTGGATATAATTCATAGCATAGAAGACTTCTTTTGGTTTGCAGTGTTCTTTTGTAGGCTTTAGGACAAACTGTGAACATCCTTTTTGTACTGTGAGTTTCCAGACATTGCTGGTGTCACTTCTGTTGGGACACTGGGCGGAGGAACAGAGTGTTTGCCAGATGGGACTGGAAGTCATAGCCTTTAGTCTTCCATTTTTTGACCTGTGAGTACAGCCAGGTGTCTTACCTGGGATTTCTTTTCTTCATCTATAAAATGAATATAGTCACACTCAGTTCATCTAGGTCCAAGCTTTTAGCAACACCCAGCTGAGAAAATGCATGTAACAGTTCATTTTCCATGCTCAGCAGAGCTCTGTACAAAGGTGGTACGGCTTAGGTGCTGCTGCTTCAATGTATTGAAATGTAGACCTTCAGACTCCAGTCTTCTTATTTGCTTACTCAGAATGTTGAACATTAGAGACATCTGTGTCTTTTTATTTTCATCTACAAAAGTAGGCAGCATTTTCCTTTTGGAATTTTAGTGTCTTAGAAAAAGATACCTATATTTTGAGCATTGAATCTCCACCTCTGCCAGTGGTTGGAATTATGACTTGTAAGTGTGGTTTTATTGTTCTAAAGCTCAATGATTAAACTAGGCCAAGATTACCTTGAAGCTGTTAGGAAAACACCTCTTTTAATTGGTGTTTATGAACCTACCGTGAAATGCCCTGCCCTCCATTATTAATGTTTCATGTAAGGACCTGGTTTGAGAATTTCTACTATGTCGTTCCTTCTCTACTAGAAACAGGAAGTGCTTTAGGTAAATATATTACCAGTTATTATCTCAATCTCCAAGACTTCTAAGGTCTTAAAATGTTTCATCACCTCCTACAGAAATGTTTAGCCTTAGTATGGTTCATAAAAATACTTCTTGTAAATCCACAGTTGAAATGTGTATTTAGGGAACCATGTCCTTTTGATCTGTGCTTGGGGTAATTGTCAAAAGTATGATAGAGTTTGCTGTTACTGGGCCATCCTCTTTTCTAAGCAGTCCTTTTGTCTTTTTCTTGCTTTCTGCAATGGGGTTTTTGAGGCAAGCAGCCGAAATGAATTCTGGCCACGTTTGGCAAGTAAGGAATTCATAGCAAGGACAATGAGGCCAGCTTCTGGGTGGACTGGAAAGCTAGGCTTGGAGCAGGCAGGAACCAGGTAGTTCTAGAGCTCCATGGTGGGAATTTCCACGTTTCGGGCAGCACTGCTAATGGCATCCGTGATTACAGTCCTTGAGCCCTCTGCCCCTTGTTCAGTGACTGCATCCCAGGAGAGGGAGTTTTATTTGGCCAGCCTCCAGACATGTTTGTGCTCATCCCTTGGCTGTACTGTGGCAATGAAAAAAGATTTGATAGAAACCTTGGGGACCTTCTTTTGCTTCCGGAGTGACAAGACAGCTATGTGGAGTTCTCTCACTAAGCAGGGAGAACCCTGGGGAGGAAAATGGATCCTGGCAGCCCAAATGCCACAGGTCCACTGGTTTCGTTCCCATTCCTCCTCCAAGGGAGGGTGCTCATACCCTCCCTTTCCTCCCCTGTCCTGTGTTTACTTGTGTGTCCACTAATCGGAACATTAGATTACATGGGGGTGAGGAGGATGAGCTGTCATGAGCAAGAGAAACGTGGGCCATGCCAGCTTGGAATCACATGCCATCCTAGGCAGACCAGAGATTGGAGATGGTGAGCCCCTTAACCTTTGAGCTGCTGGAGGTGAGTGCCAAAAGGAGGCTGAGCCACACCTTGAGTAGAGGCTGGGAGTCTTGCCCAATTTGTTCACCACCAGGGAAAGCAGCCCCCAAACCATTGATGAAATTCTTAAGCTGCTTGAGTACATTTAACATTAATATTTTCCCCATAAGCACTACTCAGCTTTGGTTCCAATAATCTACATTTCCTCTGTGACAAATGTTGACATCAGACATGATATCTTTGGGAAAACAGTTATTAAAGAACCAACAACTAAGGAACGAAGATAACTGACTTCTCTGAGCCGTCTTCTTTTCTCTTAGATGTCTGCCATGTCCAGGGGGAAAGCACTCAGTCATAAAAATCACCTGTGCATGAGTGCATGTGTGCTTGGTCGCTTCAGTCGTGTCCAACTCTTTGTGACCATGTGGACTGCAGCTCACCAGGCCCCTCAGTCCATGGGATTCTCCAGGCAAGAACAGTGGAGTGGGTTGCCATGCCCTCCTTCAGGGGATCTTCCCAACCCAAGGGTTGAACCCTCCTGCTTTGCAGGTGGATTCTTTACCCACTGAGCCACCTGAAAAGCCCCAAAATCACCTGGGTACTTGTTAAAAATAGACATGCCCACGATCTACTTTTAGAGTATCGGATAGGAGTAGAAATCTGTTTCCCAAGCACCTCATCTGGTAATTCTTAAGATCCAGAAAGCTTGGAAAAACTGCCTTAGAGAATGCTTAGACATGATTAGAGAACAGTAATACTTGTGCTTTTAGAGATGATTAGAGAATAATAATAGTTTTGCTTTATAGAGGGCACTTTCAAGGAGCTAAAATTCTCATAGATGCCTCACTTGCTCAGAGTATCTTTGTAAACTGGAGGGACTTTATTTGTGATTCTGATTTTTCTCACTGGGGGAAATCAAGGCGTATGTCATAATAAAGACTTCAAGAACTCTCCTGTATAGCACTGGATGGCACTCTGACCATTTGGACCAGCTGTGTATATAATCATGCACACGATACTCTGAACCTCCAGTTGCCTCTGTAAAATCTCATACCCTTCTTGTTTTTATCCCTGCTGGCACTGCCTAGTTCAGGCATGCATTGCCACCGAGCTAGACATTCAGTAGCATCCTAATGTCTCCCTTCTTCCAGAACTTCTTTTCTACCCTGTTCTTCCCAGCAGCAGATGAGAACTCTTTCAAGATCTTGGAACCTGTTTATTCACGGGAAAGCAACAATGTATAGTTGTTTAATGAATAGCTTTAGAGGTAGGCAGGTTTGAATTTTAACTCCACAATTTTACCAGAGGTATGACATTGATCATGCTTATCAACCTCTCTAAACTTCAGTTCTCTAATTTATAATTTGGAGAAAACTACTAGATCAGATCAGATCAGATCAGATCAGTCGCTCAGTCGTGTCCGACTCTTTGCGACCCCATGAATCATAGCACGCCAGGCCTCCCTGTCCATCACCCACTCCCGGAGTTCACTGAGACTCACGTCCAACGAGTCAGTGATGCCATCCAGCCATCTCATCCTCTGTCGTCCCCTTCTCCTCTTGCCCCCAATCCCTCCCAGCATCAGAGTCTTTTCCAATGAGTCAACTCTTCGCGTGAGGTGGCCCAAGTACTGGAGTTTCAGCTTTAGCATCATTCCTTCCAAGAAATCCCAGGGTTGATCTCCTTCAGAATGGACTGGTTGGATCTCCTTGCAGTTCAAGGAACTCTGAAGAGTCTTCTCCAATACTACAGTTCAAAAGCATCAATTCTTCAGCGCTCAGCCTTCTTCACACCACAGGAAAAACCATAGCCTTGACTAAACTACTATATATGGTAGTGGTAAAAACTGAGTCATAATGTTTGTGAAGCATGTAGCAGAGTGGTAGGCACAAGTGCTTAATAAATGGTTGTTATTGCATTTATTATTAACTGGCTTAAATAGCACAGGGATTATCTGCTTGATCATTTAAAGCTTTAGAGCTATCTAGGACAAATTCTTTTATTGCAGTCAATTCTTGTGCTCTGTTCATATCTCCTTTCATTTGGGTCCATTTTAGTGGTTTGTATTTCCTAGAAAATTGTCCATGTCATTGAGATTTTAAAACTTACTAGCATGGGGTTATGTGAAATATTTCTTACAATGACTTTATTCTCCATGTTTGTGTGTCTTTCTTTATCATTTCAAATTTCCAGTATCTGTAACTTCTTTCCTCTTTATAATTAGTTTAGCCAGAACTTTGGTTGAATATGATGGTGGGGGGATTGTTTGTTTTTAGAAAGGAATGGTTCTAGAACTTTTAAGTTGTATCCTTTAATTTTCTAACTCATTGATTTATTTTTATTTTATTTTTTTGTTACCTTAAAGATTTTTGATTAGAATGTTTAATTAATATTTCACTCTTTCTCCTTTACTGATGATCACTTTTTCCAGGCTTCTGCATCAAGCTTCTGGTGGATTCATCCTCTTCCAGCCTGGGGTGCTTGAGCTGAGGGGCTCTTGAAAGAGCTGTATCAGTCAGGACTCGTGATGAACAGCACCTTTATATATATATGTTTAAAAAGAGCTGAGAAGTTCACGTAATTGAAGATCAGTACATGCCGTAAGGCACAGCTTGATCTAGGACTGCTTGTGATATTTCTGTAAACCTGTCTGCCTCTGTCTCTTAGGTGATCTACTTTTCTCTGGTTGTTTTGTTTTCCAGTAGCCTCTCCCACGTGATAGACAAAGATGGTCCTTGCCCCTTCAGGTTTTACACAGCCCTGACAATCCCAGATCTCATGAGATAGCCTCTCCTTCTATTGTTCACCTCGGTTCCTAAAAAAGGATTCTGGTTGCTTGTCCTGGGTTCATAACTACTTTATTGACTGTTACATGTCAAGGAGAATTGATGGAAGAGTCGGCCTATGAAAGTGAATAGGATTAACTTATGTGAAGAATGTAGAAAGGAGTTAACATAATTAGAATATAGACAGGGATATCACTGACATTTTATGACATTTAGTGTAAGCTGCTGGCACCCAGAAATGGTAAAATCTGATCAAGAGAGGGTGAACCCCAGACTTCCTGAGGGTGTGACTCATTTTCCAGACCTAGTCTTGTATCTCGGAGAAGGCAATGGCACCCCACTCCAGTACTCTTGCCTGGAAAATCCCATGGATGGAGGAGCCTGCTAGGCTGCAGTCCATGGGGTCGCTAAAAGTCGGACACGACTGAGCAACTTCACTTTCACTTTTCACTTTTCTGCATTGGAGAAGGAAATGGCAACCCACTCCAGTGTTCTTGCCTGGAGAATCCCAGGGACGGCGGAGCCTGATGGATTGCCGTCTCTGGGGTCGCACAGAGTCGGACTCGACTGAAGCGACTTAGCAGCAGCAGCAGCCTTGTATCTGGGTGTAGAGCATCTTCCCTGGGCCACGTGTACTTCATCCATCACAGTGTGGGCACTGCCCTTCAGCACATGGCACACCCAGTCCCCAACTGTCCCCCGAGCCTGTTCCAGGTACACTCCTGAATCTGTGCTGTGGACTCAATCAGGTCAGCTGCCTTGATGTGTGTGAGTCATTAAACAAACCCCTGGACCAGCCCTGAGCCTCCTTCTGAATGGGTGTCCTGCCCAGCCCTGGATGAATCCCTGGATCTCAGGGAGGGGAGTTCTGATGGCTAGCAGAGGTCACACCTCACCCCCAACCCCAACTCCAGTCTATCAGTGGGGCATCCTAAGATACTGAAAAGAAACAGATGTCAGCTTCAGGTGTTTTTGTCACATTCTAAGAACTTTAATGGCAAAAGGAGAGGAGGACGACAGAGGATGAGATGGTTGGATGGCATCACGGACTCAGTGGACTTGAACTTGAGCAAACTCAGGGAGATAGTGAAGGACAGGGAGGCCTGGCGTGCTGCAGTCCATGGTGTAGCAGAGTCAGACACGACTGAGCAACTAAACAACAACAAGAACTTTAATTCCTGATAGTTTTGGTTTTCTTATTTTTGAAATAGTCTTGTTATCGTTTGGATTTCCTCAGTGATACAAGAGTTATTCAAGAAAGGATATGCATGTGTTTAACTTCCTCCTGGGTGGGTTTTTAGTTAGATTTGGACTTGATGTGCAGATCGCCTCTGTCCTTGCCAGGCTCCTGGTCAGTAGTAGTATGTACACTGAAGAACAGAGCCAGGTCAGGTTAGTGTTCCAGCTTCAAATGAGCTCCCTGGTAATGGCGAGATTTGAGACCAAGGCTTGAGTCTAAGGTCATAGCGAGACTTTCTGCTTCCTTCCCCTTTGATTGGCATAACTCGCCCAGTGGGGGAACAAGTTGATTTGCCCTCCTGGGGACAGGCAGAGAAGGTGGAAAGAGACCTGGAAGGGCTTTTGGAAGGCTCCACCTGGTCTGTCACCCACATGCAGCAGGAAGCTCAATGGGGCCCTTCCTACCCTGAGAGCAGAGAGGGACCCACTTTTAATTTTTATTCTTTATTTTTTGGCAGAATTAAATTTGGGGCAGTTTATTTTCAAAAAAAATTTTAAAAACCTATTCAGTTGCTTATTCAGTTAATTTGTTATGTTTTAGATTCCAGTATTTTCATATTTCAGACATTTTTGGTGTGTTTAAAACTACCTTGAAACATTTTGGTCCTGTGTAACATTTTCAAATTATGAAAGCAAAAAATTTCAATAGCTCAGAGAGTGAAAGAATCTACTAGCTAAAAAGTATCTGATGAACTCACCAAACAAGAAGGAAAAGTGAATCCATCTCTTGATGCCCTTTACTTCCTCTGTAGTCACACTGGGCTTTTAATGTTAAAAGATAAGCCTTATGGATTTGGGGATCTCACCAATTGGATTTGACATTTCTCGCCCTTGGGGTTTGTAGGGGTTTGTGGGACCAGGAAGAGAAAGGCACCTCCCTGGGTCAGTATAACGGCATTGTAGTTACAAACATGACCCAAACAAGCTTTTCTTGGAATTTAATGTTTCCTTTTTGGTCTGATCTGATGTACTGGTAATGTTTGTAAATGTTCAGAGAACACTGCAAAATATGGGGCACTTTTTTCTTTCATTTGTGGGGTGTCAGTTCCTAAGTGTGTCCTGTAAAGTACGTGCCTCCATTCTTCTATAGTCTCAATTTCTAGACCTGTTTCCTGGAGCAGCTGCCTCTCACTGTATTTGGCACGACCTGCCTCTAGTTTTTCATGTGATCACCCAGCCCTCTTGGCCCTGGGTCCTGCAGCCTCCCAGATGAACTTTGCCACCTCTTGTCGTCTTTTTTAGGGGTGTGTCCTTGCACCTGGGGAGTCATTTCTGAATTCTGCTACACTTCCAGCAAAGAGAGGGGTCCGGGTGCTTCCCCTTCTGACCTCCAGGATGCTCTCAGCTCCTTACACAGGACTGTACAGAAAACACTGCCAGTCCGTGCTGTGACACCAACCACTTGCCTTGATCATAGTTGCTTTAACCAGCACACTCATATATATATATGAGTGTTAGTGTTATCCGCACATGTTTGTGTGCATATGTATATGTACACATATGTATGTATACACATACATGTACACACACACACCTACATATATACCTCCTCGTGTATGTATAATTTGCAGCTAAAATTCCTCCAGGTTTGTGGGATGTAGGTAGCACTCTCCCTGGTTTCACTCGAATGGTACCCGTGCCACAGTCTCCCAGCTGGAAGTCCCTCTGTCATTGGACTGCCTGCCTGCCCCATTCTCTGAGGCCCACTCCACCCTATCCTGGGAGTGGCTTTCCCTCTATTTGTTCTCCTAGAGCTTTTATCTTTATGCATGTGATTCATCTTTTTAATCCTGTATTGCCCATCGTGATGTTCTGTGTTGTTTTTCAGTCGCTCAGTCGCGTCTGACTCTTTTGTGACCTTCCCATGGACTGTAGCCTACCAGGTTCCACTGTCCATGGGATTTTCCAGGCAAGAATACTGGAGTGATTGCCATTTCCTTCTCCAGGGGATCTTCCACGTCTCCTGCTTTGGCAGGTGTATTCTTTACCACTGAGCCACCACAGAAGCCCTATGTTCGTTATATACTTTATCTATTTAATAAGTAACTTATGCATCCTCTTTATTCATATACGTAAGACTAGTGCTTGTGAAAGGACTTGAGATAGTTAGTGGATTGATGTGAGGACAACTTGAAAAAAATTCTGGAAACAGTCAAGGTAAAGGCATCTCCAGCTCCCAAACTGAGCAACACTTTGCCAGGTAGCTGTGTTTTCTTTTTATTAAATTATGGTAAGAACATTTAACACGAATTCTGATCTCTTAATGGCATTTAATGTGTATAATATAGTATTGTTAACACAGTGTTGTACAGCAGGATTTAGTTGTCTTGCATAACTGAAACTTCCCTTTCAAGGTTTCTAATAGTTAAGGCAAAATGAAATGTGAATTGGATTTCTTAGCTTTGAGCAACTATTCTTAGAAAAATGTGTTCAGACTCATCCATAGCTATAAAATCTAAACTCGTGATCCTCTTTAAAAAGCTCAGCTGCTGGTGTCATTTCATGGGCTTTTGAGTTTCAGTGATTTTAATAATACCCTGGAGTATGAGTTTGGATACTGAGACTCCTGCCGGACAAGAGTAATTTAATTCTCCTCACCCTGCTTCTTTATCATCATACAATTGCTCAAGTTTTTCTTTTCATTATCCTTATACCTCTTCTTCCTTTCCCCCAAATGTGTTCTAATTTTCAGACCAAGAAGTCAGACTGTTAAATCCATAAATGACCAAGAAGTCATTATTGGTATTCTTTGGGACCCTAAATTTCACAAACCCCTTAACAGAAGTTTTACCTGCACCTTCATGAAGAGGACCTGCTCATATTATAAAGATGCACATTATGATAGAACTTAGACTGTTAAGAACTTGAACATTGTTTGCATCTGGATATTGGAAGGGTGTCGTCTTTAAATATTGCTCTAGTTAAAGTAATTGACTAACATTTGTGGGTGACATATTGGATATAATGAGCCTGGTTATTTGGTAGCGTTGTTATGACTGTTCTGATGGTTTTCCGAACATTTCATATGAGAAAAGCCAGTGTGCCTGCTTTGGTGTGAGATGGATTCTGTGGCAGCAGTTGTGATTGTACCGAGAGATGCCAAGCAGCATAGAATCCACGGGTGAGCACAGTTTACCTTTGCAGGGAAAATTGACTAAGGATCTATGACTCCTGGATCCACTGTGGTCCTCCTAGAGCCAGGGTCAGGCCTAGGTGCAGCCTCATCCAAACACAAATCAGAAGGACTAGGGGAATGAAGGCTGCAGGGCTTCTTCCCCAGAGGACCCCCAGTAGAAAGGGCCCTTCTAGGACTCTCAGTCTGCTGGGTCTCAGGGTGGGAGCCCTCAGAAGCTTGAACGTTCTGCTGAGACCCTTCTAGTAACCAACCATCTGACCAAGATGTGAGCGTGGGCTTACCCATCTTCTCTCTCCCCACTCCCATTCCTCCCCTCTGTCCCAGCCCTGCTCCTTTTTGAGACAGGCCATTCTACATGGACTTGTCTCTCACCAGACTACTGCCTGAGCCTCCTAACCAGCTTCCCTGTTTCCACTTTAGCTCCCCCATTGTCTGTTCTCCACCCAGAGCAAGAGGAGCCCTTTAAAAAGGTAAACGAGGGCCAGGAGTCAGCCTCGGGCACTGTTACAGTGACTGAAAGAACATAACTCTGGCTTCAGTGCTGTTGCTAACTCACTGAGTGACCTTGGCCAGGTGACCTTATTACCACCTGCCTCCACTTTCGTGTCTGTAAGACTGCACACCCAGGGTGACATGGAGCCAGCAGTAAATGGGGCTTGAGATGCTCAGGCTCCCACCTCCCACAGAGATGGTGGGGACAGACATTGCCGACAGGTGACCCAGCAGAGACAAAGACTGGGAGAGGAGCTCAGTGGACTGAGGCCAGGGACAGGAGGGAAGGTCATGTCAAAAGGTCCAGTTTACTTCACCCATGAAATCAGGTAATGCTTTTGCCTCCCTGGTGGCTCAGACGATAAAGAATCCGTCTGCGATGCAGGAGACCTGGGTTTGATCCCTGGGTCTGTAAGATCCCTGGAGAAGGAAATGGCAACCCACTCCAGTATTCTTGCTTGGAAAATCCCATGGACAGGGGAGCCTGGTGGGCTACAGTCCATGGGGTTGCAAAGAGTCAGACATGACTGAGTGACTAACACACCCACCCACCCCTCAACTCCCCCCCACCCTCAGAATGCTACACACACACTACACCCCCCGCAGAGTACCAACACACACACACACACACACCACCGCACCACACCACACCCCCACTCCCACCCCACCCCGGAGTGCTGCCCCTCCTGGCTTTGCAGCTGTCCATCGATTTTGTAACTAAAAAGCAAAAAGTATCTTTGTGGACACTTCCTAATGAGATAGAGTGGGGTCAGCAAACTTCCTGTAAAGGGCCACGTAGGAAATATTTTAGATGATGTGAGTCACCCAGGTCACTGTTAGGTTTTCCACCCTTGCCTGCACCCAGCTGTTAAAAATATAAAACCTATTCTAGGCTCGAGTACCATAGGAAAGCAGGCCATGGTGAGGTTTGCCAATCCCTCATGATAGGTGGTTGGAGTTGTATTTCTGTGGGACTCAGTTTTATTTTCTGTTTGAATGAAATGAGAAATGTGACGTGTAACCGTTTTATTTCTCCTGAATTGATCCTCTTGCAAAACTCTTGTTAATCACTGTAGTCATACCTCATACTCTTTCCCGCTTGTTTTCAAGCACATTATAAACCTTGAGTTTTAGAGCAGCTTTCTCGCAGCACAGAATCGTGGTTCTCCAGCATGGGGTCATTGCTTTGTGTAGGAGAGCCCATTTAAAGACCATTTTGAGCTGGGTGGGCCTTTAAGTCTGCATGGACTCTAGCAATAATGCGTCTTTTGTGTGCCATTCCGAATATAGTAAGGTGTTCATTTCCTGAAGTTTTCTCCTATCAAAACGGTTTGCCTTTGCATAGACATTTGATTCAACCTTCAGTTGGGCTGATACATTTATTCATGCTTCATTTCTAATAGCCAGATGTGAATTATTATGAAGCCCGGATTTTATAGTATTATAAACTTTCTGACTGCTTAGTTATAAACAGGCTAAGCTTGGATACAACTGATCTGTTGTAGAAACTGTCACTTCCTCTGCCAGCATCTCCTGACCTCCTGAGGCTACCTCTTGCTTTTCTTCCAAACCATTATTGTCAATAAACTTACTCAGTGCCACCCACTTTCCAATTTTTTTTTTTTTAATACTCTATAGTTTCAACATTTAGCAAAGTTCTCAAGTTGACAAGAGTAGTAGGTCTTGGAAAAATTGTCAAAAACAAAATTGATAAGCTGGTGCCTGGGTATCTCTGGCTTGGTTAGATAGTACCTGGGTATCTCTAGCTTGTATCTCTAGCTTGGTTTCTTTATATCTGATATTTGGGGATCACTGGCTGCTGAGAAGCCAGGAGCCTTGGCCTGGGGTGAGTGCCCTTTCTTGACAGCATGTGATCTGAGCAGTGGAATAGTGTGTTCATTGAGAACAGATTCAAGAACTGGCTCTGCCACTTTCCAGCTGCGCAATGTTCGTCACCTTTTGAACTACTCTAAGACTTGGGCACCTGATGTGAAGAGCTGACTCATTTGAAAAGACCTGACACTGGGAAAGATTGAGGGCAGGAGGAGAAGGGGACGACAGAGGATGAGGTGGTTGGGTGGCATCACCGACTCAATGGACATGGCTTTGGGTGGACTCCGGGAGTTGGTGATGGACAGGGAGGCCTGGCCTGCTGCGGTTCATGGGGTCGCAAAGAGTCGGACACGACTGAACTGAACTGAAGACTCAGTCTCCCCATCCAGAAAGTTGGGCTGAAAAAGAACCTTCTCCATTGAATATGAGTTCTAAATGAGTTAATACTTGGTTGGTACAGAGTGCCGTGTGAGTATTACTGTTATTTATTGAGGGAAAGTATGCTTTTGCTGATACATTTTTTCCAAAATCTTTTTTCCTGCTTTTATTGAGATACAGTTGATGTACAGCACTGTGTAAGTTTAAGGTGTACAGCATAATGATTTGATCTGCTTGTATCTTAGTTGACATCCATCAACTCATTCAGATAGGAAAAGAAAGAAGAAAAAAGTTTTTTTTCCTTGGGATGAGAATTCAGGATTTTATTCTAACAACATTTATATCTTTTAAAGCAATGTCAGTTATAGTCATCATGTTGTACATGACATACCTAGTAGTTATCTTATAACTGGAAGTTTGTGCATTTTGACCACCTTCATTCAGTTCCCACTTGCCTTATCTCCTTCCTGCCTCTAGTAACCACAAATCTGATTTTTCTATGAGTTTGTGGATTTTGGTTTTGTTTTACATTAGTCCACATATGAGTGAGATCATGCAGTATTTGTCTTTCTCCGTTAGACTTAATGTCCTCAAGTTCCATCCGTGTTATCACAAATGGCAGGATATCCCACTTTTCTTATGACTGGATTACACTTGTCTGTATGTCGTCCACATTTTCTTTATTCATTCGTCTGTCAGGGGACACTTTGGCCATTTCCATGTTGTGACTGTTGTAAATAATGCTGCTGTCAACTTGAGGGTGCAGATGCCTCCTCAACACAATGTTTTTGTCTCCTCAGGATATAGTCCCAGGAGTGAAATTGCTGAACCTTGCTGGTAATATTAATGGATAACACTGCATGTGGAAAATCTTATATCTGACATGCTTTGTTCATTTAAATTTTCTCTCCAGGCTTTCGTGGAGGCCCAGAACAAGATTACCGTGCCGTTTCTTGAGCAGTGTCCTATTAGAGGTTTATACAAAGAGAGAATGACTGAATTGTATGACTATCCCAAGTATAGCTGCCACTTCAAGAAAGGGAAAAGGTATGTGAACTTGCTTTCATTTCATTTTCTTTTTGCTTTCCTTAAATTTTACAGTACAAATTCCAAACAACTTACCAGTTTATAAACATTATAAAATCAATTCATTTCTATGCTTGACTATGAAAATAGTATTTTTTTTTTGGTCTGTTGTCCACATTCTTAAAAGAAGGACTAAGAAATTTGGCAGAGATGTGTCCTAGGATGAAACTAGACTGTAGGAAGTAGTTGTTATCTTGTGGCTAGTAATTGGTGAGATAGCATGATTCATAGACAGCAGTGGGGATTTATTTGCCTCTAAAATTAATCCTCTTTGGCTTATGCTACATGAAAAGACTTTATTAGATGCCTTTCTTCCATCCAAGAATGGCAGTAGGCCAAGAGGGAGCACCCATTAATTCACCTCTCTTGTTCCTCTCCTTCTGACACTCACTTAAAACATAGCCTCTTGTTCGCCTTTTAAGTCTTTTTGGAACCACTACCACAGATTCACTTTAGAAATTATTAGACTCCCCCGACACAGAAATCAGCAAAGTATGCTCTGCATGCCAAGCCTCGCCCACCTCCTACTTTGCAAATGAAGTTTAAATGGCACACAGCCATGGTCATTTGCTTGTGTGTTATTCATGGCTGCTTTATACCACAACTGCAGGATTGAGTCTGTATGGTGCCCAAAGCCTAAATAATTTGCAGTCTTGCTCATTACAGAAAAAGTTTGCCCGCCCCTTGCCCTAGGAGCATGACTAAGGAAGGGAACTGGTACATTTTAGCAAATCTGCTGTCTTCTCCATTGAAAAGAAAAAGTTACTGCTTTACTGAATATCGGTTTTCATTTTAGCATATAAAGCAGCCTTTATTTAGCTGATGTGCAGAATCACAGTGAATTGTTTTAATACCTAAAGCAATTCAAGTAACAAATTCTAGGTACAGGGAGCTGGTGGGACCTTCCACTGTAGTCCCCTGGCACAGCCTATGTGCAATTGTAGCTTTGTATGTTGTTTTTCCTTTTGTTTTTATGTGTTTGGTTTTACTCCACAACTAAATAAAGACCGTCTCTGTCCCCCAGGTATTTCTATTTTTACAATACAGGTTTGCAGAACCAACGAGTATTATATGTACAGGATTCTTTAGAGGGTGAAGCCAGAGTGTTCCTCGACCCCAACACACTCTCCGATGATGGCACAGTGGCACTCCGAGGTGAGGGCTCCGTAGCCAGGCCTGCGGGAGTCCTGGGGCCCGCGCTGACAGCTCTGATGTGGGTGCAGTCGTCCCACCCTTGAGAGACCAGACAGAGTGTGAACCATATTGTGAAACAGAAGCACATGCAATGTCGGGAAAGCTGATTTCGGCACAGTATATTTAGAACACACGAGTGGTCACACCTTCTGACAGCATGAAGCAGAACTAGAGAATAATTCACACTGTACCTAAATTAGCTTCTAGGGCTTCTGGGATCTTGAAGTATCACCACCACTTTCTGTAGCATCTCTGCGACCTACCTGTATTTGGAAAAAAAATTAATTCTCTTCCTAAAGAAATTTAAGTTGTACAAAGAATGTTTTAACTGTACATGTAAAACAGGAAAGAATATGAAGTCTACTTCCTTGATAAGAAAAACTGATGAGTTTTAAAATTTAGTTGATTGTTATGATGTTAGGATTAAAAGTATAAAACACAATCTTGTAGAAATTAGACAACTTGATCCTTTGTCCCCTGAGGATGAATAAGTTTTGCTATATGCAAAAATATGTATTCAGCTGCTGTATGTCTCCTAAGTAACTTCCCCCAAAATAAACTCCAGAGTCAATAAGATTACTCCAGTTTTGTGCCATAAACACCCAACTTTAGGGTAAGAATATTGTCTATACACTGTATCTATCTATGATTTACAAATTGCACACTCTGAGAATCATCACTGACTAGTATTCTAGATGTTTAGTTGAGTTGGCTCAGCATATTCTATTTTTGAAAAAGCACAAGTGTAGATTCAGCCCTACAAAATTGAGCAGTTGGAACTCTGAAGTCCTGTAATCGATTAGATGGAAATTAAAGAGCCCTGTTTCAGCAGATGTGTGCAAAGACCCCTTTATAAAGTCAGTTAGTCATTTAGTGCTTCCTCTTCCTCTCCCCGACTAGGCTGTATATGTAAATGATGATCCTTAGTCTAATTAGTACTGAGAGTAATCATAATCAGTATTGGAAATAAGACGCCAGCAAGTTTATTGTGAGTATTCTTTGTTAAATTTGATCTTAGAGTTGTGAAAGAATTTAATACACTGATACTGTGCAGTAATATACTCTAAATAGAAACTCACTTCATTTTAACCAAAGTCTATCTTGCAACTCACCCAGAAGGACTTCATTATAACAGGCTCTTGTTTCTCACTTCAATAATACATTCCAAAAACTTTTTTCTGTAATGTTTGTCACATACAGGCCCCGATGGATAACATGGTAAATTAGACATGGAACTTGGTCTCAGTCTTTGAGTTTTCTGAAGACCATATTATTGGAGAAGGAAATGGCAACCCACTCCAGTATTCTTGCCTGGAGAATTCCATGGACAGAGGGGCCTGGCAAGTACAGTCCATGGGGTTGCAAAGAGTTGGACACGACTGAGCTGAAACTCCAGTACTTTGGCCACCTCATGCGAAGAGTTGACTTATTGGAAAAGACTCTGATGCTGGGAGGGATTGGGGGCAGGAGGAGAAGGGAACGACAGAGGATGAGATGGCTGGATGGCATCACTGACTTGAAGGATGTGTGTTTGAGTGAACTCCGGGAGTTGGTGATGGACAGGGAGGCCTGGCATGCTGCAATTCATGGGGTCGCAAAGAGTTGGACACGACTGAGCAACTGAACTGAACTGAGCAACTAACACAACAACAGACATTCAGATTCTTTTTATAGTGTATGATTTTTTTAAAATATACATTTTAAAGTCAAAATATTTTATTTGCATTTTCCCTGAAATTTTTTAAATTATATATAACTTATGCAGACAAAAAGAAATGAATATTTACTCCATTACTTTCTTGACCCTTTTCTGTATTTATATACATATGAGCCTGGATGCTTTATAGGAATTATAAATGATTAATAAATAGGTTTTATGAAATTTTAACTTTATTTTTCACTCATAGAAGTTCCTTTCAAAATAGTAGGAAACCTCTGAAAGTAGTTTGGTTTCTTAGGATGATTTTCAGCCTCCAGTGAAGGTTAGCAGACATCATAAGAGGATATCTCTGGTGCCTGGTGCCAAATATTACACATTCTTTATGATCATAAAAGCCAATGGAAACATAAATATTGGTCAGGAAGCATCCCACAGTGGTTAGGACGTTCAGTCTGTGACAGCCCCAGAGAGTGGGGCGTGGTGCGCTCGTTCATCTGCGGTGTTGCTTGCCTTATTTTTCACTGTCACTTTTGAAATATGCACTGCGTGAGTCTTCACTGCAAACCCTCGGGCTTCATTTACCTGGGCTTTTGGTTGTCAGATGGTGTGAATGTTAATCCTTGCGTGCTAGCAATTCTCAGAAAATGAGGTCGGAAGGAGTGATTTCAAGTAGTTTGGAATCCATTCCAAAAATTAGATAATGGTTCTAGTTTAGTTCTGTTACATTCAGTCATTACTCTAGAAGCAGTTTCCTTCCTCCCTTTCCCCTCCCTCTGAATATAAATAAAATATGCTGAAATCCCAGATGAGCTCTGCTTTTAAATGAGCTACTTATTGAATTATAGAAAATTTTAAATGGAAGCATCCTAGTGGTCATATTTGGAAAGGTTAGAGAATTTGTCCAAGGTCATAAGACAAATTCCTGCAAGTCCTGGGTGAGCCCCAGGATTCTCATTACCAGTTTCCTGCTCCTCCTGTTGCCGCTTTCTGCCTCCATATGTGATGGGAAAACCCTTGTCAGCATGGCGGACAGTGGGCAAGGCTGGGAGTTGAGTTCCCATGTTCACTGACAATTTCTCATGTGTCCCTTAGGCTATGCATTCAGTGAGGATGGTGAATATTTTGCCTATGGTCTGAGTGCCAGCGGCTCCGACTGGGTGACCATCAAGTTCATGAAAGTCGATGGTGCCAAAGAGCTTCCAGATGTGCTTGAAAGAGTCAAGTTCAGTTGTATGGCCTGGACCCATGACGGGAAGGGGATGTTCTACAACGCATACCCGCAGCAGGATGGGAAAAGTGATGGTAGGTTGCGACTTGAGATGAAGCACCTTTTTCATGAAATGAAGTGTGTCTCCACATAACTTAGAGAAGAAGCTAGACCCTGCATAGAGGTTGCTTGGTCTAGAACCATGTTTCCTTGAAGGATGTTGTATCTGTTACCATTGTTGTGTAACAGATCTGCCAAAACTTTGTGGTTCACAATAATGACCATTTATTTTTGCTCGTGAGTCTGCAAATTGGCCAGGCAGTTCTGGGTGTAGCTGAATTCTGTCATGTACCTGTGATTAGCTGCCAGTCAGTTGAACATGTCTGGGGCCTCCATGATGCTCCATGTGGTCTCATCCTCTAGCAGGCCAGCCCGGGCTTGTGTGCACAACAGCTCTTCAAGAGAGAGCCGAAAGGCACGACCTCCTTGATGCCTGGGCTTGCTCCTGGAACATCACTTCACTGCTTTCTTTTGGCCAAAGCAAGCCACAGGGCCATTCAAGGGTAGGGAGACAAATACAGGGAATTGTGAAAAATTGGAGCCATTTTTATTGCAGTGTCTATTCTTCACAGATGTAGTCTCTCTCCCAAGAGGGTCATGGAGAAAATGGATTTTTTTAAAAAATAAAACCGACTTATTTAATGAGGTTTAATGAGTGATGATAAAGTTTTACAGTAATCACATCTCTTCCTCTCAGAAGTTGCAGGTCATCTGTTGGTCACATTTGTCTTGACACTTTTGTCCTTGTTAACTTCCGGGGCATGTGTTCTCCTTTTGAGTTGCACAGAGATCCTGTTATGTGCAACTGGTCCCCTTTTTTCCCTTCACCTCTCACCTTCCTAGGTAGGAAGGACACTATAGCTTGTACCTTACTGGTACAAGCTGTCAGCATCATCTTCTTTATGCTACTCCTTATTTCCATGTGGTGTAAAGCATTTTCATGTTGTCTTGGTTGGTCTTTACAGGTGGGTTTTACCATCTGTTTGCTGAAGATTTGGAGCTGGGGTGCAGGGTCTCAGTTACTTTTTGCAGTGTGTGGGCTAGCAGGAAGCAAGGCTAGTCCAGTGCTTTCTCCTGCACGTGCTGTCCCCTTGCCATGAATTGCTATATCGTTGGGGATACATGTTCTTTTCTCTTTTCCCCCAAGATGAGTTGGGAGTGAGTCTATTATGCTTTTCATTTTTTTCAGCTACAGTTAGCTTTTGCTGCCTTTGATTAGATTACTGTAGTACCTTTTTCTTGGTTCAACCAATGAACTACAGGAGGAATTAAGAGTAGGCTTTTTATTCAAGGATGCTGGCTAAAGAAAGCTCTCTGTGCTCTGTGTACTGAATTAGCTGCCTGTGTTAAGAGTGCTACTGAGTTAGAAAAGGGTTGTTTCCAAGTCCCAGGAGACCAAAAAAGTTTATCACTAGCTGTTTCTTGTTAGAGGACAGTGTTACTAAGTTAACTTCTGGAAAAGCATGAAAATTATTATTTAACCTCAACTTCCATTGGCAGAAATAGTTATAATTAGTAACCGTGGTTGATTTAAGAAAACCAACATCTCCCAGCTGTAATTTTGCTGTCCTCTTGTCTGGAAGACCTCAACAGCCTCTCAGCTTGTGTGGTAGAGGACTTATTGAGTGAGGCTAAGCAATTCTGGTCCTGTGTTTCTTACTAGTGTTCCTAGAAAGCCCATGGAGAATCACCAAGTACTGTAAAACTTTTTTTTTTTTTCATGTGATGGTATCCTTTTTCTTTTTTCCTTCAACATTTTATCAACCTTCAACATTTTATCAAACATCCAAAATCAGCAAATATGTGTGATTATTTCTAGGGTGATAATCAACTGATACTTAACCCTCTGTTTTTTTTTAAATAGACTTAATCTTTTGTTGTTGTTGTTATTCAGTATTTTTATGCATTATAAAAATAATCATCATCATAAGTCATTACCATCTGTCACCATACAAAGTTATTACAAATTGTTGACTAAATTCCCTGTGCTGTACATTGTATTCTTGTGACATTTATTTGGGAATGGGAAGTTTGCACCTCTAATCCTGTTTACCTATATTGCCCATCCTCCCACCCCTCTCCCCTCTGGCAACCACCCGTTTGTTCTCTGTAGCTATGAGTAGGCTTCATCTTTTAGAGCAGATTTAGATTACACCAGAATTGAGTAGAAGGTACCAAGATTTCCCATATACCCTCTGTTCCTTATCCATGCATAGCCTCCCCCATTATCAACATCCCCACCAGAGGCTACAATAGATGAGCCTACATGGACACATCATAATCACCCCAAATCCATAGTTGACATCAGAGTTCACTCTCGGTTTGGGCAAATGTATAATGATATGCATCCAGCATTGTAGCATTTTCACTGCCTTCATAATCCTCTGTGTTCCACCTGTGCATCCTTCCTTCCTCTGCCAGTCCCTGGCAACCACTGATATTTTTACTGTCCCTATAACTTTGCCTTTTCCAGAGTGTCATATACTTGGAATCATATAGTATGTAGCCTTTCAGGTTGACTTCTTTCACTTACTAATGTGTATTTAAGTTTCGCCATATGTTTTTGTGGCTTGGTAGCTCAGTTCTTTTTAGCACTGAATAACATTCCATTGTCTAGATGTACTGTAGTTTGTTTATCCATTCACCTCTGAAGTACATCTTGGTTGCTTCCAAGTTTTGGCATTTATGAATAAAGTTGCTGTTAACCCCTGTGTACAGATTTTTGTGTTGATTTAAGTTTGCAGCTCATTTGGATAAATACCAGTGAACATAGTTTCTGCATCTTTTATGTTTAGTTTTGTAAGAAACCGCCAGACTATGTCCTGAAGTGGCTGTACAATTACATTTCCACCAGCAATGAATGAGAATTCCTGTTATTCCACATCTTGGCCAGCATTTGGTGGTGTGATGTTTTCTGGGTTTTGGCCATTCTAATAGGTATGTAGTAGCATCTCCTTGTTTTAATTTGCAATTCCTTGACGCATGCTGCAGAGCATCTTTTCATATGCTTATTTTCCTGTATCTTCTTTGGGAGGCTAAGGTCTGTTAAGGTCTTTGGCCCTTTTTAAAATCTGTTTTCTTATTTTGGTCTTTGTTTTCCTATTGTTGAGTTTTTAAAATTCTTCGTATATTTTGGATAACAGTCCTTTATCAGATGTGTCTTTTGCAAATATTTTCTCCCAATCTGTGGCTTGTCTTTTCATTCTCTTAACAGTGTCTTTCATGGAGCAGAAGGTTTTAATTTTAATGAAGTCTGACTTATCAGTATTTCTTTCATGCCTTTGGTGTTGTATCTAAAAAGTCATCACCAGACCCAAGGTCATCTAGGTTTTCTTCTGCGTTATCTTTTAGAAGTTTTGGGGGAGTTTTTTTAATTTTTTGGACCACACAGCATGTGGGATCTCAGTCCACCAACCAGGGATCAAACCCCATGCCCACTGCAGTGGAAGCATGAAGTCTTAACCACTAGGCCACCAGGGAGGTCTCTCTTATAGGAGTTTCTTGATTGCATTTGCATTATAAAGCCTGCAATCCATTTTGGGTTAATTTTTGCAAAGTGTGTAAGGCCTCTGTCTTGATTCATTTTTTGCACGGGGATGCCCAGTTGTTACAGCACCATTTGTTGAAGGGACTGTCTTTTCTTCACTGTATTGCCTTTTTTCTTTATCAAAGATCCATTGACTTTTTTTATGTGGGGCTCTCTACTCTGTTCTCTTGATCTGTTTGTTCTTTTGCTAATACCACCCTGTCTGGATTCCATGTAATAAATCTTGAAGTTGGGTAGTGAAGGTGCTCCAACTTTGTTCTCTTCTTTGAATATTGTGTTGGCTCTTCCAGGTCTTTTGCCTCTCCACGTAAACTTTAGGATCAGTTTGTCCATGTCCACGAAATAACTTGCTGAGATTCTGACTGGGATTGCACTGAATCTGTAGATCAAGTTGAAAAGAATTGACATCTTGACAATATTGAGTGTCTTCCATAAGATATTGAGTATATCTTTCTGTT
Source organism: Bos indicus (assembly GCF_029378745.1). Lineage (NCBI taxonomy): Eukaryota > Metazoa > Chordata > Mammalia > Artiodactyla > Bovidae > Bos > Bos indicus. The sequence continues at coordinate 44,859,363 of NC_091768.1, forward strand.
GATTTATTCTTTGATTTCTTTCATCAGTTGTGTAATTTTTGTCCTATATATCTTATACATATTTTCTTAGATTTATACCTAAGCATTCCATTTGGGGAACTGCTAATGTAAATGGTATTGTGTTTTTAATTTCAAATTCCACTTTTTCATTGCTAGTATATAGAAAAGTGATTAACTATGGTATATTGACTTTGTATTGGATAATCCTATAACCAGATACTTAGCTTTTTAGATGCTTCTAGCATTGTCTACTGTGGGAAGAATAGATTTTCTTAAAATTGTCAGCTGCGTTTCAGTGTACATTTTTAACCCCTTCAGGCACAGAAACATCCACCAATCTCCACCAAAAGCTCTGCTACCATGTGTTGGGGACTGATCAGTCAGAAGATATTTTGTGTGCTGAGTTTCCTGATGAGCCTAAGTGGATGGGTGGAGCTGAGGTATTGTACTACCATGAAATTTTATCCACAAATAGCATCTGTCATGGATTGTGTATATAAATATTCTCTTTACATGGTGATCCTTATGGATAGTGGGAAAGAAGTTGAATATTCTTTTGTTAAAAATATTAGACCTCAAGTGTACTCTTAATAGCGAAGGTGATAAATCTTTTAAAGGTAATCTCAACATAAAAATCTCAGTACTAAAAGTAATACATGCTTATGGTAAAAATGTAAAAGTACAAAGTAATGCAAAGTAGAACATGAATATTTCAAAACTTGATCCTAATCTCAGAGATGAAGAGAGTTTTCGTCCAGAAGTCTCTTTTTACACAAGTGAGAGTGAGGGCGAAGAGTGTTTGCTTTTCTTTTTTATACAGCGGTGCTCTTCATGCTTCTTGTTTACTTGTTTTTACATTCAAAAGTGTGTCTTTTGGATGTTTACGCATCTCACAGATGGTTCATACCTTCCTGGTCTTGAAAAGAAAGAGCCTCTGGTGAAGTGATACATCTTTGTAGTTACTCTCTCAGATTTTATTCTGCATCTTGAGAATCAGCTGTTAAAAAAACTTAAAAATGCTTAGAATAAGAATTAGGCTTTTGTCAGCTCATTTATATATATATATATATATATATATATATATATATGAAATATATATTTTTTTAAGATATAAAAGCATTCTCAATGTTTTCATATAGGAGAGCTATCACCCCATTCTTACTGGGAGTGAGCGATTCACTAGAAACTTTTTAGTCCATTGAGCCTCTTATGTCTTCTCTGGGATATAGTTAGAACTTTGGTATGAAAGGGCATTTTAGATGTGAACTTCTGAACATGGGTCTGATTCACTGGGGGATGGAATAGGAATCCACGGTATTTCAGTCCTCATTCATTAATCCACTTTATTCCACATTGTCCTTTTATTTATTTTGTTTCTCTAGAACCATAGTTGGCAAACTGTTGCCCACAACTGAAATCTGGCCTGCTGCCAGCTTTTGTAAATAAAGTTTTCTTGGAACACAGCCACACCCGTTTGTTTACTTACTCTCTGTGGCTGCTTTCAGGCTATAATAGCAGAGTTGACTTGTTGCCACAGAAGGCCACATGGCCCAAAAAGCTGAAAATACTTTCTTGCCCTTACTAGAAAAAGTTTGCCAGACTTTAACACAGTGTGTTTACAGTGAATTTATAGGACTTATATATTATCACCTGAAGTTATGCCCTTCTTTCATGCTTTGTCTTCCCCACCTAACTTCCCATCCTACAAGCTTTTCTTGTATAGTTACTGTTGTCATTTTTCTCACATATTTGTTTCTGTGGTTTTTCTGACTCTTTGTAGATTATTATACTAAGTTTTCATCTTGGTCCAGCTTCTCCTCACACCTAAGGCTTCTGCATTCTGCAGATAGTAGGTGTTTGTTTATAAAATGATATAAATTTGTATCTTCATTTGAGTGAAACAATTAGGAAGGTAAATATACTACCCCAGAAAATGTCATGTTAGTTCATGTGTTTCTTTTCACCTTTTGTGGGGAGAGATGTTGATGGAGAAACATTATAGCAGATGTATTTTAATAAAGGTAAAATTATTTTATTGATACAATGAAATGCAACTAAAAGTAAGTTCCAGAATACTGATCTTAACAAATTAGTCTGAAAGAAAACAATCTTCACTGCAGAATACACATGTAACTCCTTGCTCACATCTCTTTACTAGCATTTAATTGAAGCAGCTAGTTTTTTTTGTTTGTTTTTGTTTTTAAAAATCATGGTAAAGTATAGTTAACATAAAATTTATCAGTTTAATCATCAACTAAATTTATCAGCTTAATCATTTATAGAGTACAATTACACTAAGTGTGTTCACATTATTGCACATCCGTTACCCCTGTCTGTCTCTAGAACTTCTTCATCTTGTGAAACTGAAGCTCTGTATGCATTAAATGATAACTCTTCATCCCCTCTTCTGCCCAGGCCCTGGTAACCACCATTCTACTTTCTGTCTCTTTATATATTTGACTGCTCGAGGTACCTTGTGTAAATGTCATTATATAGAATTTATCCATTTGTGATGGAGACCTGGGTTTGATCCCTGGGTTGGGAAGATCTCCTGGAGGAGGGCATGGCAACCCACTCCAGTATTATTGCCTGTAGAATCCCCATGGACAGAGGAGCCTGGCGGGCTGTCGTCCATGAGGTCGCAAAGAGTCGGAAACGACTGAAGCAACCGAGCACAGACTTGGCATAAGAGCTTCAGGGTTTATTTAGATGTTATAGCATGTGTCAGAGTTTCCATCATTTTAAAAAGTGAATAATATTCGATTGTGTACATGTACTACACTTTGCTTATCCAGTCATCTGTAAGTACACTTGAGGTGTTTCCACAGCACGATTGTGAATAATGCTGCTATTAGTAGCCAGTTTTTAAAAATAACAGTTGAAACATATCGTATTTGCATTTAACATATATATTTATATTCAATTCTGTGGCTAGGCAACTGAAAGGAAAAGCAAATTTAAATAGTTTGAGTGATCCTTCTATCATTCACTCAGTAGGTATTCACTCTGTGTAGTTCATCTAGTATAATCTTTACCATAACCTTTAGAGAACAGTGATCATTTCATTGCATAGACAAAATAAAATACCTGCGAGTATGATTAGCTTGCAAATCTATGATTGGAATTGCCTGCTGGGTATGTTAGACCCACAGCCTGTATCTTCTTAATCAGCATGCCCTCTGCCTCCCTTGACAAAAGGTAAGAGGTCATGTGAAAACAGCAGGAATGACCATTTAAAGAATGGTAGTAAACGGAGAAGGCAATGACACCCCACTCCAGCACTCTTGCCTGGAAAATCCCATGGACGGAGGAGCCTGGTGGGCTGCAGTCCACGGGGTCGCTAAGAGGCGGACATGACTGAGCGACTTCACTTTCACTTTTCACTTTCATGCATTGGAGAAGGAATGGCAAGCCACTCCAGTGTTCTTGCCTGGAGAATCCCAGGGACACAGGAGCCTGGTGGGCTGCCATCTCTGGGATCGCACAGAGTCGGACACGACTGAAGCGACTTAGCAGCAGCAGCAGTAATTGGAGAGCTGCATCTGTATTGCACAGAAGCAATAAATGAAGTTGTTAAATAGAAAAACAGAAATTCATGAGATGTGTCCAGTGAGTCCTGAGGAACTTTATACTGGATGAGCGCCCTGATGAGCGAATTGTGCAGAGGAAGTCGTAAGCAAACCGGTAGGCTTAGTAGACACAAACTGCGTGTAGATTTCATTAAGCTGTATTCCAGCTGCTTGAGGGATTTTGTTAGATGTCACCCTTTCAGTGGCCGGAGTGAGTTGGGCAGGTCCTGCTGAGAGGAACTTCTGGCTACATGAAAGAATACCTTCGTCCCTTAAACACGGATGCTATAGTTCTGAGCCTACAGAAGCCTGGGTCTACCCTGAATTGATGATTCAGTTCCAGGTCAGAAAAATCTAGGTTGTGCAAAAAGTCTCAATGTGGGAGTTTCTTGTACCTGTCAATGACGTGTGATAAATCCCAAGACAGTCCAAGAAACAGGTGTGCTATAGGCTGGCTGGACCAGAAGTACCATGCCTGGTGCAGAGCTTGCTCAGGGTGTTCACTGCACATGAAGCAGATGGTTTCCTAACAACCCCACCCCCAACTCCTTTTTTTAAAAATTTTTTTTTTTTGCTGCACTTTGTGACATATGGGATCTTTTAGTATCCTGACCAAGGATTGAACCTGTACCCTTGCAGTGGAGGCATGGAGTCTTAACCACAGGGCCACCAGGAAGTCTTCTAACAGTGTTTGTTTAGTGACCTGCACCTTAGAGGAAAGCAGTAGTCCCAATCATATCCACACTCCAAATGCACGTGCTGTGGTTGTTACTTTTATTTTTCAATAGTTGCCTTTTGTGTTAGTTACTCAGTCATGTCCAACTCTTGATGACACCATGGACTATAGCCCGCCAGACTCCTCTGTCCAAGGAATTCTTCAGCCAAGAATACTGGAGTGAGTTGCCATTCCCTTCTCCAGGGGATCTTCTGGAACCAGGGATTGAACCTCAGTCTCCTGCATTACAGGCAGATTCTTTACCATCTGAGCCACTGGGGATTGTCATTTTGAATCTAGTATTTTGTGAATACACCTAACAGCATCTCTCATTGGAGGATCCGTCACTCTAGTGACAGGGGTGGACTGGAGCACAAATCAGGAGATTTTAATTTTAGTCCTGTCTGTGTGGCCTTGGGCAGGTCACATCAGCTCTCCAAGTATGTTTTCATGGTGCTTTAGATTCTCCAGTGGCCAACGGGGGAGGAGTTAGAGAAGGGGAAGGGAACTTTTACTCCTCTGGAGCTGTTTGTCCCTGTCTCCTCGTGGCTCTCAGTCATGACTGGTGCCTGGCACCAGCTCTTTGTGGCCTCCTTTTGCAGTGAGATCCCCTCAATTCTGGGAACCTCTGGACTTTGGAACCACGCATTCCCTCGTGTGAACCTTAAATTCTGGCTGACCTTGGCCATCATCTTCCCTTCCCCCAAACCTTCTCCTCTCAGCAAAATTCCCTTGAGGTTCCTGCCTCTCTGCCGCCCCTGCTTTCCATCCTTTTTCAGCAGGGACCTTTCCAGGTGCCTGGAGCTACCTACCAGCTGCCCTCCTGGTGCCTCTTGTTCCAGGAGAACCCATGTCCACCGGTCCCTCCATCCTGGATGTGCAGGCAGTGTTCAGCACTGCCCTCCTCACCTGCCAGCCCAGGCCTTCTGCCCTTGGTCCCTGCACACCTCCAGCTGCTGGGATCACAGAACTGCAGCTGCCTTATGCCTCCTGGGTGTAACATGAAACATACCTGGCATCTGGCTTGGAGGGACAGTGATGTCAGTTATTATGTAAGGTAGACTGTGAGGTTTCTGTTGGAGGGCAGGGTTGTGGGAGGGTAAGAAAAACCATGTTTTAGAAGATTCTTTTGGACACCCTCCACTCCACCGCCCCACGCCACCCCAAATCTATTTTAAAGTGATTTGTAGAGCGTTAAAAACACACATGCACACAAAGCAAGCATTTTGAGACACTTCTCCCAGCAGAGGGTGCTCTGGAGTATAGATTCTGAAAACACATCACATCCCTTTAGCAGGGACTAAAGAGAAAATGCCCAGCCTCTTTGTGATATACAGCTGAATCCTACACTGAGGACCTAATTCTGTTGTACCTAATTCTTGGGGGAAGTTAGGAACGGGGGAGGTTTGTTTTTTAACAAAGGTAATCCCTTGGGCTTCTCTGGTGGCTCAGTGGTAAAAAATCCTACCAAGCAGGAGATACAAGTTTAATCCCTGGGTTGGGAAGATCTTCTGGAGAAGGAAATGTCTACCCACTCCAATATTCTTGCCTGGAGAATTCTATGGACAGAGGGGCCTGGTGGGCTACAGTTCATGGGATCACAAAGAGTCGAACATGACTGAGCCACTAAACAACAAATACTGATCTTAATGTTTATCACATGTCTGCATAAACCATCTTCATATGTTCACTGTGATCCCTAGTAATTAAGATATGCACATACAGCTGACTCTTGAACAGTGTGGGGGTTAAGGGTCCTAATAACTTAATCAGATTATTAAGTTAGTATCCTAATAACTTAAGAACTTTGTATATGTTGTTCCTCCATGTCCACTATTTACATCCACAGATTCAACCAATCCTGGTCTTTGTCGCACTGTAGTATTTACTGTTGAAAAAAATCCGTGTGTAAGTAGAGTCATCTTACTCAAGGGTCAACTGTGTTTGTGTACATGTTTGTATATGTTACACATATGTCAACGTGTAAAATCGTTACCTAATGCTTAACTCTTTGTGGGCATTCAGGATGTACATTTCTGTACTCCCTCTTCTGCTGCTGAGGTTCATGCACATAAAGATCCTGTAGACACTGGTGTGCCCAGCATAGCCCTATAGGGCAAGCGCAGTCGAGTCCAGTGTTCCTCAGGAAACTCTGCCTCACCTGCCCCTTTCTTTTGGATAGTTTTGGCCCTGAGCATTAACTGTTCGGCAGCTCTCTTCCTGGTCAACACAGTTCACGTATTTACTCCCCAAATACCTAGAAGCCCTTACCCTAGGTCCACCACTGTGCCAGGGTCAGGTGGTACATAGGAGCAGAGATGGGCAGGCTCTGGCCCTGATGGAGGATGTTTGTCTGTAGTAAACTACACTAAATAAACATTTTTAAGTTGACAGAGAGGCTTCGGGCGGGGGGTGATCCATGACGGACTTCCCATCATGTTCAGTTTGTGTGCCATTTTAAGGACACCTTTGTCCTCTTGACCTTAACTTTGGTGCTTGAACCTGAGGCTGCCAGCATATGTGCTGGTGGGTGACCCTTCACCCCTTGTGCTATCCCAGGGGGTGTACTTTCCCTGGCTCCTGAAGACGGATTCCGTCTGTTCATCTCAGGAGAAGCGGTCCTTGTTTCAGTCCTGGGGGTACTCCTGATCGGACCGTGTGTGTCCAAGGCTCACCACTCTCGTCCTCTCTTTCACTGGCATTGCACGAAGCAATAAGCTCCGTCATGCTGCTGGACACGCAGGGCAGAGCGTGGTGGGGAAGGCAGAAAGCCAGGAAGCCAAACTAAAGACCTGGATGTGAGAAAGGCTGCAGGGGGCACTGCTCTGAATTCATGAAACAGCTTCTGATGGGGGAGAATTGTTTTTGCCTTAGAAAATTGGATTTGTTGATCATCACTTTTCTCAGCTTCTCAGCTGCCCCCAACCAACCACCCTACAACTCAGTAGGGGAGAAAAGAGAACAGTCAATTCTTATATAACCAGGCTCATGTGCCAGAGAAACAATCAGGTAGATGAGAAAGAGTGACTATAACATGTTGAGACCTCCGTTGCCCATTTTACTTTGAATGTGTTTTCTTCTCTTAGAATGTTCTTATATATCTGTTTCTGGCATACGCAACAACATATTCTAGAGTGCTGGGGTTTCTTTCTTTTCTCCCTCCTTGCTGTGGTAGCACCCAGTATTGGGAAAGCTGATTTCAGGACTACCCATTAGAAATGTTTATGTCAGTGCTTATCACACTGCTTATAAATGACCACCCGGTGTGTCTGCTGCTGATACTGTCTCCTGTTTTTATAACAAATCCATAATGAGTCCCATAAATGAAAAGCTGTCCCTTTAGGTGATTAGTTTGACATTTGAAAGTTTTCCTAGATTATGTTTTGGAAACATACATAATATTAAAGATAAGTTGCTATGATTCACAACTACTATGAAAAGAATCCAAAAGAGTCTATGAAATAAAATTGATAGTTTTTTGCTCTGAGAGGAACATGGTTAGCTCTCAAATGCTATTAAAATCCATTGTCACTCCTTTTGTTAACTTCCCAGGCAATTTTAAGTCTCGCTGCTTTTCAGTGTACTTTTCTTATACATGCAATTAATTCTTTGTGGTAATATATAAAAGACTTTTCTCACTTTGAAAAAGTGCATGTACTTTCAAGTTATGAAAAAACTTCCTCCACCCTCTTCTTGTTGGTTTCTAAGTAGAAAAAATGATACATATTAAAGAAATGTCATGTCCGTGAAGATTTGGTTATTAACACAAGACTATGTAACCATGGAGTCCAGAAGCTCTAGCATAAAACAGTTAAGAGCTTTTTTTTTGAAAAGGATAATAAGTTTGATGAAAGTCCACATATTCTGTATATATGTAAATATTAGTTATGTGTCTTGATGTTTTGGAAGACAGTTTTGGAGGAAATTTAAAACATTAAGGTTGAGAGTTTAAAACATTAAGAAGTGATCGTCTGTCAATTTTCTCTTAATAAGAGGTGCATGAAGAAAAGCTGGCTTATTCAGGTCATCTGGAAAGCCCAGCTGTTTTTTTTTTACTATATTGAGACTAAAAATAACCAGATTCATCTACTTCAGGATTTTTATGCTAGTAATAAGTTTATTGTTTAAAATACAAAGATCCTGTTCTCTAGAGAAATTGCTATTGTCAGTGTATTAGTTTAATTTAACACTTATTTTGGTTGATTTCCTATTTTTTTAAAAAAGCCTCAAATGAGCGAGTGGTAGAAATGCTGACTGCTTGTGAACACAGAGCAGCCTGACCCAGACTCTGGTCTGAATGGATCGCGGTGACACCTCCGTGAGGTGTTCACTCAAGAAATTCCGTAAAAACCTATTATTTGGGGCTAGATTCCCTGAGGTTTGTCCTGGTTCCTGCTTATCTCTAAATTTCATGTTTGCTGGCAGCTGACTGTAGGGATTGTATTCCCAAATGTGCTGAGTCATGTGTGTGTTGGAACAGCACATGTGAATCTAACAGAATAAAGTATAAAATACATACACCATTGAATAGTTTGTGTGATGTTTGTGTGATGTCTGTCAAAGGTTTCCTTGGTAAATATACTGTCTCAGTGAGGCTCCATACCACAGTACACACAGTTAAATTTTCTCAGTGAATTAATGTGGCTTCTTTAACGAAAGTATAAAGTCTGATAACCCCATATTTTATGCCCTTCCTTTTGATAACTGGAAATGCACATGGCAGCTATTATTGACTGGGTGTCCCTCTTCAAAACCAGAAGCCTCACTTTAGAAGGTTTCCTTTGAATAGTATAAAATATGTCAGGATGAGAAACCAGGTGAGATAATGCCTTGCATGGTGTCACAGGTCAGGTTTAGTGGGAGTGCTTTTAAAACATCTGCCTATGCTGGGGACAGAGAAGCCTGGCCTGCCGCAGTCCGTGAGGTTGCCAAGAGTTGGACACGACTGAGTGACTGAACTGACTGATGGTGGGGAGTGAAGGTAGAAGGGGAGAAGTTGAGTAAGTCATGACAGGGGTTTCGGCCAACCCTACAGGGAGCTCCTATGAGCTAGGTTATTAGCACTTCAGCATTTGCCTAACTAGGAGTGAGGGATTGGGGCTTTTGTACCTCTGCATGTGGGATGAGCCCAAAAGAATATGTCCTTGGGAGGACAAGGCCCTGAGGTTCTCAGCTGAGTGCTGTCTGCTCCAGCGCCCTGCAGCTAGGGGAACGAGTGCTTCAGCAGACTGCCGCGTCCCTACAAATGCTGCTGTCTGTGAGGTGTGTACTTAAGAATGAGTATGTTAGGTATAGCTCTCTGGAACCGGTACTGTGTCATCATAGCAGTTGTGAGAATGGGAAAAGTCAAGCAACCATTTTTAGAGGAATTCTGCTTTTCTTTAAAGAACTAGTTAGAGACCATTCCTTCCCCCAGACCTTTTCCGATCTCACTCTTCTTTCCAGCGCCCCTCCCTGTGAGATTTCTCAGTATTAATGTTTAGAGTATTACTTTATATCTGTGCGTGAATGTGTGTGTCTGACTTTCCCACCTGAGCCCTCGATTTCAAAGCCCTGTCCTGCTCTGATCTGTGTGTTCTAGAGCCTGGCTCAGCTGCAGGAGACTGTCAGTAAATGTTGCTTGAATAAACAGCCTCAGCTCTGACTCCCCTAAATAGTAGATGCCTGTGGTTGGTGGCACATGTTAAATTGTGTCTTCGGTAAAGGAGATGGAAAGTTACCTGGCAGCGGATTCTCCTGTTAAAACCAGCTACCATTTATGACAGTTTTATCTTCAACCTCATCTACCCCAGAGCAAGGGAGGATGGCTTTTGGCTTTGTTTTTTTATCTTTCAAGGTCATCTGGTTATGGATAATGAATAGCTAAGTACCAGCAGATTGCCAAATATTTTGTACCTTCCCTAGTGGCTTAGATGGTAAAGAATGTGCCTGCAGTGTGGGAGACCTAGGCTCAACCCTAGGTCGGGAGGATCCCCTGGAGAAGGAAATGGCAACACACTCCAGTTATTCTTGCCTGGAGAATTCCATGGACGGAGGAGCCTGGTGGGCTGCAGTTCATGGGATCACAAAGGGTTGGACATAATTGAATGACCAACACACTTTCTGTGAATACCACATTCTTTATACATTTGAATTTTTCTTTTTCCAGATACTTTTATCAACAAATATTATTAGATATTAATAATATCAAAGATATTATTCCTGTCTTTCTTAATTAGCATTTTCTAAAGAGGCCTGGTGTGCTGGGATTCATGGGGTCGCAAAGAGTCGGACATGACTAAGCGACTGATCTGATCGGATCTGAAAGATATTTAACCAAATTCAGCATATGACCTCATACAGTTAGGTTGTCAAGGTAACTTGTGTCTAAAGGGAAATACACTTTTTTAAAAAAGAATTGTCAGTAGTAAGAATGGTAAAGAGTTTTAGCTTTCATCCTGTTAGTGTTGTTTGAAATATAATCAGTGGACTTAGTATCAACAAATGTAAATATTTTATTTACATTTCTTAGAATTTTGTTTTTGTTAAAATTTATTTATATAAGAGGCAGATTTTCATGAAACAAAATCATTTTGACTTAAGGAAAATTTGCTTAACATTATATGGACATAAAGTGAAAGGAAGCTGTGACTTAAGAATTACGTATTTCATAATCGGTCAGGCTAGCATTGTTGCACCCCTGTTGGAAAAAGTCAGTGGTTTTGAATGAGATTAAGTGATTCCAGAGACCACGGTTTTTCTTCTGATGTCATATTGTTTAAAGGAAAACAGTGTTCTGTGAACTGGAGTTTATACTGTTCATGAAGGCCTGATGGGACCCTTGGCTCGTCTGCTTTTCTGTTTTCCTTTTATCTGGATTTCAGCAAATTCGCTTTCTGCTCTCGAGATTCGAGGTCTCCTCCACAATCAACAGTATTTTTGTCTTCCCCTTCTAGTGATTCCCAAAATTCAGTTTTTTAAACTGTCTTGAAATAGTCTGAATGTGAGGCGGTGGTTGAATATGCATTGTTACTGATTACATTTTGGTGTAAGAAGGTATTTCCTAATGTACATATTTTGGGGGCAACAGTGACTTACAAATGCATGAGCATTTGAAAATTCAGAGTTGTTTGCAGTTGAGCATATTTGTTTAGTGGCTATGAAATATCTGAGTTGTAAGGAAGAGAGACTGACTTAATTGGCATCCCAACAGCAATTCCCTTGGAACTTCCTGCCTTAGATTAAATATAAACTGCTGCAGCCATTTAGTGCAGCCAGAAATACCGAGAAAAACTCATTAGATGTGCTTGAGACAGCTGTCATCGAAGGTTTGGTGTGGTTCTTGCAGTGAGTTTTACTGCCCTGTCATTCTGTTGGCTGAATCACTGCCGCTGAATTAGCCATCATTTATGATTGATGTAGCATGACTCTAAGCACTAAGCTATAAGAGTCTGTCTTTGTTTAAAGGACAAAAGAACAAAAGTATGAAGTATTATTAATGAGACTGCTTTCTGTTACGTTTAATAAAGTGACAATTGTGATGTTGCTAATGATATTCTTAATAATATAGGACAGTTTAAAAATAAGGTGAAACTGAATTTCTGGACACTGGTTTATTGGCTATGTATATGAAAAACTTAAGGAAAATGTATAAAAGACTAGAAACAAGAGTATTTAACTCACAGAGCAGTCAATGAAGAGGAAGTTTATGAAGAAGTTTATCTTAATTAAAAGTTTATATTAGTACAGTATAAAAAGGAAATAAGGGAAAAGCAAGTTAACTAGAATGTTAAAAGTAAGATGTAGAAGCAATAACAATTAGAAAGACAAAATACAGGTTCTTAGATTGAGTTTTCAACTCAGTCAACTCAGATATTCATTTTCAAGAAACCCACTTAAAACGTAATGACAAGTAATTTGGATGGAGGATGGAGAAAAGAATTCATGGAAATCATAAACGTATACGTAGTTTTTCCAAAACCATTTGACGATCGTTGAAAATACTATAAGAAGCCTAGACAGAGATGGAGAGAGTGTACCTGAATCATTTGGCCTCTTGTGTAGCTTGTGACCAAAACTCATACAAGAAAATGTGATTCAGTTTCTTGGAAAGGAGACTACTTCAGAACTTAGACAGAATGTCACAAAGAAAGAACAGCCACATTAAACAGTTTTCTAGAATCTTTGATCAAACTATACTTACTTGGAATCCCACTTCTGTTTTACAAGTACTGATTACCTCTGTGCTTTAAAATAGTTTTTTTTTTTTCCTGAGAAAAAGATGTTTAACATACAGTGTGCTTAAAAATGCTGGATGTTTTAGACACACATAGCTATTTTGATTAATTTATAAATGCAGAAGAGACCTAATTGACATACACTTGGTTTACAAACCTGCTGATAGAAAGTGGATGGACATTTCCAGAGAGCAGGAATCTAATTCCTCCAAGTCTAAAAGCTTGATACTCCTAATAAGTAAAACCCTAAATTATCCTACTGTGTAATAAGATAAAAACTATGTCATTATTAGGTTTTTTTATGAATCATAAATATTTTCTTTTTAATTAGTTCTCAATTACGCATTCTTAATTTTTATATCTGTGTATTTTAAACATACGATAATATACCCTAAAAATGTATCCAATAAAGAATTAAAAATGAGTTAAATAAAAACATAATGACAAGTTTGCTTCTGGCCATAAGTGTAACTGGTATTGGGCTAGCCCTGCTACCATAAACAGGTAGAAAATTATACAAAATGGAAAAAACATCTTTTGGAGCTGTTGATCTACAGGTATCATAGGACTGTAATCTGTGAGAGAGATGTTCTCCTACAATAGCCCCAGGTTTCTGCCTGGAGGAATCTTCTGATTCTGGCACAAGGAAGAAGAACCCCCAGGATACTGCAGCCTCACTGGACTAGGGGTCCAAAGATCCGCATTCAGGAAGAGTGAGGCCACTGGAACTTGCAGGCACAAAACCAAAGCGGGGGAACCACCCATTAAGAGTCCTGGGGATCTTCTTGGTGTCCCCTTGAATCTTAGACTGACTATTAAGCCATACATGCATAGACGGAGGCTCCACGATTCAAGCTGTGAACAACCACCAGGAACTTGTAAGCTGACAACTAACTACTAGAGATTTAACAAGTGGGAGATTTTCACATTCTAACCAGTTAAAGTGGAAAGGACTCATGAACAACCAGGGTATTCAGCAAAAACCCCAGAATGGCCATTCATGCTTTTGCAGTATGACTGGAGACCTGCCCCAACAAAGCTTGAAAATAAGCCTTGAATGGATTAAGCTGATCTATTAAAATGAACAGCCTCAAAACTTTTTAAAGAAGGACTCCCCCCCCCCAAAAAAATCCAGATGGCATTCAGAATGTTCAAAATCCAACTTTAAAAAATTACTAGATGTGTAAAGAAGCAAGAAAATGTGACTTACCAGGAGAGAAGTTAGTTAATAAAACAGATCTAGAAATGACAGTAGTAGAATTAACAGATACGGACTTTTCAAAAGCAATTATGAAAATAAATTTAAAAGGATTTTAGCAAATGTTAATGTAAATAACAAAGAAACAGAAAATATGAAAATAACCAAGTATTTTTCTAAAAGTGAAAATAATCTGAATCAAAAAATTCTCTACATGGGCTTAATAATAGATTAGATACTATAAAAGAAAATATCAGTGAATTTGAAGACAGCATGTTGAAGCTAAGCCATGGAGAGGGGAAAAAAAAATTGAAACAAAAACAAACGCAGTCTCATTCAACTGTAGAACTACACTAAGTGACCTAACATGATGTATTTGAAGTCTTAGGGTAGGGGTGAGGGGATACAAAAATTATATGAGGAAAAAGCAGCCAAAAATGTTATGAATTTGATAAAATAGACAAATCCAAATATTCAAGAAGCTCCACAAATATGAAGTAGTGACTCCAGTTAAAGTAAATTATTACCAATTTGCAGAAAACCAAAGACAGTAAGGAAATCTTAAAAGCAGCCAGATACGAAAACATATTATACATAGGGAGAAAAATATAAGGAGTGACTTCATCTGAAACAGTGACAGTCAGAAGACAGTGGAAAGACATCTTCTTATGAAGTCTACCTTGACTGCCATATTTAAAACCACAGTCCCTCCCCACACACCTGCCTCCCTTACCCAGGCCTGTTATATGTTCTGTATGACATTTACCATTTTATAATACATTGCATTGTTGTTGTTGTTTAGTGGCTAAGCATGTCCAACTCTTTTGCGACCCCATGAACTATAGCCCTCTAGGCTGCTCCTGTCCTTGGGATTTCCCAAGAAAGAGTTCTGGAGTGGGTAGTTACACTCTTCTCCAGGGGCTCTTCCCAACCCAGAGATCGAACCCGCATCTCCTATGTCTTCTGCATTGGCAAGCAGCTTCTTTACCAGTTCGCCACCTGGGAAGCCCCAATTTATCTTTAGCACTTAGGAAAATGTCTTGTGCATAATAGTTGCTTAGCAAATATTTATTTTATGAATAAATGAAAGGATAGCTGTTGTTGGTAAGTGCATTAGTTAGAGTTCTCCAGAGAAACAGAACCAAGATATTTGATATATCTTATATATATAATATATATAATTACATATATATAACATATAACATATATTAACATACAATATAATTATATATATTATAATATATTTTATATATATATAAGATATACAAATATCCTGTTGGTTTGTATATTATATATATATATAGGGGCTTCACCAGTGGCTTAGTGGTAAAGAATCTGCCTGCAACTCAGGAGATACGGGTTCAGTCCCTGGGTCAGGAAGATCCCCTGGAGAAGAGCATGGCAACTCTCTGCAGTATTCTTGCTGGGAAAAACCCATGGACAGAGGAGCCTGGCGGGCTGAAGCCCATAGGCTTGCAAAGAGTTGGACACAAGTGAGCACACAATATATATGCAGAGACAGAGAAATTTTTTTAAGGAATTGGCTAACATGATTATGGAGGCTTGACACTTCCAAAATCTACAGGGTAGGCTGGCAGGCTGGAAACCCAGGAAAGTTTCAGTTCAGAATCTAGAGGCCACCTGTTGGCAGAATTCCTGCTGGCTGGGGGAGGTCGGGCTTTTCTGCTAAGGCCTTTGACTGATTGGTTGAGGCACATCATATTATGGAGGGTAATCAGCTGTACTCAGAGTTCACCAGTTTAAATGTCAATCTCATTCAGAAAAGCACTTTCACAGAAACATCTAGAATAATGTTTGATCAAATATCTAGGTACCATGGCCTAGCGAAGATGGCACATATAATTCACCTTCAGAATAGGATGTGGAAAATAACTGAAATGTGAGTGTAAGTCAGTAAAACCACTTAGGAAGATAATTTGGCAACATCTGGTGAAGTAGAGTATGTGCATATTGTATCGCTGAGCAGTTTTACTTGCAGTTATGTACCCCAGGAAACATGTAATGAAGGCACAAGTGTTGCTTGTAAGAAGGACGAAAACCACAAATGAAGAAAATGCAAATAATCCAAATGCGCATGTGGTAGGAAGATCAATCAATTATAGTGTTTTCCTAGAGTGGAATATTTTACCTCAGTTATAACCGGTGAAGCAAATATACATGTATCAACATAGATTAATTTTTTAAATATTGAATGAAAAAATTAGTTGCAAAAGGATATATATAGTCTGATACTACTTATATCAATTTTGACAACTCAAAACAGTGTTATTTGTTGCATTAGTATTTATCAAGATTCTTTTTGCTACGAAGATTCTTCTGTTTAGTATTCTAAAAGATAGCTGCTGAAGCACAGCCTTTTATTTCTTCTGCCTTGTGTAGAGGGGACTAAAGATCCGTGTAAAAAGTTGTTCATTTGTTCAATAGAAACTTGTTAACGTGAACATTATGAACCACAAATGAACTTTTGTGTATTCACACCCATTTTGCTAATTCTTACGTATTTAGTACAGCTTTTAAAACGTATAACCCATGACAAAAATTCAAATTTAGGATATTAATATTGAGAATGACAGATTGCATGTATTTTTCAGTTAAAGGATAGACTTTATTTTTTTAAACTTTTAAAAAAGCACAGTTGGCATAGAATATTACATTAGTTTTAGGTGTACGACATAGTGATCCAACAATCAAATATATTACAATAAATGATCACCATGGCAAGTCCCATAACCATCTGTCACCATACAAAATTATTACAGTATTATTGACTATAAAGAATAGGTGCTAAGTAAAAGTCATTTTGAATCATGACATTCAGTTATATATACTGATATTTTCAACTTAAATATTTCACTATGTTTTGTTAAAGTGATTAATTGCAAGATAAGTTAAAATTGATGTTATCTTTTTTTCTTTCTTATCCAGTCATAGGTTTGCTGTAAAGATACACCAGTGAATTTTTTTTTTAACTTAATGTGTAACAGTGTCCTCACAAAAAATATATTCTACTAAGTTCCCTGTGCTGTTGTTGTTTCCTTTGTAGTTATCTGATGATGGTCGCTACGTCTTATTGTCGATAAGGGAGGGATGTGACCCTGTAAACCGACTCTGGTACTGTGACCTCCATCAGGAGCCCAATGGCATCACTGGTAAGCTGTCTTTCAAACACAGATGATTATTCCAGAGAGCCCCATTAAAAAGCAATTATGTTGGTCTTCTAATTGATTTCCCAGGAAACCTTCTTCCATTTAATCACGTCATCTCAGGTCTTATGATCTTTTCTTTTGATGTTATTTCTTAAAATGAAAAAAAATTTGAATGAAGCTCTTGTTGGCTTTAGCATTTTTTCTGTAGATCAAGGCTAACCATATTTTTTGTATGTTTCTCCATGTGAAAGTATCCTGTCTGTATTGCAGATGAAGATTGTTCAGGAGAAGCTGCCCCTTTGATCTGTAAAGTATTATTACTGCCTAGACGTGATGGTGCAGACTGTCACGGGAAAGAGATCGAACACCAGTGACAATTTATCAGGCTAATATGTGATCATAAGACAGCTTCTCAGTGCTGGACACATGTGCAGTATTAGCTTAACTTGCTGCCTAAAACTGTAGGTATCAAGATAGGACCAGCCAGTCACGAATTCTGGAGATGGCTTATTTAATTTATTTTTTTATTTTATAAAATTGCTCCCCATTATATTTTATTTATTTTTTAATATAAATTTATTTATTTTAATTGGAGGCTAATTACTTTACAATATTGTATTGGTTTTGCCATACATCAATATGAATCCACCACGGGTGTACACATGTTCCCCATCCCGAACCCACCTCCCACCTTCTTCCCCATACCATCCCTCTGGGTCATCCCAGTGCACCAGCCCCAAGCATCCTGTATCATGCATCGAACCTGGACTGGCGATTCGTTTCATATATGATATTATACATGTTTCAATGCCATTCTCCCAAATCATCCCACCTTCTCCCTCTCCCACAGAGTCCAAAAGACTGTTCTATACATCAGTGTCTCTTTTGCTCTCTTGCATACAGGGTTATTATTACCATCTTTCTAAATTCCATATATATGCGTTAGTATACTGTATTGGTGTTTTTCTTTCTGGCTTACTTCACTCTGTATAATAGGCTCCAGTTTCATCCACTTCATTAGAACTGATTCAGATGTATTCTTCTTAATGGTTGAGTAATACTCCATTGTGTATATGTACCACAGCTTTCTTATCCATTCATCTGCTGATGGACATCTAGGTTGCTTCCATGTCCTGGCTATTATAAACAGTGCTGCAGTGAACATTGGGGTACACGTGTCTCTTTCAATTCTGGTTTCCTCGGTGTGTATGGCCTGCAGTGGGATTGCTGGGTCATAAGGCAGTTGTATTTCCAGTTTTTTAAGGAATCTCTACACTGTTTTCCATAGTGGCTGTACTAGTTTGCATTCCCACCAACAGTGGAAGAGGGTTCCCTTTTCTCCACACCCTCTCCAGCATTTATTGCTTGTAGACTTTTGGATAGCAGCCATTCTGACTGGTGTGAAATGGTACCTCATAGTGGTTTTGATTTGCATTTCTCTGATAATGAGTGATGTTGAGCATCTTTTCATGTGTTTGTTAGCCAAGATGGCTTATTTTAAATGTTGTTTTCCTCCAACATTTATATCATATCAGCACCATCATCAAGCATTAAAGCTTTTCAACAGCATTATTTACTGTGCTGGGAATTCCCAGACCCCAAAACTATCAGGGATATTAGCACCTGGTGCTCGAGCTCATGCTTAGATGTGTCAGTCCTGTCCGACTCTTTGGGACCCCATGGACTATAGCCTGCCAGGCTCCTCTGTCCATGATATTCTCCAGGGAAGAATACTGGAGTGGGTTGCTATACCCTCCTCCAGGGGATCTTCCCCACCCCAAAATCGAATCTGTGTCTTCCTGTGTTACAGGCAGATTTTTTACCACTGAGGCAGTGGGGAAGCCCTTAGCACCCAGATAATGGCACAATTACCCCATATTCTGGTTAATATGAAATAAATACATTTTAGAGATGTGTATGTTCAGTCTCTCAGTTGTTTACGACTCTTTGTGACCTTATGGTCTATAGCCCACCAAGGCCTTCTGTCAGTGGGAATCTTCAGGCAAAAATACTGGAATGGGTTGCCATTTCCTACTCGAGGGGATCTTCCTAACCTAGAGATTGAATCCACTTCTCTTGCGTCTCCTGTATTGGCAGATGGACTCTTTATCACTAGTGCCACATAGGAAGCACCATATTTCAGAGATAGTTGACACAAATTTTTAAAATATACAATATTGTTTCATGTCTAATTGTTGATTAGATTCCCTCATTATTAGTATTTTATCTATGTTATGATCAGAAAATATATACCATTTTATATTATTAATTGGGTACTGCATCATTTTTAAACTTCTTTGAACAAGATCTGCAAAACAAAAAGATATATCCATTTTGATCTCATGAATACTACATCCACCTTGGTTTTCACATTCTCTGAAAGATGCACAACACCACTCAAGAATCACTCACCTGAGTTGCAAGTCTAGCTCTGCACAGAGCTGAGCATGGAAAGTCGAATCTTATACAAGATGACAGATATTACTGTGCTGTAGTCCTGCCCACTTTCCTGCTTGGGCCTAGGATGGTGGAAGGGACTTTGCCTTTCTCCAGTTTATCAAAAATTTCAGTTACAGTGTCTTCCTCCAGAGAGCACTGCTTTCATTTTCTATTTATTACTCCATTATATCTTTAAATTATTAGTAGGCCTGTTATTAAAAGATACACACATTGCTTAATTGACTCCAAATGCAGAGAAAAAATTTCATCGACACTTTAACACTCTGAACTATTTCTGTGTCCACTTTCATAATAAACAGTACTACTTTGAGTGAGACTTAGCAAATGCCAGTGCCTCTGTTTTCTTCCTGACCGCTTAGGGTCCTTACCTTTTTTCCCCCACTACCTCTCTCTGCCCCATGTTTTTAGCATTTATGAGAAATTAACAAGGAGGATATGATACGCAGAGATTGGGATTCCAGGAGGAAGGCGGCGTAGAGGTGCACTGCTGCTGCTGCTGTTGCTGCTATGTCACTTCAGTCGTGTCCGAGAGGTGCCCTGGGCCCTCATAAATAAGATTCTAGTCCTTGCAGCCATGAATGAACATGAGGAATGAAAGAGGGAGGCATTTAAAAAAATCCTGAAGGCTATGTTCAAGTTGGAAGATACTTAGAGAATATGCCAGGTCCTGGCTTCCCTTCCTGACGTAATCTTTCCTTGACTTATGAGACCATTGTCTTTGTTTTCTAGGTGATTTTTGTGTAGCTTAGGTGAAAAACCCAGCACAGAATAATCACTCAGTAAATTTAGCAATTATTGTTTTCCAAATTGTTCTCTCTCTTTTTAAAAAAAAATTCTTCTAGAGGAACTTTAAGATTATTTTGCCTTGATCTGAACAAAACCCAGCTATATGTTTGACTAGGACTACGTGTAAATCTTCACATTTATTTGGGACTGTACCTCTGAGTTATATAGGAAACTACATATATCTTACTAAAGTTATTGCTAGGTGTTTTATATTTGTGAAATATCAATGGTTAGTGAATGTGTCTGTCAAGGTTTAACAAGAGAAGCAGAACCAGTAGGAGATATATATTAAGAGATTTATTGCAAGGGATTGGCTTACAAGATTAGAGGCCTGGCCAGCTAGGAAAGTCTGAAACCAGTAGGGCAGGCCATCAGGAGGGACAGGCTGAAACGGTCAGGCATAGGTTGAAGCTGCTGTCCACAAGTGGAATTTCTTCTTGTTCAGGGAAGCCTCAACTCTGCTGGAAGGCTCAGGCCTACCCAGACTGTCTAGGATAATCTCCTTTACTTAAAGTCAACTGATTATGGTCTTTAATCATATCTATAAAATACCTTCACAGTAACACCTAGATTAGTGTTTGATCGGTTAATTCAGTACATCAGTTTAGACAAGTGGATGTATCAAAAAGACCTTCCCAGTGAGCTCATGGAAAACCACATGGAAAAGAACAGAGCAAACAAGTCTTACAATAACCTCATACTGTTTTTAAAAATGAGAATACTAAACTGACCAGTGTGTGGAATTCATTGATTCAAAAGTATAGAATATCCTGTAAACAAGAAAACACAATGTACATGAATAAGATAGATGGATTTTAAGCTGTTGAGTTGCACACAGACAAATTGGGAGCAATTTGTAGAGTGTTCTCCAGTGATAGCTGCTAAATTCTGGGTATAGTTCTGGGCCTATCTTTTTTTTTTTTTTTTCTCTTGACTAGCATTAAACCTATGAATATCATAAGCCTCAGAGGAGTTCTTTTGAATGGCAGTCCTAGGATTCTGAAAGCTCTCAACAGTTGCAGTGATTGACCAGTACTAAGAAAATGAAATCAGTTCCCACTCTTGCGTTCAAAAGTCAATTAATTGTGTAGGTCAGGATTAAAAGATCTTTGTGTGTGTGTGTGTGTGTGTGTGTGTGTGTGTGGCTGGGGGCGGGGGTGGTGGTAGTGTGTGTATGTGTTTTTTTTTTAATTGACTGCTGATTCATTATGAGTTAATTATATGATTGGGGCTTCCTACGTGGCTCAGTGGTAAAGAATCCACCTGCCATTGCACAAGGCACAGGTTCGATTCCTGGATCTGGAAGATCCCCCGGAGTAGGAGTCTACCCAATGCGGTATTCTTGCCTGGGAAAATCCCACGGATAGAGGAGCCTGGCAGGCTACAGTCCATGGGATTGCAAGCAGTCAGACACATCTGGGCGACTGAGCACACACGCACTATTACATGATTATGACTGGTTAGAAAAAACAAGTACCGTGGGTGAGTTTAAATGTTGAAGACACTGAGTGTATTTGGTTTATAACAGGAGAGACATAGAAGATTGATATTGTGATTATTAAAATTTTTAAAATAGTTCCTCTTCATTACAGTTGGGTATATTGAGACAGTAAGCCTTTAAAATCTCAACTGTACCACTAAATAATTGGTGACCCTGGAAAAGTCATCCCTTCTGTCTTCATATTTGCACAAATACAAATGAGGCAGTGGTACCTACTTCGTAATACCTGCTTAGCAATAGGTAAGTGATACCTACTTAGCAATGGTGAAGAGTAATGAAAATGCACAGAAAAGGGCTTAGCAGGGTTCCTGGCATAGAGTGGATTCTCACGTATGCCTTCTTTCTTTATCCGTTTGTTTTTTGACTGAAAGGGGAATATTTGGAGTCATCACACCATGGTTTTAGGAAGTAGATTAAATATATTAAAGATGCCCTAAAAATAATGTATCTTTAGTCTCAAAGCTGCTCTAAACACAGATCTTGGTATTATTTTATGTAAAACTCGATTCATAATCAGCAGAGTCCTTATATGGAAGAAAACTTGAAGAGGTGTGCCTCTCGTGGGGGCACGTTTAATTTTTCAGGTTGATAACTGAAAATTCCAGAGAGCATATACCCAGTTGGGGACCGTGACTGCCACCCAGAATCTTTTTCATGCCGTTCCCTTACTGCTCCCGCATTTTTGTTGACCTGTTTAAACTAAAGGAAATAATAATATTTAAGTTAAATGCTAAATGTGCTAGTTAACTGAAATAGTAGGTGAGTTAAACTGAATAGCTGGTGACTGAAAACTAAATCCAGTGTTATGAAATCATCAACATTATACTGCATAAATTGATACCCCTTGTGATAACCTCAGGCCATTCTGTTACCATTTTAATCATGTTTACCTTAACGGCAGGGAGATTTACCAGCATTGCCCTATACATTAATTCTTTATTTATTAGGGCATCACTAAATATCCTGTCTGGAGAACTAAATGATTTCACTGAGGAAGCTCTTTTGTAACATTTCTGTCATTTTTGTTTTCCAAGAAAACCTTCCGCCTGTGTGCATTTTGAAATGAGAAGCACCAAAAAATGGCCAGTGGCTGCTTAATACCACAGAAGAGGATAACACATACTACATAAATATAGAATGGAAAAAATCTTAAACTCTTGAGAGTTAAAAGTATGCTCTCTGAGTGATTTACATTTATGCCAGTTTGATTTTCCGTTCAAGGACTAGCTGACCTTGCTCTGAGCTACTCTGTGAGCAGGATCTTTTCTTTTACCCTTGCCTCTCTTACGTTTGCAGTATTTTTACTTAGTAGTAACATGACCACATTTCTTGCAAACTGTGGGCCGTGGCTGCTCACAGGAACTGCAGTTCATGCTGTAGCTGCTCCTGTCCTTACTTTTCTGAACACTTCGCTCATCACTGGATGGAAACTGCACTTGGCCTCTTGTCTGGGCCTTAGAAGCCTCTATAATTTTCCAAGTGTTCAAAATAGCTAAGCAGGCCCCCTCCAAGGAATATTGCACCGTCTTCTGCTCTGGCTGCTGGAGACGTGTCCCGAGTCACTGTCTGCTTTCTCTGGGGAAAGAGGCACTTCTGCCCTAGAAGTTAACATGCTTCCTGTTGCTTTTGTGATACCTTTCCTGCTTCTGGCCCTTCTGCCCCTTCCCCTGTTCTGGTTTCTTTTTTCTCTTCATACAAAAACCTTGTGTGTGTGATTCCTTTTGAGCTGCACAAGGTTAAGGACCTTGTCTGTCTCATTGCCATAGGGTCCCTAGCACCTAGAACAGTGCCTGACAACAATAGAGATTCTCTCCTTGACCAGACTTGAGTCAGGCTCCTCTGAGCCTCTTCTCGGTTAGGCTTCAGTCTTAGTTCCTTGTCCCCCCGCTCAACTTTCTGGGTCCACAGAGCCCCAGTTGTAGTGAGAATCCTGCTAGGTCAGTTTAAAGACAGTCCTGTACCCTTGGTATGGATCCAATTCCCCTTCCCCCAGCTATCCCTCATGTGCTTAACCTGCTTTCACCAAAAATCCCCCTACCCTGATGTCTTCTCTTAGTAATTTTTGATCTACCAACCCTCTCATTCTGCACTTTGGCTATAAACCTCCAGCTATCTTTTCTGTATTTGAGTTCTGTGTGATCTCTCTCCCTTATTGCAGTAGTCTTGAGTAGTCTTCATTACCATCTTAACAAGTGTCGGATAACTTTTCTTTAACACAGACTCATAGTAGATGGGTACCAGCTTGTCTCCGATAACTTCACTTGCCCCTTTAGAGATCCTGTGCTCAGATGGCCCTGCTTGAGAAGCCACCTTGTTCATTTACTTGTGAGTAATCTTTACCCTTCTGGGCTGTTTAACTTTTTTGAATTAATTTTTTTGTTTTCTATTAAATCCTGAGAACGATGAAAGAAAGTATAGACCGTTTCTCTCCTGTCCTGTATATTATGTGAGCGGAAGGTTTCTGCTTCTCTTGTTTATAATTGAAAGTATAGAGGTGCGAAGGTATCACTTAGGACACCAGGCAGCATGACATTTTATTAGTTCTGCAGTGGGAAAGGCAGCCGAGTCTTGACCCCTGCAGTTCTTAGTGTGATTCATGCCTGTGGAGTAGCTGAAATTAATCATCTGGAACCTTGCAGGAGTATGATTTGTGTCTGGATTTTCTTCTATTTCTGTACCTTTCTAAATCAAGACTACTGTTTCTTTTGAAATATATATATATATACACACACTTATTTATGCATGTATATACTTTGTTTCCTAAATTTGCTATAAATATTATGGATACATAAAGTTGTTTCATATTGACTAAATTTAGAGTAAATGTTCACATATTTTCTGCATTACAATTAAATGTCAGACCTCAGAGTTTTCCTTTTTCTTGCCAGTATGTGAACTTTTAAGATATTTTCATGAAAATTTATACCCTAAAGATACAAAAGATGATTTTCAACATGCTTTTATACATGTGTAACTTTGTGTATTGTATTTCTAAATGTTCTCATTGGGAAAGTGAAAGAAACTGCTAACTTCTTTTAAATTTGGTTACTTCTCTTGTCTTTACCTTATCGAGAAATGTATATAAGGCTCAGTCTGAAACAGGATAATGTGAATGTTATATTTAGTCACGAAGCAGACATGTATCTGTGCTGCACTTTGTGCCGGGCGCTGTGCCGGGTGACGGCAGTGATGACAGCCTGTCCCTGCCGGATGTGCGCTCCCCGCCAGTTGGACGGAGGCCACGAGACGGCCAGTGCACAGCGTCAGGGTTATCACCGGTGCTGTCACCACGCACACATGTCCAGGCCCAAGTTAGGACCTGTCTGAGGTTTGGAAACTCTAAATCCCCTCTCCTGTCTGCTGTCTGTCTTTTGTTTGTTCCCCTTTCTTTTGGGTTCTTTCATTTTTCTGTAGCAGGTCAGTTACTTTTTTCCCCTATTTAATAGGATAATCAGCAGCAAAACACCATTTGGCCCTATTCTGAATAAACATACAATAAGAAGTTTTTAAATAGGATCCATAAGAAGTAATTGTTAGATGCAAAGAACTCTGAATGTCTAAAATCTTTGTTGTTGGTAACTTAACATCATTGTGCTTCATCATCTTTAAAATGGACCTGAAGTGGTCTTTGCTTATGACACAGCATTTGGGGACGAAATTAAAAGATGCTCGCTCCTTTGAAGAAAAGCTATGACAAACCTAGACAGCATATTAAAAAGCAGAGACATCATTTGCCAACAAAAGTTTGTACAGTCATAGCTATGGTTTTTCCAGTAGTCATGTATGAGACCCTAATATGCGAGAATTGGACCATAAAGAAGGCTGAGCACTGAAAAATTGATGCTTTCAAATTGTGGTGCTGGAGAAGACTCTTGAGAGTTCCTTGGACAACAGGGAGATCAAACCAGTCAATCTTAAAGGAAATCAACCCTGAATACTCATTGGAAGGACTGATGCTGAAGCTCCAATACTTTGGCCACCTGATACAAAGAGCCAACTTATTAGAAAAGACCCTGATGCTGGGAAGATTGAGGGCAGGAGGAAAAGAGGGCAACAGAGGATGAGATGGCATCACCAACTTTCAGCAAACTCAGGGAGATAACAAAGAACGGGGAAGCTTAGGGTGCTGCAGTCCATAGGCTTGCAGAGTCGGACATGACTGAGCAACTGAGCAACAGCATTGGAGGAAAAGATGAGTGATGCTGACATGCTGATTTTTGTAAGGAAATAGAAGCTTATCTTAAGCTTCATCCAGACTTTTACTAACCTGTCTCTCAGCTTTTTACCTTTTTTTGCAGAAAGTTTGATCATTTTAGATAAAATTTTTAGCACATACCATGCCTTCCTTTTAATGCTTTCATGTCAGGAAAGAAAACTAGCTTTCACCTGCATTAGAAATCAATCTACACTACATGCTAACATAGTACTACAAAAGGAAGCTTAGTGTTTGTCAGACACTTAAATTATTCACTCAGCTGTCTCTGCAATGCAGGGCAGGTGACCTGTTGTGTCTGGGTATCTGGGACAATTTTGACTCCCATGTTCATGCCTGGTGGGGCTGGCCGTCTTTTGGAAGTGGAGAGGAAAGGTGCGGTGGGGGGGAATAAACATTCAAGGAACTTGAAACAGATGAGTCGTCTCAAGTTGAGCAAAGTCATCAGAGCATTAAAAAGTCAGACTAAGGAGGAGGGCTTCTGTGAGAGACAGGGAGTTATCAGAAAATAAGTTTGTGTTTCTGAGTGGGAATGCCAGCAACCCAAAAGAATTGGAACATCAAAAGACAATATAAAAGTAAGAAAAAAAACCATTAATTTTGAAGTAAAATATGAAGTACTAGCAACAAAATCCCATGGATGGAAGAGCCTGGAAGGCTGCAGTCCATGGGGTCGCTGAGGGTCGGACACAACTGAGTGACTTCACTTTTACTTTTCACTTTCATGCATTGGAGAAGGAAATGGCAACCCACTCCAGTGTTCTTGCCTGGAGAATCCCAGGGACGGCGGAGCCTGGTGGGCTGCCGTCTATGGGGTCGCACAGAGTCGGACACAACTGAAGTGAGTTAACAGCAACAGTGACAAAATTAATAATTTTACCAATTTTTAAATTAGTGATTATAAAGGTGTTTTCCTAGGAAAATGGTCTTGTGCCCTGAGAGATGGAAATTAGATTTTTATAAGTTCACTTTTAGCAAATAAATAGTGCTGTTCTGAAGCCACATTCTGCTTATTTTTGTCACTTGAGAAATGCTGGGGTGATAACCAGCATTGGGGTGGTAGTGAATATTTTCTTAGCATTTCCTCTGTGCCAAGTTCTAGATATCCCATTGTCTTTTCACCAACCTCTAAGGAGCCTGTGTTGTTACCTGGAGGAAACTGAGAAGGGTGAGGCCAGTTAGCTTTTCTGATGCCGTTGAAAGATTCACACCCAGGTCAGTTGGATTCCATGCCCATGTTTTAGCCATCACCGTGTGGCAGGTGTGACAGAATGAAGGCATCAGGCCAGAGAGAACAGCGGCCTTCTGCTCCCCTCAGTCCTGGAGCGTGACCCGTGTCTGCTGTGCATTTGTTAACCGTTGTCAGAGGCCAAGGCCACCGTGTTCTGTCAGTGTAAGTGCACTTTTTAGCTCCTGTTATGAGAGAGCTTATAAAACATTTTCTGTGGAATATACTTAATAACATTGATTTTCAAAGAAAGCAATACAAGTAATGAATTGCTCTAGAGAAAGTTTTAGATATTTTAAGCTCACCTTCACTCAGTAAACTCATCTTTCCCCCACCAAGAAACAGATTTATAAAAAGTAATTTCAACTTCAGTGTAGAGAAGTTTGGGAATCGAATTCTGTTGACTTCAAAAGGAAGAACCACTTACACACAAAAATACCTCAGAAGAGGTGGGCAAAAGTGAGATGGTTTGAGAGTTTAGCCACATCTCTCTTTTTTTTTTTTTTAAGTAACTCCATTTTTTAAAAAAATTAAATCAGTAGTGTTTTAACTTGTGAATAACAAAATGGAATGAGTCCCATTGTTCAACTGGAATACCATTTCTCTTGAATTATCTTGTGGCCAAAGCCTGAGGAGCATCGGTTCCCAGAGAGCCAAAGATTTTATGAGCCCTTGTTTTAAACATGCTGCCCTGTTAGCCTGTACTTTGAACAGCTTTTCATATTATAGTTGGATTTGTATAAATCCAGCCACATTCCTAAGTCTGACTTGTGTGCATTTATGACTAATGTCAGTGTTTCAGAAATTGGTGGCAGATAATGACCACAAACTTTTTTAAATTGTTTAAGCGTGTTTGGAGCTTGATTATTTAAAACAAGTGCATGGCATCTTCAGGTTCACCTGACTATGCAGACGTACTAAAGGAAATTTATGCTATGTGTTGTCTTTAGTGGACATTTCAGTGACTTTTTTACAGGCGGGGGAAAGTAGGGTCATAGTAAATACCACTGCAATGGCTGTAAGGCCTTTTCAGTCAGAAACCGGAAGATGGTTACTTTGAGAAGTAAAGGTTTCACATCAGGAAATGTTTTATTGTCAGAGGAACATTTAAGGAATCTGACATTTCCCTGAACTAAGACTTTGTGTTTACAAATGTCACAGTCCAGAAAATTGTTTCATCATTCTTATAATAAACAAATATAACCTTCTGACGCTGTAAATTTTGCATTGCCAACTAATTTTTTAACTTTGTCTTATAAGGAATAATAGTCTTTGGGTTTCTTTTCGTTTTAGTGTTGTTTTACGTAAACTGAGATGCATTTGTCTTTGAATGGATCACCTGCTTCGGGGGTCAGCAGTTTGTCACTGGAAAAAGAAAAATATTTGACTCAGATTTGGAACTTAATTATTTATGACAATTAATTGTAAGGACTTTAGTTTGTGGGAATGTAGCAGGTGATATAATAATCTACTTGAATAGTCTAATTGAAACAACAAAAATGTTGTAAAAAGTTAATAAATCATCTACTAAATATATTGCTAATTGGCACAAAAGAAGAGAAATCATAGAGACCAAAGACAAAATGAAAGCAGGAATCCTGGGATGTGAGCTGGTTTGTCTCAGAATGTTTCTGCTGGGGTTTGAGTCTGAGCTTCCCTTTGGTGGTGGTGTATGGATTACTGAGAAATAGACCTGCCAATGGTAGAGAGGGAAGTTGGGGAGAGGCAGGGTATGTAGTAAGGAAACCTGCCTGTCTCTATCTTGGAGGCAGGATTTGGATTCTCCTAAAACAGAAGGACTGACATTCACATGTGTTCACATTGACTTGATTCTCTCTATGGGGTCCAAAAATCTCCATGCCTAGAATTTAAAGTGCTCCCAGGTTGGTTGCCTCCCAAGAAGCAAACAGAAGCCAGATACAAATCTTATCTGAAATAATGTCATTTCAACCCAGGCCTCCAAGAATTCTCAAAGATAGCATATCAAGGGAAATCAGTTCATAATCAGAAATCACAGATTAGATGAAAGAAGTTCACCACCATGAGAAGTAGAGCCAGCAGATTCACACCAGAGTGGAATTATCAGATTCCTAATGGTGTTGAACTGAATGGTGTTGAAACTGAAACTGCAATATTTTGGCCACCTGATATGAAGAACTGACTCATTGGAAAAGACCCTGATGCTAGGAAAGATTGAAGGCAGGAGGAGAAGGCGACAACAGAGGATAAAATGGTTGGATGGCATCACCGACTCAATGGACATGAGTCTGGGTAAACTCCAGGAATTGGTGATTGACAGGGAGGCCTGGCATGCTGCAGTCCATGGGGTCGCAAAGAGTTGGACATGACTGAGCAACTGAACTGAACTGAACTGAATATAAAATAATTGTGTAAATGCACTTTTAAAAACAGTGATGCTGCTTTTAAAAAAATAAATGAGAAGCTTGGAAACATAAGCAAGAAACAAAATATTATAAATAATGACCAAACATTTGGAAGAGGACTAAATAGAACTTCTAAAATTAGAAGTATAATTAATGTTAAAAGTTAGGTTATTAGGTTAAAGAAGAGATGAGACATAGCTGAAGAGAGAATTTGTGAAAGTGAATATAAAAAGAAATTACATAGAATACAACCCACAAAGAGATGGAAAGCATTTGAGTGGTTAGGAGACATGGAGAAGAACATATTGGGACCATCCATTTTTCAGAAGACAACTGGCCAAATTTGTTAAAATGAAAATGATGTAGCTGTCTTAATATTGGAGTAGACTTTAAAGTAACATACATTACTTGAGATAAAACTTCATAATCATAGAAAGTTCAATACAGTTTTATTTAGATATAATAATTCTAATTGTGTATGTATCTAACAGTGTACTTTCAAAATACAGAAAATAAAAATTAACAGAAATACAACTAATGACAGACAAATCTGCAATCAGAAGCATTTTAACAGACCTTTTAACTGATAGAAAAAATGGCCCCTTAAGCCAATAAATATTTAGATTCAAACAAAAGATTTATAAATTACTTAATAGATAGGTAAGGTGGTCTGGTACTCCCATCTCTTTAAGTATTTCCCACAGTTTATTGTGATCCACACAGTCTTGAGCACAGTCTTTAAATCCACGAAGGCTTTAGCATAGTCAATGAAGCAGAAATAGAATTCCCTTGCTTTTCCCGTAATCCAGTGAATGATGGCAATTTGATCTCTTCTCTGCCTTTTCTAAATCCAGCTTTTGTACATCTGGAAGTTCTCAGTTCATGTACTGCTGAAGCCTAGCTTGAAAGATTTTGAGTGTAACCTTGCTAACATGTGAAATGAGCATAATCATACAGTAGTTTGAACAATCTTTGGCATTGCCTTTCTTTGGGATTGGAAACAAAACTGATCTTTTCCAGTCCTGTGGCTACTGCTGAGTTTTCCAAATTTACTAACGTATTCAGTGGAGCACTTAAACAGCATCATCTTTTAGGATTTTAAATAGCTCAGCTGGAATTCCACTAACCTCTGCTAGCTTTGTTCCTAGTAGTGCTTCCTAAGGCCCACTTGACTTCACATTGCAGGATGTCCGGCTCTATATGAGTGACACACTATCGTGGTTATCCAGGTCATTAAGACCTTTTTTGTACAGTTCTGTGTGTTCTTGCCACCTCTTCTTAATATCTTCTGCTTCTGTTAGATCCTTACCATTTCTGTCCTTTATCATGCCCATCCTTGCATGAAATGTTTCCTTGATATCTCCAGGTTCCTGAAGAGATCTCTGATCTTTCCCATTGTGTTGTTTTCCTCTATTTATTTGCATTGTTTATTAAAGAAGGCCTTCTTTTTCCTTCTTGCTGTTTTCTAGAACTCTGCATTCCTTTGGGCATATCTTTCCCTTTTCCCCTTGCCTTTCACTTCTCTTCTTCCCTGAGCTATTTGTGAAGCTTCCTCAGGCAACCACTTTTCAGTCTTGCATTTCTTTTTCTTTGGGATGGTTTTGGTCACCACCTCCTGTTCAGTGTTACAAACTTCCATCCATAGTTCTTCAGGTACTCTCTCTACCAGATCTAATCCATTGAATATCAGTCACTTCCACTGTATAGTCATAAGGGATTTGATTTAGGTTGTTCTTGAATGACCCAGTGGTTTCCTCTGCTTTCTTCAATTTAAGTGTAAATTTTGCAATAAGGAGCTCATGATCTGAGCCATAGTCAGCTCCTGGTCTTGTTTTTACTGACTGTGTAGAACTTCTCCATCTTTGGCTGCAAAGAGCATAATCAGTCTGATTTTGGTATTGACCACCTGGTGATGCCCCTATGTAGAGCCATCTCTTGGGTTGTTGGAAAAGTGGGTTTGGTCTGACCAAGTGCATTCTCTTGACAAGACTCTGTTAGCTTTTGCCCTGCTTCATTTTGTAAACAGCAACAGCAACTTAGCATATCACAGCAAAAATCTGAAAAATATACATTCTTTTCAGTCATATAAACATTCTAAAGTCACTTAAGAAAAATTAGGCCACAAATTTTTGTCAACAATTTTAAAAAGATTGAAATCATAGAGTGTGTTCTTTGTATACAGTAGGATTTAACCAGAAGTCAATAATGATAACCAGAGGATAAATAATCTTTCAAAGACACTGTCAGATCAGACACCAAAAATAGAAAGAAATCAGACTCAAAAAATCCATGTTGTATGGTTTCATTATATTAGAAATGTAAAAATGAGGCAAAATTAGACTATAGTGTTCATGGCTGCGTGTTAAGGCAAAAAGTGAACAAAGACAAATAAGAAACTGATTACCATAAAAGGATAATAATTACCTTCAAGCAGTAGAGGGCTTGCTCAGGCCATCATAGTACAAGAAGTTCTTTCTTGTTTTGTCATTAAAAATATATCCATTGTACTTAAGTGCTTATTCTTCCAGATGAACTTTAAACAGTATTGTCAAATCCCCTAAGAAGCATTTGGAATTGTGTTAAGTTTATAGATTTCTTCTGGAATTATTTGCATCTTTGAAATAGTAAGTCTTCCCATCAAGGAATATGGTATATGTTTCCAGTCACTAGGTTTTGTTTTATTGTTTTTTAAGATTCTTCAGAAAAATTTTAGAGTTTTTCTCATAGAGTCCACGTTTCTTGTTAAGTACATTCCTAAGTATTTCATTAATTTTGCTTCTAATGTAAATGAGGTCCCCCGCTGCCCCCACTGTTTTCCAGCAGGTATTACTGATATGTGGGAAAGCTAACTTTTTTTTTAAGCCTATCTTATTATTTTTAATTCCCATAGTTTATTTTAAAATAATATTTGTTGTGGGGTGAGTATTACTAGTTACTTTATAATAACTTTCTCATTTGCTTACTGTTTCTCAATAGTTGAGAATGTGAGGCTCAGCAAAGGATAAAGAGTTTGTTCAAGGTCATGCGGCTAAATACTGGTTGGAGCTGGGGTTTTAATCCTGTTATGTGTAACTGAAACACTACCATGGGATTATATTTTCCCTGATTAATTTAATTCAACAACAAATTATATAAAGATGTTGTGTTATGGAGATGAATTAGATAATGAATGTAAAATCGCCAGGAATGTAAATGAACTATCCAAATTAATGTAGCAGTTTCACTGTGAAATTAAAGGTAGGAGATTCATTGGAGAATAGTTAAGGTCTGGCTTGCCTTTGAGCAGTTTAGAAGTCATAGAGCTTTCTCATTTATAAAATCTTTGA
This sequence comes from Bos indicus, assembly GCF_029378745.1. NCBI lineage: Eukaryota > Metazoa > Chordata > Mammalia > Artiodactyla > Bovidae > Bos > Bos indicus. The sequence goes on from NC_091768.1 coordinate 44,892,126, forward strand.
GCTGTCCTCTGAATATTTATGTCTGATATGTTATGAACCAGATGTCTTCCCAGTGGATTTTTTTTATATTAAAGTGGCATTTAGTAAGCCATTTAAATGATGATGATGGTGGATGCATTTAAGATTTCTTTGCAGTGATGACCTTTCAGCAGACTAGTTCTTACAACAGAAGGATTGGAAAGTGTCCCCCTTGCGTTCAACACCAGTTTTATTTTGTACCTTTGAAGGTGCCATTCTATTTGGGTGCTGAATATCTAACAGTGAATAAAAAAAAAAAAAGACAAATTATAAACAAGCATATTAGGTACAGTTGACCCTTGAGCCACGTGGAAGTTATAGTCAGCCCCCTGGATACATGATCCCTCTGCATCCATGAATTCAGTCAACCACAGATCCTGTGTTAAGTACTGCAGTATTTACCTTTGGAAAAAACCCTCCTTTAAATGAACCCATGCAGTTCGAGCCAGTGTTGCTCAAGGGTCAGCTGTGTATATCTTGAGAGAAGTGCTGTGAAGAAATGATTTGTGAGTGGGTCTGGCAGGCAAGGCAGTGTTCAATAGGCTCTGAGGTGAAGCATGTCGTAAGGAGCCTGCCAAAGGCCAGTGTTGCCGGAGGACCAGGTGAGGCACAAGTTGAAGCATCTGAGGTTGGCTCAGTGGCAAGGCGTCTAACATGCAGGACCATGGAGACCATAAGAAGGAATTTGGATTTTATTCAGAGAGCCATGGGGAGATTTCTAAGAAGGGTACCAACTGGGACCAGTGTAAGATATTAAGACATTGTGGTGGGAATACCAGGCAGAAAGCTGATGCTGCAGACCAGGATTTCCCAGCTATGCACGCTTGACATTCAGGGATGGCTGACTCTTTGTCCAGGCCGCTATTCTGTATCTTGAAACAACATCTCTGGCCTCTACCCACTAGATAGAGGCAGAGAGTAGCGGCCGTCCTGTCACTTTCCAAGTTGTAACCACCGCAGGGTCTGCAGACACTTCCAGGAGTCCCTTGGGGGGATGCAGTATTCCTCAGTTGTGAGCTCGTAACCAGAGGGAAGGAAAACTTGGGGTGGAGTGATGGCAGTGGGGGTAGAAAGACGTGCTTAGATTTGAGACCCACTTAGAAGAGGATGTTCTGGATTACAGGGATTCAGACAGATTCCTTGGACAGAGAATCCGCCACTCATCTTCATTGCCAGGCTTTTCCGGAAAAGCTTCCTTTGAGGTTTTTGGAAACCTTAAAATTCACCCACAGTCATCCTCGCTCTGTCTCGTGCCTTAGATCTTCCAAACATTGTTTCTGCCTTGTGTTTTGTAGACAGAAAAGATCTGTCCCCTCCCTACACACAAACCACACCACTTCAAACCCCAGAGAGGTGACGGAGGTGCTTGGTCTCTCACCAGGAATCCTGAAGTGGGTGAAGCTGATCGACAACTTCGAAGGAGAGTATGACTACGTGACCAACGAGGGCACGGTTTTCACGTTCAAGACAAATCGCCATTCTCCTAACTACCGCCTGATCAACATTGACTTCACGGACCCCGAGGAGTCCAGGTGGAAGGTGCTGGTTCCTGAGCACGAGAAAGATGTCTTAGGTAAGAGTACGTGCTGCTTGAAGGTTGCGCTTTTGTTTCTGGTAAGAATGTCATGACATCGGTGTATCTCTCATTCTCTGGTAACCGGTTACAAGGTAAAAAACCTTCAACTTATGATCCTGAAAAGTCTTAATGGAGCAGCCAAGTGTTTTATAATTAGCACAGTATTGTATGGGATCTTCATAAAAATTGTGGAAGTATGAATCCAGACCTTCAAAGGCGGAGCTTTATTATTAAGTATCGGCTGTCTTTGTGTAGCTATTATCTGATAATAAGTGCTAATGTTTAAATTTTTTTAAACTACTTGGATTCAGAATCCGTAGTTTTTAGCTTTGGAATAACGTTGGCTGTTCATTTTATATCTATTTTAGGTCTTAGGCTGGATTTATAGAAGAGAAGAGAGATTATTGTCAGATTTAATTGAGATCCATTGCTCTTGCTGCTGTGTGCACTGTGCTACAATAACGTCTTAAGAGCATCACTTCTGAGTCCATCATGTTTCACAACCCCTTTAAATTCCCGTTTATTCATTTTCTCAGTGATTTTCCAAAGACCATATACTGCTTTATAAGTTACTTATTGCCTGAAAGCTGGATTTGACTTAAAATGAAACTCACTAATTTTGCTACAGTTTTTGACACAAAAGGGGAGTCGAATACCTCAAGCTAAGGAAGAGTTTGCTTGTGGAGGTGAACTTTTGATGGGTTGAATAGGAATAAAATCTAGGGCCATTCCAAGTGAAGGTATAAGGTGTATAATCAGGAAAATAATTCTTTGTGAAAACAGCAGAGTGGCCCTGTGTCAGACGAAGCCGTCCTGACATGGGTTTTTCAGTGACTCGAAGCACATATACTGGAGTCAGATCCAGGTGCTCATCCTGGAAAAGTAAGGACCCTTCCTCCCTGGTTCAAGGCAGCATGCTCTGTGCCTGTATATAGTTCCACCTGGCCTGGCTTGTAGAGCAGGAGGTGGGCACACAATTACAGCTGAGTCTCAGGAAGTGCTTCACTCACGCGCTCCCCTGTGCCCCTGGACACCTGCCTCACCCATCCACCCGCTTCTGTATGGAGGCCTACACCTTGGGCAGTCCTATCAGACGGGACCCAAGACAGCCCTGTCCGTGCCCTTATCTACTCAGCCCCTATCTGCAGCCCAGGACCGCAGCTCATCCCAGGCTCTTCTCTGTCCATAGCTGCTTTTCAGCTTGGATTAGGCATCAGTGCTCTATCTCTCTCAGCTGAGTTCTCCTGGTGGGGAGGGTACTTAACAACAGGACAGGGGTTCTTTCCAAGGAAGCCTGTTCATCTGTCTCCTCAAAACCTTCTGTTCAGTCTCTGAACCTCATATGTTGGATGAAGGACCCGAGAATCTTAGAACAGGTTTCCTGCCCTCTCCGTTAACATCTTCATGTGAGGAAACCGGTTTGCAGCGACTTTGGCTTCTGTGCAAACTGAGACAGAATATCCCCTCCAGAGGTGGTAAGATCCAGCTCTTGGTGCGCACTTCTTAATTGCCACCAGAGGGCCCCTCGGGCCTTGGTGGGTCCAAAGGAGACGGTGGCACAAGTCTTTGTGAAGAGTGCTCTGGGCGCTTTTCAGGTGAAGGTCAGGTTGGAGCAGTGATTCTCTTGTATGGAACCATCAGAAATGCAAATATTTCCCAAGACATGTGAATTTTCTGCTTTTTAAAGCCCACCCACCCACCCACCAAAGCAGTTTTAACTATACCTTAAGGTGACAATCCTGTCTCACCTGCAGATCTAATGAAATGCAAATCAATGCTCGGAGATTTGTGGGAGCGGTGATGTATTTTTATAACCTTCCCTCTGAAAGGTTATAAGTTCTTTACACTGGAAAGGGGGAACCTTCAATATTCACTAGAACTCGTCAATTCAAAGAGAAGCACAGGTAAATTTGCAATATATCATTAGCACAGAATGCCCTACTGAGAATAAAAACTAGAGATGAATCATAAAGTACAGCTGTTAAGTCAGAGCTTTTATTTAACGACAGTCTACAAATCACCTTGTCCTTTTTTTATTCCCTTTGTCTGTTTTAGAATCCTGATGTACTCGTAGTTAACACAGATTGATTATTTTTTTGACAGAAATAATTTACTTCCTCCCCCCCCCTTTCTTTGAAACATTAAAGCCACATGAAATGCATTGCTTGATTGAAGTACTGTAAAAAAATCATACTGGCAGATGAGCAAATGACTTTTAGGTGTAATAGTTGTTTTTTATATCCTGACTTGATAAGTTTGCAGTAGGAACCTAAAGAACCTGATGAGACTGGGGTCCCTGGTGGCCCTCAGAGCTCCCTCTGGCCCGTGTCTTGTTGAGCATTGATAATGTCATATGTGTGAGCTGCTAGTTTCCTGGGTTATAAACATAAGCAGCATTAAAAGCCCCTTGCCCTGCTCCATACCATGAAAACCAGGAAAGGCTCATCTTTTCCACATTCCTGAGCTGCTCCCAACAGCCCTGTGCTGGCTTGCATTTACCACAGCCTGTCTCTCTGGATGGCCTGTTCTTGTCGCTGGCCGATCTTGTCCAGAGCACGGTGGCTTGTGCTCAGGCCTGCCCCCTCCACTTCCTCCTCTGCTCCTCTGCTCGCTTACCTCCGCTCTCCCAGCTCCATCACTGACAACACAACACTGAAGCTGCAGCCTGGGCACCGGAAGGGAGGGGCGGAACTCCCGTCTCTGCCTCACTCTCAGATTCCGCCTCCTCACCGAGGCCTGGTGACTCTTCCTGGAGATGCCCTTCGTTTCTTGGCTACCCTTCTCCAGACTTTAGCCCCAGCTCCATGTGGGGCTCTGCTTGGCTTCTTGGGGTTCCGGGCTCTTCTCCACCCTCCACGTACTCCGTGGTTCTCTGGTCAGCCATGGGATACATGCATCCATCACTGCTGTCACCCTTTTGTCCAACAGTAGCTCCGCAGTAATGACCGAGTCAGAACTAAAGTTCCCCCACCCAGCTCACCAGACCCCCATCAGACCTCCCACCACCAACCCCACTCACCCCCAAAAGGGACAATGGTTTTCTTCTTGAAAATGGGCTTCTCACTCATTTTCCTTCCCAGTCTTCCTCCCTTCCTGCTTCACTCCTGGTTCATTCGCCCTTCCTGGTTCATTCATATTCCTTTTCTCTCTTCTTATCCCCAGTCTCACCTTCGTTCCTTGAGTTGTGTTTTCCCACCTTCACGCCCGACAGAGAGCTGCCTTGTCCCCAACACCACCCAGGCACCCCCACCTTCACTGTCCCCCAGATGTAACTCAGCACTTGCTCAAGGGCTCCCACTTGTTTTGAATCTCAGTCACTCACTCACCTTTGTTTACACATTACTACTTATATTTTTACGTGATTGTGTCTCAAGGGCAGAAGTGACCTCATCTCCTTGCTGGTCTGTCCAGCCCTTGCAGGGTGCCAAGCACATGTCAAGCAAGGGTTTGGTACATTCTTATTGAATAAACAATCTTGGCAGATGAGGAGCATGACTCAGGTTTTGTTGTTTTCCATCTGCACCTCCTGTAACATGATACTGGACACAAAATAGGGCAGCAGGGTCATTTGTATTACACACGTTATTGAGATCATCAAAGGTTCCTGGTCCCAGGTGGAGAATGTGTCAGCACCTCTGGACCTGACATTGGCAGTGATTTATTAGAGGGATGTGCCGAAAATGCAGCGAATGATTAAAGCCAATGATAAAATCACTCGGCCAGTCTCAGTGCTGCAGAGCACAGTGTAGAGCCCCAGAACTGTCGTTCGGCTAAATGAGTGTGTTTTTGGCTAATTTTCAAAGCCACATTAGGTTTTATGTGTCCTTATCTTTTCAGAGTGGGTGGCTTGCGTCAGGTCCAACTTCTTGGTGCTGTGCTACCTGCACGACGTAAAGAACACCCTGCAGCTTCACGACCTGGCCACTGGTGCTCTCCTCAAGACCTTCCCGCTGGAGGTCGGCAGCGTCGTGGGCTACAGCGGTCAGAAGAAGGACACCGAGATCTTCTATCAGTTTACTTCCTTTTTATCTCCAGGTGAGAGTCTTTTCACCAACATGGTCCAGTTTAAAAATCACACTCCCGTTTGGGTTTCTTTTGATAAACTGAAATATGACGCCGTGTTATATTGAAAATCACATGGGCTGTGTTACAGCCAGAATTACTTAATATAAACAGGTAAAACGGACACTCAGAACAAAGGGAAACATGAACACCTAAAACTGCACTCTCATTAATCGTATATCCTGAGTCTCTCTTCTGGGGACAGGACCAACTGTTGTTTTAGGTTGATTTGAAAAATCGGTATGAACGAGTAAAATGGTAGATTCAGCCTTTAGTCTATATATATCAAAACACACACAGCACAGATAACTAAAAGTGTTAAAAAAAAAATCTGTAGTCACATCTGACATTTAAAAGCTGTTTTAAAACTGAGACTACATTCCGCTTTTGTTAAGCTGGATTAAATTAAAATTCTAAAAGTATAATCTTACATCATATGGAGGGGGGGGGGGAAAAACTTGTTACTTGGTTCTAGTAGAAAAGGAAGAAAACATTTGCAATTTTGTGGCATCAGTTAATTTTCCCCAAAGTAAACATAACTCTTTTCATACTTTTTTTTTTTTTTTTAGGCTTTTTCACACTCACTTTGCTTATTTGGGTTTTTTCCTGTTTCTGCACTTGGCTGCATTCAGCATTTCTGTTATAGCCAAAGCTCTAACACCCTGATTTGTCCCAGGAGCCTGGCCAGTTGGCAATTTGCAGTTGACTGGGCAGACCTTATCCTGAAAGCAATCTGGCTGAAGAAATGTCTGCACGTTCCTTATTTGTTTTTCAAGCTCCTTCATCATCCTTTTTGTCCTAGCCAGTTTTGTTGCGGTCGTTTGATTCTTGGCAAATAAAGCAGATGTAGGGGAGAGCCGAGCAAGAGTAGAAATGACTTTGTCCTCCTCCCAGGGTTTGGCAGATGACAGTGATGGCTGATCCACTTCTTTGTGTGTACCTCAGAGTCACAGAACAGGCAGTCTTTAAGGAATCTTAACCGTCACGGCAGGTTGCTGTCGGGGTTATTAAATCAAAAGAATAATGTTCTGTACATAGGTCTGATGGTCCATCTGGGACACCTAGGAATCTTTACTCACCCACGCACCTTTCAGAGGATCTCACAAAGATGGGAAACCAGGGCCAGGAGCCCTGCACTGACAGGTCAGGAGCCTCGCGTCAGGGTGTGCTGCTCCTCACCGCTCCTCCCCAGAGCCTGGAGCACAGTGGCAGCCAGTGGACAGGAACCAAGGAAAATTGCTTTCCTCCTCTCAGCCCAGTGCTGCGGGGTCTGCACTGCTTTCCTCAACTTACACTGGTTCCAGAAATTGAACTTTGGAAAACCTCATAGCCTTTAAACAGTTTTAATGGATAATGAGCAACAAGGAGAACAGAGCAAGGCTGACTCACCTGCTCTTCATAAAAGCCAGAGTCTCCAGAGGCCTGTAAACCACCTTCAGTGACCCGTGTGGCCATTTATTTCAGGGACAAGTTCATCATTACCCGAAGATGAAAGGGCTCATTGTCCTAGCACAGAACGATGGGCCCTGTGCCAAGCACTGAAATATTGTCTGTGACTCTGGCTGTGAAGTCTGGAACGAGAAGTGTGTTCCTGATTCTGTACCAGCAGGCAGCTCCTGAGCTAGCTTTATCTGTCTCTGCAATGCTTTCTTCTTCTCCTCCGTCTTTTCCTAATTTGTTTTGCCTCCAGCCTTGTCTTTTCTTTCCTTAATGTAATCTGATACCTAAAATCAGAGAACAGGGCTTCTAGGCTCAGACCTTCTGAACCAAATGTAAAAATAAATAATTAAACTAGATTCCCTGAAAGCAGGAAATGGTCAGTGTGTACATATGTACACATCCGTGTACATGCATGTCTGCTTTTCAAAGGCTGTCTTGCACTGGTCTCCGAAGGTTGACTGTCCACTGCTGCAGTAAACGACAGACACTAAATTATAAATCAAGCTCCAGGGCCGAAAGCACCTGCTGCGCCGACTGCTGTGGACACCTGTACATCTGGCAGGTGTACACCTGCTGACTCTGCTTCCCATGGGAATACATGGTGAAGACATGTCTTGAGCAAAGCCATTTGGAAGAAAACAGGCCCACGTTGTAAGGTGAATTCTTACAGCCTAATAATGTTTTGTGTCCTTGTCTCAATTGGTTTGCTAAGTATAAGAATCGGGTATCAGATTGGAGAAAACATCCTAGAGTCATTAATCAGAGAGGATTGGATAGGTGATCTCTAGGGAATAATTTCAGAGTTTAAGGGCAAAAGAAAACCGAATTCGGAAGTTCCTTAAGACCCGAGGAGATGTCTTGGACTTGAGAAGATGGGTCTCCTAATGAAAACAGTGCTTTAACAAGGCTATTCTAGCAAAAGGAAAGAGGGAGGGGCAGTCAGTTCAGATATTCCTGCTATAATTGGAAATAAATGTAAGGAGGTGAAAGAGATGGGAGTTAAAAGGAAGGGGCAATTCTAGGAGAGTTGTGACTGCACTTGGAGGGAAACAGGCAACCAAGGCAGTTTGGAGCACAATGCACTTATTCCCTGTGGCTCAAACCATTTAGTGGTTGAGCCGAGTGATGCTGTATTCATGGGACCTGAGAGGGTTGTCTAAGGCTCACTTCAGACTTCTGTGTGTTGTAGCAATCCAGTACAGCCATCCCAGTTGCATGGTTCTGAGAAACAGGGAGAAGAAATAAAAGAAGCTTTCCCAGACTCTTTGGGAAAAGCATAAAAATGTTGTAAGAGCAGATTTAGGTCCGTAGCAATGTTGAAGGAAGGGGACAGAGATTTCCTGTGTACTCCCTGTCCCTACACATGCACTGCCTCCCCTGTTATCAACATCCCCTACTCCAGTGATACAGTTGCTACCGTTGATGGACCTGCATTGACACATCACAATTGCTCAAAGTCCATAACTTACCTTAGGACTCACTCTTGGCGTTGTACATTCTGAGTGTGGAGAAATGAATGATGACCTATATCCATCAGTATGTGCTTTTATGGTGTCATGCAGAGTAATTTCAGTACCCTAAAAAGTCTGTGCACTCTGCCCTTTTCATCCCTTCTCCCCCTAGCCCCTGGCAACCACTGATCTTTTTACTGTCTCCATAGCTTTGTCTTTTCCAGAATGACCTATAATTGGAATCATATTAATAGATTATATAGACTTTTCAGATTGGCTCCTTAGCTTAGTAATATGCATTTAAGGTTGTTGCATGGCTTAATGGCTTATTTATTTTTTGCTATTACTATTTGGTTATTTATTTTTTGTAATACTCCATTGTTTGGATGTTCCACCATTTACTTACGCATTCACCTTCTGAAGGGCATCTTGGTTGCCTCCAACTTTTGGCAGTCATGGATAAAACTGCTCTGAATATCTGTGTACAGGTTCTTGTGTGGACACATTTTCAACTCCTTTGGATAAATGATCAAAGAGGGCAAAAACATTTGAAGAGACTTGTTTTTGTTTGTGTTTTTTTAATTTTAATATCCTTAAAACCCGACCTGTAATTGGATGAAACAGTGTCTACATGGGTCATCTTTGCCAAGTTCTTTTGCCTTTTCTTTGCATATATAGATTTCCAGATTCCTCTGTTGATCCTTTTGCAGTTTCTCCTAGAATTGTCCCTTCCTTTTAACTCTCATCTCTTTCATCTCCTTACATTTATTTCCAATTATAGCAGGAATATCTGAACTGATTACCCCTCCCTCTTTCCTTTTGCTAGAATAGCCTTGTTAAAGCACTGTTTTCATCAGGAGACCCATCTCCTCAAGTCCAAGACATCTCCTCCGGTCTTAAAGAACTTCCGAATTCGGTTCTCTTTTGCCCTTAAACTTTGAAATTATTCCCTAGAGATCACCTAACCAATCCTCTCTGGTTCATGACTCTAGGATGTTTTCTCCAATCTGATACTGGATTGTTATACTTAGCAAACCAATTGAGACAGGACACAAAACATCATTAGGCTATAGGGATTCACGTTACAACGTGATTCTGCAGTGGGCTCACCTGGACTGACCCAGATGGATCTGAAAATAGAAAATGTCCATCAAGTAAAGTAAGCACTGGTACCTTTAGGTGTAACCCAGCCTCCTCCAAAGTGCCACTTCTGCCCCAAACAGAAGAACAGAGATCAGGCACTTGGCACCCTTTCTCCCAACAGGAGCCAGCCCATGTTGTATAATTTCATCCTTCTACTAGAGGCTTTGATGTCTTGATATTTCTAGATAAACAGGCATTTAGAGTGTGTTTCCTACTCACTGTCTTTCACTTGAGAAATTTCATTCTAGTACTTTGGTGACTTATCTCAGGGCACTGCCCCAGGAACTGGTTGGTGGTTAGAGCTGGGAATCCTGGCTCCCCATCCTTTGTGATTCACTATAGCTCAGGTAACAGTGATGCTGGGGTGAGTCCAGGGCTTAAATGGTTCATGCTTGTTCTGCAGTCCCGTTGTCATTGTCGGGTGGTTTGGATTTTTTTTTTTTTTTTTTTTTTTGAGGAGATGCTTTTGGTGTTTTGAGGAAGTGGGGCAGGTACTAATGAAGCTTTTCAAAAATTAACATATATGTGAAGATAGCCTTTGCCCTCAAGACTACATTTATCTGGGCAAGTACAGTACTCAGTGTGTCTGGTAATTTAGAATGTATGCCCGGATATGTAGTCTGAAAATATTTTATGTATAAGGATATATTCCAACAAATATCCAAATACAGCTTCGACTAAGAAAGCCAGTACTTCAGTCCTGTGAGGCATCTCCCCACTGTCAGTGTTAATCATACATTGTATGATTATATTATAAACCTTAAAATAATTTGTAAGCATGGGAATTGTGATAACATTCATGGGGATTAACAGTCTTTTTGTTAAAGTATCTAAACATATTGCTCTTTGCCAGTGGGGAGCAGAGTGCTGTTTCGCAGCTGTGAGTGAAGTTCATACACAGAGGAGTTACAAAGAAAGCACGCTGCCATTTTATCGCATGATCAATCCGTTTGAATGTACCCTGTGGGAGTAACTGCTTAGTTTCTGGTTTTGCAGCAAGAATCAGGATCTCTAAATTGATTTTTCATATACTGACAGCGTATGTTTAAAGTATTATGTGGGAGGGCTGTTTCCACAGCAGCCACTCTGGATGACTAATTCTGTTTCATAAACGATAGCAGTGTTGTTGTTTTCAAACAGTAATGATTTATCTTACTTATTGTTTCTTTGGTTTAGTTCTTTTTTGTTGTTCAGTTTTACTTATTTTATTTTGGGGACTGTGATGGGTCTTCGTTGCTGCCCCTGGGCTTCCTCTCATTATGGAGAATGGGGGCTGCTCTCTAGTTGCAGTACGCAGGCTTCTTACTGCAGAGCACAGGCTCTGGGGCGTGCAGGCTTCAGTAGCTGTAGTGTGGGAGCTCAGTAGTTGTGGTGCACAGGCTTAGTTGCTCCACGCCATGTGGGATCCTCCTGGACCAGGGATCAAACCTATGTCCCTGGCATTGCAAGGCAAATTTTTATCTACTGGACCACCAGGGAAGTCCCTTTGATTTAGATATTAAATATTAGAATGTAGTAGCATTAAATTCAGAGAAGGCAATGGCACCCCACTCCAGTACTCTTGCCTGGAAAATCCCATGGATGGAGGAGCCTGGTAGGCTGCAGTCCATGGGGTCGGGAACAACTGAGTGACTTCACTTTCACTTTTCACTCTCATGCATTGGAGGAAGAAAAGGCAACCCACTCCAGTATCCTTGCCTGGAAAATCCCAGGGACAGGGGAGCCTGGTGGGCTGCCCTCTATGGGGTCGCACAGAGTCGGACACGACTGAAGCGACTTAGCAGCAGCAGCAGCAGCATTAAATTAAGGAAATGGAATTTTAATTAGTGGTTAAAATAGCTAAAAGTTTATTGTGTATTCATCAATGTGTAATGTGCACTTGGATAGTCAGAACTTTAAAGGCAACTCTGAAAGACTCCCCTGAAAGGCTGTCTTTGGTCCCTGATTGCACCTGTGTGTCCACAGAGGGGTGGGTGTGAGGAAGCAATAGTCCCAGAGTTACCATCAAGAGACCTCGATTGGCTGTTGACTTTGGGCACATCATTTGAGTTTTCCGTCTTCATCCCTGCTCAGGTGAAATAACCCTACATGAAGTGTCCCATCTTCTTTGACCTGTACTCCTAAGTGACCTGGTGTCGGGAAAGACCTGTTATGTTTCTGCAGTTAGGTTTTACCTGTGCTCTTAGTCCTGGAATGCATTAGAATCTTCTAAAATGATACAGAGGTGACTGTTGTAAAAAAGAAGACCACATGTGATGGCGATGATGAAGTGTGAACACTTACGCAGCATTACACAGTCCACATGCCAGGCTGTTGTGCAGTCTCTTTCTGCAGTGACTGTGCTTTGTGATCCTTGCCCCTCTTGTATCTAGTGAGTTTATGGACTGAACTAAGACTTCCATTTCCTTCTAGGTATCATTTATCACTGTGATCTGACCAAAGAGGAACTGGAGCCCAGAGTCTTCCGAGAGGTGACTGTGAAAGGAATTGACGCTTCCGATTACCAGACAGTCCAGGTAGGGGGTTTTTTATCTTGACAACGTGAGTTTAAGAATCTGACTTTCAGGCCAGGCTGCGCACACCCCAGTTTGTCAGCAGCTATAGAGGTAACCCACAGCAACACCGGCCACAAATACTTGGAAACACCTGCTGCTTCTGGGCATTGAGCCCGGCGAGGTCCCTGCCCTCTTGGAGTTTACAGATTCTGCCACTCTTCCGCCAGAGTCCCTTGTCTGGGGGATCAAAGAAACACAGTTTGTCTGCTTACTTCAAAGTGGATTGTTTTCTGGCTCAGGTCTCGTGGTGTGATAAGTAATAACAGATTTTCTCTACATGAAGTATTCACTCAAGTGCTAGAAGGCAGTCTTTGCAGTCTGAAGTTCATCCGTATGTCTGCCTGGCACAGGGTGAGCGCTCAATAAAATATTAGAATGGATGAATTAATTGTTTAATTGTCATGCACGGCAAGCTCAGTCTCTGGTCACCAGCCTTTCAGGTTAAGAATCTCCATTTTTTTTGTTTTCTCAGTGGCCCACAGGTACTGAGTCTCCCAGAAACCAAATCACTCATTGACAAATGATGCAAAATGACTCTGTTCCTTTGCAATGACCAGTCACCTGTCAGGTACCAGGTGTTTCATCAGGACTCTCCTACCAGGGGGCCTGGACTACAGAGACCCAGGTTAGGATTCAGAGTGTTGTTTCCAAAGGAAAATTAGGGGAAAAAAAAAAAAAAAAAGAGCACTGGATACCCTGAGAACGTTTCTGTGAAACTAGAGCATCATTTTAACAGGGTGAATTGCCCTTCACCCGTCTAAGAGAAGTCTAGATGATGGACTAGATCTAGATCAAAGATAAAACTGTTTGGCCAGCTGAATCTGGCCCAGGGCTGCGGATTGCCAGCCCCTCTTCTATATCAGGAGTCAACATACTGGCCTCTGGGTTTTTGGAGAATAGCCGTGTTTGTTCACATAGTGTCTGTGGCTGCCTTAATGCTTTAACAGTGCAGCAGAGACTGTGGCCCACGAAGGCTAACGTGCTTAGTACTTGGCCCTCCAGGACAAAGTTTGCTAATCCTTGATCTATATAAATAGTACTTATAAAGTCAGAGAGCATTCTCAATAGAGGTCTAGGGCCTTTGTCTTCAAGCTCTGTCAGCTCGAAGCCTGAAGTCTGCATGTATTGATTGATACATCTTGGTTGACATAGGATGAGTCATTTAACTTTTTTGCCAGTTTTTTCAGCTGTAAAACAGATAGTACCCATTTTGCAGGATTCCTGCAGGATTATGATATGATAAAATTCTGCAGGATATGTGAGATGATATATAAAGGCATACCTCGTTTTATTGTTCTTTGCTTCATTGTGCTTTGCAGATACCGTGTTTCTTTTTTTTTTTTTTTTACAAATTGAAGGTTTGTGGCAGTTCTGCATCGAGCATATCTATTGGTGCCATTTTTCCAACAGTATTTGACTATTTCATGTGTCTGTGTCACATTTTGGTAATTCTTGTAGAATTTCAAACTATTTCATTATTGCTATATTTGTTATGATCTGTGCTCTTCATGTTGTTATTGCAAGAAAGATTGTGACTCACAGAAGGCTCAAATGATGGTTAGCATTTTCTAGCAATTAAATATTCTTTAAGGTATGTACAGTGTTGTTTTAGACTTAATGTTGTTGCACACTGAATATTGTTGTTGTTTAGTTGTGCAGTCATGTCCAGCTCTCTGTGACCCCCTGAACTACAGCATGCCAGGCCTCCCTGTCCCTCACCATCTCCTAGAGATTGCCTAAGTTCATGTTCATTGCATCAGTGATGCCATCCAGCCATCTCATCCTCTGACCCCCTCTTCTCCTTCTGCCCTCGATCTTTCCCAGCATCAGGAACTTTTCCAGTAAGTCGTCTGTGTGCATCAGATGACCAAAATACTGGAGCTTCAGCTTCAGCATCAGTCCTTCCAGTGAATATTCAGGGTCGATCGCCATTAAAATTGACTGGTTTGATTTCCTTGCTGTCCAAGGAACTTTCAGAAGTCTTCTCCAGCACGACAGTTTGAAGGCATCAGTTCTTTGGCATTCTGCCTTCTTTACAGTCCAGCTTTCTCAACCGTACATGACACTGAATAGATGACAGTATGTGCAAATGTAACTTTTCTATGCACAGGGAAAACAGAAAATTCATCTGACTCGCTTTATTTTGACACTTGCTTTACTGTGGGAGTCTGGAACTGAATCTACCGTGTCTCCAAGGTCTGCCCATATTAAGGGTCTGGCACATAGGGCTCAGTCAGTAAAGAATCTGCCTGTAATGCAGGAGACCTGGATTTCATCCCTGGGTAGGGAAGATCCCCTGGAGAAGGGCATGGCAACCCACTCCAGTATTCTAGCCTAGAGAATCCCATGGACAGAGGAACCTGGTGAGCTCTAGTCCATAGGGTTACAAAAAGTCAGACATGACTGAGAGACTTAGCACTTTCATGTAGAATGTAATCAGGTTTTTTTTTTTCAAAAAGTGTTAGAAGTAATATGGCAGACTTTTAGGTTTCCATAGCTTGTTTGGCTTCTTTCATTTTCAAGGTGAGCCGTTGCCTGGAGAGAGATCTTTTAGGGGCCGATAGCCCCAGTCTAGTGCTTGTATGGTTCATTAATTCACCCTAGTCCTGCATTAGACTTTTAACATCACTTTTAGGCTGTCATGCCTTGCTGTTTTTCATTTTCTCTGTGTGTGGAAATTGCGTGCCTGTCAGCTGTAACATTTGGCCTTCTCAGGAACTGCTTCTAGTCCTTGCCTGGACATCCTCAGGGCAGTGGAGGGGGGAGGGTCTGTGTGTGTGTGTGTGTGTGTGTGTGTGTGGTGCAAGACAGCGCCTCTCCCATCAGTAATGCAAAGGATTCCCGGGCAGCAAGAAGTGACTGTCCCCTCGTGCCTGCTCTAGGATTGGGCACTGTTGCCCATGAGACATCCCTCGCCTCAGCCCTCATCTTCTCTTCATCTCTGCTGTGAAGCCCCTCAGGTCTGTATTTTTTTTTTTAATTTCTCTTTTCTGCTCCCCACAACTCATGCCAAAGTGAGTAATTGTGGAGTTTGTGGCAGGCAGGAGGGACCTGTGATCATGACAGCTGCCTCGAAGGCAGCTTCTTATAGGAAAGTGGCTCTTGCTTCTCAGGGAGGATGGTTGGAGTTGTTTTTCCTCTCAAGTAGCTGTTTTTTTCTATTCTTTACAGATGGTACACAAAGAAACTAGTTACAACCTAATATGTGTTGTTTTCAGATATAAAGGAAAAGATAAAACTTTACAGCCAAGCACATGCTTGTGTGGAGTAGAAATCCCTCAGCCCTGGGCACAGCAACCTGAGATTTCCAGATTAAACTGGGGAGGAAGTATGCTCGGGAGATGCTGGTCGGGTGCCATTGGAAAAGGCACCAAAGTCCTCTGTGTGCGGCTTTCCACATCACAAAATTCCCCTAACGTTAAGCTACTGAAATACTTAGAAGCTTTTATTTGTACAAGTGCAGTAGGGGGAAAAAAGATGAAAAGATTCGTGGGATGTATTTAAGGGGATAGTAACTGAGTAATTAGAGAGAACACATTGCTTTTATAATTTTTATGAAGGTATAATCTCTCTAGTATAATGCCATCAGGAGACTTTAATTTGTTGATTATACACATCATATATATTGCACTGAGTTATTTAAATAGATTTCTTTTTTTGGGTAAAGGTGGCTTTGGAATGTACTATGATATCTCACAGTACCATAGACTGAAAGTTCATTTTGCAGTGGCTTAGCCCAGGTATACACAGCAGAGCTTTGACAGGAAATGTGAGTGTGACATCTGTGCTTACATTGTGATCAGGCTCTCAGCAGAGTTGCCAACAATGACCAGCCTGTAAAAGCAGGCTCTAGAGAAGGGTTTGTGCATGAGTGGGAAAAATCCTCATAGTGTATAATAGAAACCACAGCATTTGGGGGTGTAGGGAAAAGATTCATTTTTTGTTTTCAATTACTTCCGGGTAGTGCTGCTTTTGATTTTGCATGACCCTGGTGTTTGTATTTATTCTGTATGTGATTTTAAAAGAAAATTCCCTGGGCTCATTGCTACTCCTTCTTACATTTTATGTACATTATCATTTTGAAGCAAATGCTGCCCAGATTCCCCTGCATGGTTAGTCAGTGCGGTTAATGGTGGTCACAGACGTGCATGTTCACTGGTGGTGTAGCTTGTAAGATGTACTAAGTGAAGGAGAGAGAAAAAGGAGCGTCAGAGAAACACATGGCTAAACCAGCCACAGGGCTGTTCTTTGTGTGATGTGCTTTCATTCAGGACCAGAGATCTTGAATGGTGGTGGGGGGATGTAGGATGGGAGTGTCCTGTTTTGCTGACATACACAGAACATAGCTACTATATAGTCTTTACCCGGGCCTGACCACAGCGGTGGGAGAAATTTCATCTGTATAGAAAATACAATTGTGAAAATCAGATCCTGGAAAAACTTTCTCTTCCAGTCTGTGGTACATATAAAAATTAAGTTTTAGATAGGTTTATCATAGCTGCTGACTAGATCTTTTTTCCTCTTTTTATTATGAATGACATGACCACTATCTAATATTGGTTAGAACATCTGTTCACATGTCTTTAAAAAGGAAATACTGAGCATTAGAAATTACATTAATAACAAAGGTTTGGATATGAAAAGAATCTTGTCTATATTTATGATTAGTAGTATGCTTCATTTTAAACTGAAGGGAAGAAATAGGAACATTTAGTCTGTCAATAAATACTTATGTGATGTGCAATGCCAGGTGGTACTGTTGAATCCAGAGAAGTTCCAGACACAGGCACTGTCCCTGGAAAGTTTGCAGTCAGGCTGGAAAGCTGAGACACAGAGCTCTGAAAGGTCAGATGCCCCAAGATGTTATCAGAGCGATCAGGGGAAAGGTGAAAGTTTCTGTCGGTACTCTGATATCCTGGCCGGGATGCCCAGGGATTCTTCCTGGGAGAGGTGGAACCTGGGTTGGGCCTTGAGAGATGGCTGCTTTTGTAAGCCCCAGGCCCCTACTGGGCCTCCTGAACAATTTCACCACAGTTCTTCATTCAGAGAGCCTCTACCTTTTCGTAGCAGTTTAATTTCATAATTTCACAGTAAGTTCAAGAAGAAAGGAGTCCTGCCCTCAGCATCCTGTGCAGTAGGGCTGCCTCTGACAGCTCTTTTTTGTGGATAAAATAGTGTTTGCACTGTGGCTGAACATGGCATGACAAAGGATGCAGTGTAGCAAAAATGCACTTTTTGGTTTCTCAGTGTCTCGTTTTTGTTCAGCCAAAAATTTTTGACAGCTGAAAGAGTGTCTTTTCTCCTTCTAAAGTGAAAGTCAAAATTTGTAGACCTGAAAAAGAACAGTGAACTCAGTATTCTCTGAATCAACTCCGTTGACAACAGTTTCCACATGTTATAAAAATAAATTAGAAGGAAGATTCCATTTTATGGGGCAATAGCAAACCTAAATCAACAGAGTACAGAAATAGTAAGGATTACAAGTATTTAACACAGATTGTATTACCTTGAGTCCTGTCCTCTTAAACTGAGGAATTTTATGCTTCTGAGGTTTACCTACAATACTGCATGTGAAACATCAAGAACATCCCAAAGGTGATTTGCTTTATAACTGACCAGAAGCTGATTTTTAAAATTAGATGAAAAATTAGATGATTAGAAAATTAAAATTAGATGATTCTTTGGGTTTACCAAGATGTCTTGGGGTAGAAGGAGTGGAGTTATTTTTCTTTAGTCTAGATTTTTGTAACCTTGATAGTAATTTATAGTTCAGTTCAGTCGCTCAGTTGTGTCTGACTCTTTGAGACCCCATGAACTGCAGCACCCCAGGCCTCCCTGTCCATCACCAACTCCCAGAATTCACTCAAACTCATGTCCATTGAGTCGGTGATGCCATCCAGCCATCTCATCCTCTGTCGTCCCCTTCTCTTGTCCCCAATCCCTCCCAGCATCAGAGTCTTTTCCAGTGAGTCAACTCTTCGCATGAGGTGGCCAAAGTATTGGAGTTTCAGCTTTAGCATCATTCCTTCCAAAGAAATCCCAGGGCTGATCTCCTTCAGAATGGACTGGTTGGATCTCCTTGCAGTCCAAGGGACTCTCAAGAGTCTTCTCCAACACCACAGTTCAAAAGCAACAATTCTTCAGCACTCAGCTTTCTTCACAGTCCAACTCTCACATCCATACATGACCACTGGAAAAACCATAGCCTTGACTAGACGGACCTTTGTTGGCAAAGTAAGTTACTGGTCTACAGTTCAGTCACTCAGTCGTGTCTGACTCTTTGCGATCCCATGGACTGCAGCACACCAGACTTCTCTGTCCATCACCAACTCCTGGAGTTTGCTGGGAAAGATTGAAGGCAGGAGGAGAAGGGGACGACAGGGTGAGATGGTTGGGTGGCATCACTGACTCAACAGATGTGAGTTTGAGCAAGTTCCAAGAGATAGTGAAGGATAGGGAAGCCTGGCCTGGAAGCAGTTCATGGGGTTGCAAAGAGTTGGACATGACTGAGCCACTGAACAACTGGCCTACAGGCCTTGCCATTCAATAAACATGAATCCTCAGAACATTAATTAGTGTTTTAATTTAGCTCATTGACTTCTGTGCTGAGTGCACAGCACGTGCAGTTTTTGACTCATCCACATCCTTGGGCTGCTGACGGCTGAACTAATGGTAACGTTTTTCTATATTGCTGTGTTCTCACAGTTAAGGATAGGTCGGAAATCTTCAGAACGTGTTAAGAGTGAATGGGGGAATATTTTCTAAAAGAACCTTTTGAGAGAATATGGTGCTTGCATATGATTAGGAAATCGCTTTAAATTGAGTCAGTTTTCTTGGCAATTTTGTGCCTAAAGCTTTCATGTTATTTTTTTATATTACACTTCACAGAGACATATTCTTGCATAAACAGATTCCTGTGTTTCTTTAGAATTCTCTTTGTCTCACAGCCATTCTAGATTAAGATCATAATATTCATATGCAGAGGGCATATGTTTGTATCTGTTTCATCTTTAGATAGCAGCTGTGTTAAAATAGTTTAACTGTAAAAGATGATAAGAGCTTTTGTTCTCTTGCTATCTTAAAACAGAGAAATAGGTTATAGGGCCCCAGTGTGTGGTTGCTGCAGTCTCCAGACCACTTGTAAAGAAGTGTTCTTCCATGTTTTGAAGAAGAACATTGTTTTGCAGCAGCCTGAGAATATGTAGTCCACTTAGAGTAAAAATCACAAGGTGGCCTTGAGAATTCAGTGACCAGACAGGCCTGGAGAGATCCCTTGAGCCTCCTGCAGGGCCTCCTTTGGCAAGGTGTAAAACAGCTCGAGGCAACCCAGACCTCTGCCCACCTTCCTCAGTTTCTCTGAACTTTGCTTGGAGGAAATAGGCCTGCGATGAGATAAGAACTGGGAAAGCAGCTAAACCCCTGCCTGGTGATTGACAGCCTGGGAAGGGAGGCTTTGGCTCTCCTGGGGATGCTGCGGTGACTTGACATGGAAATTTTTTCACCTTATTTTGATGAGATGTTAATGAGTTAAACAGGTGTTGGAAAATCACAAGGTGATTTTAATTTTTGTGTCTTAGATTCATTTCTAGATGATGGACTAAGTTTATTATTCTTTAATAATATCACTGCAATTGAAGCCATAATTGTCAGAGATTACGGTGTCCATAAACTCATCACCATAGGTGACAACTGTACTCAGTGGAGATTTGTTCATTATCTATAGATCTGAGTTTGCTATTGTAGTTAATAAAGCCATTTAAATAGATTAAAATTTGTTTAAATTGTTCCAAGAGTCATGACTTTTGAGATCCGTAAAAGCTGCAAGTTGCTGAGCTTTGCTGCTACTGATTTCAAGTTACTCACAGCTAACAGTTAGCTCTAACCCCTTGCTAGAAAACTATCTTGGGAAAAGAATGTTGTTATATTTCATTATCCTTTAAAAACAAGGTAGAAAGTCACTTCATTCTTATTAGAACTGTATCAGTAGTTTAGTTCTCATCTCTGAATAGTATGTGTGCTAATGGTGCTTATCTTAGGCTAGTTTAATAATTAGTTCTGTTTTTAGAAATGAATCTGAATGAATCTCAAGGTGTGTTACTCAAACTGTATTCAGCTGTGAACAAAAGGAGAAAAAGTAAAAAATAACCATGGCTTAAAGGAGAGAGATGTTTATTTTTCCCTCTCACATAAAGGAAGTGCAGGGGAAATGAGTCCAGGAATGACTTGGTGTCTAAGGTGTACGGAGTCCAAGCTCTTTTTGTCTTGCTGCTGTATCATGGCTTCTTCCCCGCCATCTCCTCATGGTCCTAGAAGGCTGCAGGGGTTCCAGCCATGTTGCATCCACTTTCCAGCCAGCATGAAGGCAGCAATAGGGAAGAAGAAGGATGATCAGGAGGAGAGTATCTTATAAGCATGTTTGCCAGAATGTCCACTTTCATTTTATTGGTGAAAACATACTCCTAGCACAAGGAGGTTTAAAGATGTAGTTTTATTCCCAGAAAAGGTGTGC
Source organism: Bos indicus (assembly GCF_029378745.1). NCBI lineage: Eukaryota > Metazoa > Chordata > Mammalia > Artiodactyla > Bovidae > Bos > Bos indicus. The sequence continues at coordinate 44,912,880 of NC_091768.1, forward strand.
CAGGTAAAAATTTGGGCCTTATTATCAAGGAAGTGGGAGGAATGGATATTCGAGGACACCTAGCAATGTGCCACAGAAGGCAAAACAGGCCTTCAGCAGAAACTTGGTTTGGACCCTGAGACCAAGGAGTCCACACACCACCTGGTGGCCAGGTATCTAAATTTCAGGATCCCATTGAAAAAACTAAGACCCCACAAAAGTTGAATTTTCAAATACTATCATTGTGAACAGTAGAAATCACACACTTCAGACACAGAAGCACCTTCTCAAGAGGCTTTTCTCTCCCATAAAGAAAGGCATTTAATATTGCCTCTAGAACGTATTTGCCATTCCTGAAAACTTGTCCTAACTTTAGCAGAAGTGATAGAAAGGTTGGGTGAGACTATCTGAGCATTAAATGAAGATGAACTGCGAGACTGTCTCTGAAATGATAAGGCTAAGTAAGTGTACAGCTGGCTCTCCGGGTGTTTTGTTCTGTGCTAGAGTCATCTTTCTACCCGCACCACTCTTGCAAAGGACATGGACACAGGCCATCCTCAGAGGCCTGCTCTTTGAAACGGAAGCACGGCACGAATCAGCCTTGGGGAGGTATTAGGTCCCAAATCTCACAGCTTCTCTTGCTTTTTCCTAGGTGCTCTGTTTTTCCACTACTGCTTTTGGGCTCTGGACAAATTGCACATACATTAGGGTTCATCTATATGAACCCTCTCATTTTAAAGATGAGGAAGCTAAGGGGGCTTCTCTGGGGGTCCAGTAGTTAAGACTCTGTGCTTCCACTGTTAAGGGGGCGCATGTTCGATCCCTGGTCAGAAACTAAAATCCCACATGCTACACGGTATGCCAAATAATAATAATAATAAAGATGAGGAAACTGAAGCTCAGTCTGCTAAATGTTTCAGCAAAGGTCACACTATCAGTAATTGACAGCCAAGACTAGAACACAGAACTCCAAAGCTGTGCTAATCCTGTGCATTTTGTTACGAGAATAAGTTGTTTTTGCTCTCTCTATACTTGGTTGGAGTTTGTTTTTCACCTTTAAAATAAACAAATTATCCTAAAAGCCCTCTAAATCCCTAAGCTTTCTTACATCTAAAAGTATGTTTCTACATCATGTGACGATCTAGTGAGCACTTTGTAGACCTTTATGGGGCCTATTAAATGATAAAAATACTCTGTGTGAAAGCAGAGGCAAAAAGAGTGCTGACTCGATGTAAGAAGTGGATTGGAAGTGTTGTCATCGTGATAAACGCGATGATAAAGTATTGTGAAGTGGAAGGCATCGTGAGCTATTAGGCAAGGATGCATACGCAGGTTCCTGGTCAGTGTCAAGCGTGAGCTCCTCTCCCAACTCTTGGTGCCCGCCTTCATCCGGCTCACAGAGGCACAACCTCCCCACCCCGAGTCCCCGCACCACTCAGGCTCACTTCCCAAACAACCCTGACCACCATTCTCAAACTTGCTTCTGTCTGGCTCTCCTCCTCTGTGCTCCATTCTGGTGCCACTTACTTTCCTTTTTAAACTCTGTTCTCAGAAACTCTACACATTTTCAGTATTCACCCAAGTCCCAACTCCTCCATAGCAGCTTCCTTGCTTTTGGGGACTCAGTCAAAAGCAAAACGCAGGGAGAGGGGATGGATATTCAGCTGGTGCTTGAACACACAGCATGGGTGTGCGCACACAACGTGCCCATCTCCATTCCAGGGTTCTCTGTGCATCATCTCACTTCTTTAGAGAAGAACCATCCTTGGAGATAGATGCCATCATGATCTCAGTTTTCTGGATGAGCAGCCTGTGGTATAGGGAAGTTAGATGCGTTGTTCCAAGTCACCCGGTGGCATAACTGGTGCTTAAGCCAGGTCTCCGATTCTGCAGTGCTCTTGAGCCTCTGAGCAGCTGCGTCCACCTGTCTGATCAGGATGCCACAACTCAGCAGTTGATTGCCCTCAGGTCAGTAGTTCTAGGTCTTCATGTAGAAATTGATGTAAAACATTGTGGCTTTATTAAGAGCCTAGAAAAATCTAATCATTGACCTTGGCTCATGTCTCAAAAGAAAGAGTAGATACTCAGGCTGTATTGATAAATGCAGCCCATGTTCTTATGCATTTAAAAATCATCTGCTAGTTGAATCTGCTAAGTAATGGTTAATGCCTTGTTCCTCCTTGCCTCCAGCTGCCTTCATTTGTGTACATATGTATGTAAATATAGATGTTAAGATGAATACAGACATGTTTTTAAGCAGAGAATATACTCTTTGATCCCGGTTAAGGTAGTGGGTAATTCTGAAATGAAATCTCAAACAGAAAACCCTGTGGGGTTAAGTAAAAACCATTATGTACATGCTGCTTACATCTAGACCCTCAGCTTCTCTGTTTTGCACAGCATGTCTAGTTCAGCTCTAGAATTTAATGTGAATATAGTTAATTTAAATATTTGGAAAAGATTAGAGAAAAGTATAAATACTCTAAACGGTGGCTGGTATGTTTGAGAATCTGCAGATCTGGCTGTGTTGGAAGCACCGACTTTGATCCGTGACTCAGACTCTTCAGAATAAGGAAGGACAGGGAGTGTTAAGGGGTTTTGCCAGAACTGCTTCCACTCACTCGTCTAGACTTTTACACCTTTACAAGTTCATATACGACTCAGCAGGTCTCCTCCTCACCTTGCATCAGAAATTCTTGGTCTGCATTGATTGGTAGAGGTAGGGTAGGGAAGAACCATGTGCATTTATGCAGTTGCTGTACATATTAAGGATTTACTGTGTGCCTCACATTGGGCTAAACACTGAGGATGTGGCAGCGAGCTGCAGAGATGTGGTCTTCACTCGTATCTGGAAAAAGGGCAAAAGAAAGTAAACAGAAAATAAATGTGAATATTGCAAGTTGGAACAAGGGCTGTGAATGAAATAAACAGTGAGTTGCTGGGAATGACAGACGTTCCCAGTGTGAATTGAATCATCAACAATAGTTCCCTTGAGTTTTATTTAAGTGGGAACGTAAAAGCTAAGAGGGAACTAATCACATGAAAATGAGAGAAGAGCCCAGCATGTTAAAGCAAAGGGTCTGAGTAAAAATCAGTTGCCTTCAAAGAGGACCTAAGAGAAGGCTGGGCTGGGGTGAGTGGAGGAGAATGGGTGATGGGTGTGAGGGAGGGCAGGGCTTTGTGGCCATGTTAGAAGTTTGTTTGGGATCCCAAGTGTGGTGGGAGTCTCTATAGGGTTTTTTTTTTAACTGGAAAGTGATATGTTCTGATTTAAGAAAACCATGTTATGTTTTATGGAGAATAGATTCAAAGAGCAGTTGTGGACATAGAGAGAGCTGATAGACAGTTGTAAATGGCTCAGACAGTAAAGAATCTGCCTGCAATGCAGGAGACCCAGGGTTGAACTTGAGTCAGGATGATTCCCCTGGAGAAGAGATGGCACCCTACTCCAGTATTCTTGCCTGGAGAATTTCACAAACAGAAGAGTCTGGTGGGCTACAGTCCCTGGGATTGCAAAGAGTTGGACATGACTGAGCAACTAACACACACACACAACAATAGACCAGGTAGGAGACAAGGTGGCCTGGACTAAAGTGTAGACTTTGGACATGGGGAAAGTGTGTTTGGAATACACCTGGGAAGTAGACTGAACAAGACACAGGGATTGCATGTGTAGGGGAGAGAGTAAGGGACACATCGAGGATGACTCTGAAATTTCAAATCTGTGCAGCTGGAATCATGTATCAAGTTGTTGGCAGTGGGTTGGGGAGGACGTGTTTGAAAGGAAAACTGTTTGGGGCCTGTCGTTACCTTTTCATCCGGGTGATGATGTCAGGTATGGTGTTAGATACTTGGGTCTTATGGTCAAAGGCTCGGAGTGATAAATATGGGCACCTTCAGCATTAGTATGCTGGTTAAATCCAGGGCAGGAACTGGATCACATGAAAGAACATGTCAAGAGTGGAGAAGGCTCACAGCTGAGCCCTGAGGAGCCCCACATCTAGGGATTAATTAGAGGAGGAAGAGCCAGCGAAGAGCTGGAGAAGAAGCAGCCAGAGGTGCAGGAAAGCTAGCAGACTGTGGACCAGGTAGACCAGGAAGCCAAGGAGAGAAGATGGAAAGGTGGGGGTGGCGGGCAACATGGTGTGCTTAGTTGGTCAATAAGGAAGAAAGAGGAGTTCTTGGATTTGACGAGCTGGGTTCACTAATAATCCTGACAGGAGCACTTGCAGTGAGCAGTGGGTTCAGAATAGTGGCTGGTGAGGGTGTATTGAGAAAGAGGAGACAGGACATATATGGTGTTCATATGCAGGTGGTCCCCGACTTGCGATGGTTTGACTAGATGATGCTGTGAAAGTGATACACATTCGGTAGAAACTGTATTTTTAATTTTGAGCTTTTCCTGGGCTAGTGATGTGCAGTAGGATATTCCCATGTGATGCTGGGCAGAGGCAGAGAGCCTCAGCTCCAGGCAGTTGGGTGATCATGGGCTAAACAACCAATGCACTTACAACCATGCTGTACCCATACAGCCATTCTGATTTCTACTTTCAGTATAGTACTCAATATATTATATGAGGTATTCAGCCCTATTGTAAAATAGACTTTGTGGTAGATGATTTTGCCCAACTGTAGGCTAATGTATAAGTTAAGCATGTTTTAGGTAGGTTGGGCTAATGTATGATGTTTGGTAGGCTAGGTATATTAAATGCATTTCAGTTTACAATGTTTTCAGTTTATGATGGGTTTATCAGGATATAGCCCCATTGTAAATTGAAGAAGACTTAGTATTGATTTCTTAGGGGGTGGGTGTTATTGAGGGATTGGGGGATTAGTTCTGTTGTCATGTTACTTTGTATTGCATTACTTTCTTAATTGCAACAATCCTTACATTTTAAATGTCTAAAATATAATGCTTTAAAAGTTTAAATGTTTAAAAAGTTTTTTTGGGAAAAATAATCCCTGATAGGCTAACTGAACATCTCTGACTTTTAATAGCCGTGGTTCATATCTTTCCACTCTCTTTCTCCTTCTCTAGTCTACTTTTTCAAATTTGTCATTTTCTTTCTGTAGAATAACTTGTACTGCTGTGCTTAAAAAGCAAATCAATCAAAAAAATTAGCTTTTAATTTTTTAAGACATTTGCAAACAGAGCCTGTTGAGGCAGTCCAAGCACAGGTTGGAAACTAATTTCCAGACACAGAGTATTGCAGAAAGGAGTGAGTTTATTAAGAACAAAGAGCAGAGATAAAGTGGGCACTGCAAGTGCAGCAGACCGACAACTCCTGACAGGCCAGGGAGAGTCAACAGTTTTTGTGGGTTAATAGCCAATTTTTATAGCCTCAAGACAAAGGAAATTCCTGCTGGAAGGTTGGTGTTAGGTGATTGCTTGGGGTGCTGTAGAGTGCTTACTGAAGTGGGCGTCTTTGTCTAATTGGGAGTCAAGAAGCTTGTTAGTGATTATCAGAGTGATTATTGAGGCAACGGTTACAAAGGGGCTCAGTCAGCCTCAGAGATGTCCCTGATTCTGGACTCCACCTCTGTGGCCCTGGGGACAGGACTCAACAGAGCCTTGTATAGTTTTCATGGCAGTGAATTAAGGACCAGGGAGAAGGTATGAGAGGAGAGGAAATGCAGAACCATGTGTATATGGTCTTGAGAAGTCCAGTGGCTTGAGGTGGTGGTCAGTGACATGTTATTAAGGTGGGAGAAACCAGACTATTCTGGTGTGTCGATGGGTTGGCTCCAGTAGGAAGGGAACCACCAAAGGAGCCGAGTTCTTGAGGAGGTGAGGTGATCCCAAGCCCTGGTGGGGGACTGGCCTTCCCAGAAGGAGAGAGGTTTCCTCTGTTCCACCAGGAGGCAAGGATGAGAGCGCATGTGTGAGAGTGCCTGGGGGCTTTAGAATGGCGACTCCCAGTACCAGCTCCCCACTTTCCTTCTGTGAGACCCCCTTAGGCCCCAAATTCCACATCTTCTCACCTTTTTCTTTTTTTCTAAACAATTTTTGAGTTTCAACTCAAAAAAGTAGTTTTAAAATTTTGAAAAATGTGCATTTTTTATATATTCAGTTTAGGAGTGGAAAGACTCACATACCGTGTGTTAGGATTTTCTACCAATGACGAATGTATTCCTTCCTAATTGCTCCTTTCTCTATCAACAGGGATAGGCTAGACCATTGCAGGGAACAGGGCCCTCCAGAATCTCAGGAAATCTCCTGCTGTCAACTGACAGCCTGGGCTCCCTGCAGACCCTGCCTGGAGAGCCTCCCCACCCAAAGCATGGCTGTCCCTGTGGCACAGAGGGGACGTGTATCACACACATGCTGGGCCATGCTGTAATGGCCAGATTGCTTTTGTCTACTAGCGTTACCTCCCACTCCAGCCACAGACTGTTGGCCAGCACCATGTCCTGAGGACAGACCAACCTCAGAGTGGCAGACAGCCAAGGCTACCTTCTGTGTGCTGTGAGGAGAAAGAATAGAGCAGGGGACTCATCCTGCAGAGGACACCACACTTTCCTCCCCAGCGAGGGCAGAGCAGGCCTCCATGCATCCAGCCTCATCCTTTGACTACACACCTAACGTGCTATCAACTAGAAATCCATTCTGTTATTTTTAAGTTTTCCTTTTTCCCAAATATTTTCTTCAGAAATCCAAACAACTCTGGAAAACCTAGTGATTGGTCACCTTTTTTTCCTCTAAGGACCTTTACTGTTTTCTCTGCTGGACTCAAAATTGTAGGAGAGATTGTATCCTGAGCACACTGTTTTATTATTTTAAGATTTTTAAAATGTGGACCATTTTTAAAGTCTTTATTGAATTTGTTACAATATTGCTTCTGTTTTCTATTTTGGCTTTTTGGCTCCCTGACCAGGGATCAAACCCACCCCCCTTGCATTGGAAGGTGAAGTGCTAACCATTGAACTGCCCAGAGAAGTTCCACACTGTTTTTAAAGTAATGTTTATTTTCCTACTTTACTTAATAAAGAACATATAGAACTTCCAATCCAAGCTTCTCCATGGCCTGAGCTGCTGGTAACTGCAGTCCGAGCTGTGCAGCCTTATCTCACTAGTCTCTGCTTCCCATTGGGCCTCTCACAATTCTGCCTGTAGCTCCTGGGTCTCCATTGCTCCTCTGTGGACTCATTTATATCCAGGAACTTGGATTGGGCCCACAGTTCTCGGATGCCAGGGTCTCTGAGAGGAGGGCAGGATGACACTGGGCCCAGGCAGGGAAGCAGACAGGGGCTGGTGGCAACTCGTGACCCCCTCAGTTGCCTTGCAGCGTCACCAGGCACTGGCCTGTCCTCTTTCTCCTTAATTTTTCATTCCATTCACTCCAGCCCTTCTTTGCCCCCTGCCTTTTTGTCCTAACCTCAGGCCTCTTCCTTCTCCCTGCCCACCCACCCCGAGAGCTGGAGCCCCTCCGTGGCTGTTCTCTCCACAGCGGCCACTGGGCTGGCCAGTGGCAGGGGGCATCTGTGGGAGACGAAACTCTGCTGGATTGCCCCTAACATGGCACCTTTCATCAGTGGGAGAATGCAAGTGTAATCTAGCCAGAGTCTTCCCTTGAGGTGAACATGTTACCCAACAGGATTGAGTGTTCGGGGTGGTATCAGCTTGGCTGAATGACTGATGCTATTACTGGTACCACTTTGAGCAGAATTCCTGGCTGGGGTCAGTGTGAGCAGGCAGGGCAGCCAGTGCTGCAATCAGTGGTCAAGAAAGGTGACTCTTTGCTATTGTTACACAGGTTAACATAGTTTCTTATTAAATATGTCCCTTATGATTATAATGCCCACAGACCCCCACGGCACGGCCTCTGCTCTCTCCTCTTCGTCCGCTCAGATGCTGTCAGACCAGCCCCTCGCTTGGCTTGTGTGTGTATGCATTCCCATCCCGGCCCCCAACGCTCCTCCCCTCCCCAGTCCCTCATTCAGCCTCACAGAACTGATGAGAGACCCCATCCACCTCCATCCCATGTAAGACAGCGGCTCTCCTTCTCCTGGTCCCAGGTCTGGCCTGTTCCTTCTCCACTGCACTGCCCCCCAGCTGACGTGATCTTTTCATCTGTTCCTGTGTTCATTTCTCTTAAGAAAGTGGTTTTCCCCACTGCTGTGTCCACAGAGCCCAGAGTAGATACATATAAATACTTGACAAATGAATGAGAGAGGCCACGATAGATGAAGCAGTGTTCAGTTATCTAGTTATCACGGCCAGAAACCTACACAATTGGAACGTTTCCTTTGTGTAAAGTTTCTGTGTTGGACCGTCCTGCTCTCCTCTCCTATGATAATTGGTTCTCTCCATTCAGAACCAATAAATAATGTCAGAAAATGAATATTTACTACCATTTGTACTGCTGTGAAATTTTCTGCCTGAGCTAATCTTTAAGAATATTTCAGGTCATAATCTGCGACAAAGCAGGAAATATCACTGCCTCTCCCTCTTAGAGCATCAAAGTAAATTTTTCTTTATATTTTCCTAGCACACATTTATTGTGTTGTTGTTGCCTGCTTACAAATGTCTGTGAATCTTTTAGACAAGTTGGGCAATAAAGAAAGCAATTCCACCAACGTGTAAATTCACTTGACCCATTCCTTGTTGTTTTATGAGGGTTTGTGATTACTTTGGATTTCTTTTTAATTACCTTTCCAGATTTTGGAAGCTAAATTTTCTTTAAGTGGTTTTGGCTCTTTTAGCTTGTTTTCTGAAGCAGCCTCTTATTTCATGCATTCAGTTTACCTTTCCTTTTTCACTTCTCAGCATTTTTATTGACTCGTGTATGTGGTTTCTATAAGGTCTTTCCATCCTGTGTTAGTCTATTCGAGGTCCCAGAAGACCCTGTGCCTCAGAGAAAAGCCGAAGGATGCTTAAGACAATTTTACTAATGCTGACTTAAATAAAACAGAATTTTCTAGTGAAGAATTGTAGTGAATATCTAGGAGTGATTAAGTGAATAGTTTGCTTCAGTAAATAAAAATAATTGTTCCCCAAACATTTATTAAGCAACTATCATGTATCCGGCAGTGCTGGGAATATAAGGAAAGACAGTTTACTAGAGAAATGGGGATGTATTCAAAGAGTTTTAGCAGTCTGATTTCAGTTGATTGCAGGTGCAGTGGCAGCCCAGAGGGGGAGCATTGAAACTGTTCCTGGGAAGAAGGCTTCCTGGAAAGGAACTGTGGGCAGAGGAGAAGGGTGCTGGAGGGAGGAGAGCTCATCCACAGCACAGGTGTCTTCAGCACCACAGCTGGAGCCCAGACACACGAGATGAGCCTGGAAAAAGAGATGGGCCCAAACCCTTCAGGGTCTGGTGTGCACCCACATGGGTGAGGTTTTTATCCTGGGGAGCCTTTCACAGGGCCTGTGCCAGATGTACATGGGGCATCTGCCAGCTGCTCAGAGAATTAGCGTCAGGAGTCAGGCAGAGGCACAAGGGCCAGCGTGGGGTGGTGGATGAACCCATGGACTCAGCTTGAGCACCCCAGCAGTGTGCCTAGAAGGGACAAGAGGAGCAAAGTTTCAAGGGCGCTTTAAGGTTTATCGGACAGGAGGTGGGGGAGGTAGGGAAGAGGAGCCAGGAAAGCTTGCATCACGGTGGAAAAGTTCCCAAGAAAACGATGTGGTCTTGTAGGAAAGCAGAGTGGCCATGGGTTGGGCAGTGTCGGGATGGCCCGTGAGCATCTGGTGGTGAGAGCAGGCAGCCGCAGTCAGGTAGCAGTGGCCCGGAGAGGCTGTGAGTGGAGCCTGTAAGCGCCGCGGCTTCCAGAGGAGTGAGGGGTCTCTGAAGAGTTTTGGGCTTTGTGTGTTAATTACTAGGCAGTAGAGACATTACATAGAGCTCACTAAATTTTTACACTCAGCAGGCAGGCTTCATAACCAACTTTTCTGCACACACAGCCCTGATGCTTCGTAACCATCAAATGTTCCCCATCCAGCATCCTACCTGGCATCTGCCATCAGTACAACATGATGTTCTTTTCTAGATCTTCCATGAATATGATTCAGTTATCCATCTTAAGCTTTCCTTTTTGTTAGACTTCGATTTTCATGGCCTTGATAATGGGTGATAATGAAAAGGTGTATGTGTGTTTGTGTGTGTAATCAAAGGTATATCATTTCCACATTTTAAAATGAATAGACAAGATCATTCTTCCATGGTAGTGCTGGGGTATATAAGGTAGTGAGAAGCATTTCATAGCCATCAAGAAAAAAAAAAAATTATAGACAGTTTCACTGATACAGATTTTTGCTGTTGTGCTGCACAGATACAAAACAGTTCATACGGCCACGTTTAGAACCGAAAGCAAAGAAGAATTGGTGCTTGTCTCTTCACAGTAGGATTTCTGAACTTTGTGATTTGCCTTCGTTTTTCTTCCTTCCTCGTTTCTGGCCCCTGGTGAGAGTAGCTGTTTGTCATGCTCCTCTAAACCTCTGATCTGTTCCTTCTAATTGACCGTCTCTTTACAGCCCGCCCAGGCCAGCGCGAGTCTACTGCTGACCCCACACGTCCCAGTGGGGGAGTGAAATGCACTGTGCTCTGAGCTTCCTAATGATTGTTTTTTAGGCAACACGAAATCATCCATGATGGTTTGTTTGTTTGTTTTTTGCCTCTTACTCACCTGAGGGGCCTGTTTTGGTGATCTACATTTGTATTGTCTGAGAGACTCGAGGAAGAAGTAGATCAGAGTGTAATAGCAGTATTGGATGTATCCAACAGAAACTTGCATAAATGTCTTTGTGCTCGTGGATTTTACTTCCAAATTCACCTTTTCAGTATTCCGGTCATTCATTTTTCTGCAACAGAGTTATTTTGTGTGCATTTGTTCTTCACAGTGTTGTGCTGTATCTCAGTTTCTCCCGGGATGTACAAACGAAAAATGATAATTGGGCTGTTGTGCCAGCTTCCTGGTTCTGGGGCTTCTGCCAACGCTGTCCTTGATTGAGGACCACCCTTGGCTTTGTGCAGGTTATTCCATCCCCCACCCCACATCCACCCCTGCCTCTGCAAACTGCTTGACTGCAAAAACAACACTCCCTTTTCTCCTCTTTAACATCTATCTCTCTTTAATATTAATAGTTCACACTTTTAAGGATGCATAACTGCCAGCCACAAATTGTTAAGCTATGCAGTTCTTTTCTGCTCTATTACTGAACAGTCTGGCGGGAGTTTGCCTTTTCAACATTGGTTATTAATTTTATTTTTCTAGTGCAATAAAATAAATAAGTGGTCTGCTGTAGGTGTGAGTTAATGAGGATTTGAAATGGATTTCAAGCATTCTTGTTGAGTGCTTATGATGCAGGTGTGATCTCATGAGTCAATTACCAGAACCAAACAGTTCAAGAGCCATAAAGCTCACCCACCATGGCATTACTAAATTAATAGATTAACAGCTACAAATAGGAAAATGTCAGATGTTAAATATTTTTCATCAGTAATCAGTTGGAAGTTTGGGGTCCCTTATCTATGCTTATACAGTCTCTAAAGTACCTCAGCCAGAGTTAATTTCTGTTTTATTACTTCTCAGCTTATAAGCATTTTAATGCCAGATTGCTATTTGTTTGTTTTTTAAATTTGTATTCAATTTATTTAAAAGCAAAACAAAATAGTTCACCCATTTCTCCCACCCCCCACCTCTGGCAACCACCAGTCTGTTCTCTGAAGCTGTGAGCTTAATTTTTATTTTCTTAGATCTCTTTGATAACAGATCATATGGTATTTGTCTTTCTCTGTATGAGTTATTTCACTTAGCATACTGTCCTCAAGGTCCATACATGTTGTGGCAAGATTCGTTCCTTTTTATAGTTGAATCATATTCCCCCTGTGTGTGTATGTGTGTGTGTGTGTATCTCACAATTTCTTTGTTCATTTATCTGTTGATGGACACTTAGGCTGTTTCCATATCTTGGCATAGGGGTACATATATCTTTTTAAATTAGTATTTTCACTTTCTTCAGATAAATACTCAGAAGTGGAATTGCTACATGATATGGTAGTTCTATTTTCAATTTTTTGAGGAACTTCCATATCATTTTCCATAATGGTTGCACCAGTTTATATTTCTACCAACAGTACACAAGAGTTCCCTTTCTCCACATCCTTGCCAACACTTGTTATTTCTTGTGTTTTTGATAATAGCCATTCTAACAAGTAAAGTGATATCCCATTGTTTTGATTTTCATTTCCCTGACAGTTAATGGTGTTAAGCATCTTTTCACGTACCTGTTGGCCATCTGTATGTCTTCTTTGAAACAAAAAAAATGTCTATCCAGATCTTCTTCCCATTTTTTAATTGGATTATTTGGGTTTTGCTATTGAGTTGTATGAGTTTTTTACATATTTTGGAGAGTAGCCCCTTATCATGTACATGATTTACAGTTATTTTCCCTCATTCAGTAGGTTGCTTTTCCCTTTGTTGAAGGTTCCCTTTGCTGTGCAGAAGCTTTTGGGCTTGATGTAGTCCCACTTACTTATTTTCACTTTTGTTCCTTTTGCTTTTGGTGTCATATTAAAAAAAATCGTCATCAAGAGTCATGTCAAGAAACTTACATCTATGTTTTCTTCTGGAAGCTTTATGGCTTCAGGTATGATGGTCAAGTGTTTATTTTGAATTAATTCTGGTTTAGAGTGTAAGATAGTAGTCCATTTTCATTTTCTTCTGCATGTGGCTGTCCAGTGTTCCCAAACCATTTATTGAAGAGACTGTCCTTTATTGTATATTCTTGGCTCCTTTGTTATAAAGTAGTTGACTATATGAGCATGAATTTATTTCTGGGTTCTCTGTTCTGTTACACTGATCTATGTGTATTTTTAGGCCAGTTCCATACTGTTTTGATTACTATAGCTATATAATATAGTTTGAGATCTGGACATATGATTGCCTCCAGCTTTGTTCTTTCTCAAGATTGCTTTAGCTGTTTAGGTCTTTTGTAGCTCCATACAAATTTTGGATTTTTTTTTTTCCATTTCTGTGAAAAAAATACCATTGGGTTGTTTTTTTTTTTTTTTTAATAGGATTGCATTGAATCTGTATACTGCTTTGGGAAATACAGATATTTTAACAATATTCTTTCAATTCATAGACATAGAATGTCTTTCCATTTGTGTGTTCTTAATTTCTGTTTCTCACAGTTCATTATTAGTGTAAAGAAACATAACAGATTTTTGTGTACTGGTTTTATATCATGCCACTTTACTTCTGAATTAGTTCTAATAGTGTTTTGGTGGCATCTTTAGGGGGTTTGTATATATGATATAGTGTCATCTGCAAACAGTGACAGTTTTACTTCTTCCTTTCCAATATGGATACTTCTTTTTCTTGCCTAATTGCTCTGGCTAGGACTTCCAATATTATGGTGAATAATAGTGCCAAGAATGGGTATCCTTGTCTTGATCCTGACCTTAGAGCTTTCAGCTTTTTCCTATTGAGTATGATGTTAGCTGCGGGCTTGTTGTATATATAGCCTTTATTATGTTGAGGTTTGTTCCCTCTATACCTGCTTTGTTGAGAGTTTTTATTATAAATAAATACTGATTTTTTTCAAATGCTTTTTCTTTATAAGATTTTTATCCTTCATTTTGTTAATCACACGGACTGATTTGTGAGTAGTGAATCATCTTTGCATCCCTAGAATAAATTCCACTGGATTGTGATATATGGTCTGTTCAGTATATTGTTGATCTCAGTTTGCTAATATCTTTTAATGAACTGGCACTTAAAATACTTTTTCTTGTATTTTATTGAAGCATAGAGTCCAGTGTGAGCATTCACTTGTGCATTTATCCAGCCTTTGTTTCAAAGAGCCTACTGTACTCTGGGCACAGATGTTAGGTATAGATGTAAACTGGTGCACAGCCTCAGAAGGGAGATGCATGAGGGCACAGTCGTTGTGCCCTTTGAGGATTCAGGAGGAGCTGTTGCAGAAGGGTCAGAGGATTTGCTAATTCCTTGTTTAGAGTAGCTAGGAGCATGGAGTCTGTAGTCAGACAGCCCCGGTTCAAATCCCGATTCCATCACTTATGAGATATATGACTTAGACTAGTTACTTCTCTGTGACTTCCCTAAAAAATATCAGTATTCATGATACAGACTTAATGTCTGAATTAAAATCAGGAAATATTTATAAAGTCCTTAGAGTAATGCTTGGTACATGGGGAAAACATTATATATATATGTGTTTTAAACAAATCAAGTAAAATATATAATGTATATTTTGACCAAAGTAAAGACTAAAGAAAAGTATTGTGAAAAGTATAGAAACTGGCAAGCATTTTAATATTTGTTCTTAAATGTATGGAAAGTTTAGTTTATAGTTAGCTTGTATAGGAGTTTACTATTACTGGGTTCTATCTCCAGAAACTTGAACATCTATCCCCTGCATTTTCAGCTATTTTGACTTTCTCAGGTAGAGAAGTTTCTAAATGAAATGATCTGCCATATGTGCTGTTGTCTTTTCTCATTATTGGACATACCCAACAAAGGTTGAACCTTCATGAGATGTAGCTTTGGGGATGCCTGCATTGGGTAGGAGTGTGGATGGGGGTAAAACAAGTGAATTCCTAAGAGCCAATGATTTTTTTTTTTAAGTCATACTTTAGTCCATATGAGCTTCCCTGGTGGCTCAGATGGTAAAGCGTCTGCCTACAATGTGGGAGACCTGGGTTTGATCTCTGGGTTGGGAAGATCTCCTGGAGAAGGAAATGGCAATGCACTCCAGTATTCTTGGCTGGAGAATCCCAAGGACAGAGGAGCCTGGTGGGCTACAGTTCATGCTTGGGGTCGCAAAGAGTTGGACACAACTGAGCGACTTCACTTTCACTTTCACTTAGTCCATGGATGTGACATTGAGGGCAGGGGCCTGGAGAAATGGCAGTTTCTTTGGAGAAGATAGCTGGAAATGATTCACAAAGGTTGAAAGGAGAAAGTAGACAGTTTCAGTTGCTGGTCTCAAACGTGGGCTCCATTTTGTAGACAGTGGAGAGTCATTGCATGTTTTCAGTAGGGGAGTGACCTGGATTAAGAGGAGCATTAGTTTTGATCTTGAGGAGATTAATATGGGAACAGGTATCCAAAGACTGGAAACAGGAGTCCTGTTGAGAGACAAGGCCGCCACGTGGATAGGCGGGGATAGGTGAGATGATGTGTGAGAGGCACCCAAGATGACTTTGAACCTCTGAAACCGAGGCAGGCTGGCAGGATCAGAGTGTTTAATATGCAGTTCTAGCTCATTTAGTCATTCAACAAATGCTTATTGAACATACCCACTGCAGTGCTTGTAAGCCCCCGAGGATGACTGATCATGCTGCTTTCATGAAGAATGAAACACACATGCCTCCTGCATGCAGCCTAAAGACCATTGTGGTGAGCCTCATTATAGGGCACTGTATGCATTCTGTGAGAGGACTGTGGGAACAATGCCGGTTAGAAAAACAGAAGCTGCTTTCTCTGAACCATTCAGTTAGAAGGTCCTTCACCGTCAGACATTTTATGAAAATGTTTGTGTGTTTGCCCTGACCACAAGGAGATCAGGGCAGTGGAACTGAAGGTAGGTTTTATGTTCTGCAAACAAGTCATAGCTCCTGTCTTTTCACCTTAAAATACCTGACTACCTCTAAACTGGGGCTCCCCAGGTGGCTCAGTGTAAAGAATCCACCTGCCAGTGCTGGAGATGCAGGTTTGATCCCCTGGAGTAGGAAATGGCAACCCACCCCAGTATTCGTGCCTAGGAAATCCCATGGGCAGAGGAACCTGGCAGGCTGCAGTCCATGGGGTCACGAAGAGTCGGACACGCCTGAGCACACATGCACTTACCTCTAAACTGTAAGCACTCATCAAAGTGTCATGTTCCACTCGTGACTCCACTGCTGTCTGTCTGTCCTCAGGTTTAGAACCTTCCACTTTCTATTTCACTTCTTGCTGCAGTTTGAGACTGGGAATAGGTCTCTTGCTCCAAGGAATAGGTGGCCAAGCCTTTGAGAGCTGGTATGTTTCTGCAGAAATCATGTGTGTAGCACTTAGCAAGAAATGTCCCCAAAATTATAATAGATCTTTAAATAGAACGATTTTGCGATCACTGAGGTGCTCTATGGAAGGTTTTAAAATCTCCAGTGTCATAAAAATGTCCACCCATCCTTTGGAAAGCAGAGTAAAGAAATGTGGAATAAACACTTCCCCTAATATTTCCTGCCCGAAGGTGATTCAGACTCCTCCCCACTCCTCCAAAGTTAAAAGTCTGGAGAAGAGATAGGATTACATGCTTCGAATGTCAGGTTAGTATTTTTAACCCGAGCCCAGCACAGAAATGTGCAGCACCTTCCAAAGTCCTTTGTATACTTGCTTTACAAGCTAGTCCAGGCAGAAAGGTTGCCTTCTGCCCAGTTCTTTGAGTGTGTCTTGCTTCCTGTTCGTGTTGAGCGTGGAATTTCTGAGCAGCTCTGCTGCTCATCACATGTATTTGCCACACTTAGCACAGGCACACAAGTGGCCTCTGTCAAGTCTGATGAAAAGGGAAGCTCAGCACCCTTTTATGAACATTCTCCTTTCAACCTGTCAGGCTCTAAAATTAGATAGGAGTTGCTATCACCAGACGTTCTTCTCTGTGGAGGGCTTGCCCTTTACAGTTTTCCTTCATCTTCTGTGGATGAGCACATTCCATTACCAGTGATAATGAGCGTCCTGGTGTTTGGCTCACAGAGCACCGAGTCTGCACCAGGTTCACTGTGGGGGTGAAGATTGTGTGGGGAACTTAAATGGCTGCACATGTTTGAATATGTTAGTAAAACTGATCTTACTACTAACTGTATTATCTCCAGAAAAGTAATCATTTCAGCACAGAGAGCTGATCTTTTCATTCTCTTGAAGAACAGTAATGTTCCCTTCATTTGTTATGTTCACTTGCTCCTCCTTTTCCTTTAAAGGAAGATGTTTCTATTTATCTATTATATGAAACCAGATCCATGTGTGAAGGCACCTGTGGTCCAGGGTAAAACCACCTTCTATCTGGCAATGCCTCTGCCCAGTCACTCTGACAGTAGAGATGGGTCATTTCTGACATTTCCTCTCCTTTCCTCAAGAGTTTTTTAATTTAAAAGATTCAGCTCAAGATCTGTGAGCTCTCTGTTAAACAATCATTCCCTAGAATAATGGTTTTTAATATGCAAAATTAGAAGCTGCTTTAAATTGATTACTTAGCAGTAGGGTTTTCTTATGGTTCTCTCAAGCATTGTTTCCTTTCTGAAGTGAATTTGCCTTTTACTATTGAAACTGAGTTTTTTAGTAGACATAGTGAGATTTATATTATTGTGTAAATAATCTGTCCTCAAGGTTGTACACTGATGATTGTTTTGAGAAAGATCATCTTTCCAAGCAGACTTATTCTGCTTAAAACAGACATAATAAACAATAACCCCTATAACTGGAATAAGGCTTTTGACATGCTTCAGTGAGTCTCCTTTTCAAGAGGGTAACAAAAACAAAAAAGCAATAGAAAGCACAATACCTTTGCCAGAATATTTGTCCCTTGGATTCCCTGCTGCTGCTGCTAAGTCGCTTTAGTCATGTCCGACTCTATGCGACCCCAGAGATGGCAGCCTACCAGGCTCCCCTGTCCCTGGGATTCTCCAGGCAAGAACACTGGAGTGGGTTGCCATTTCCTTCTCCAATGCATGAAAGTGAAAAGTGAAAGTGAAGTCGCTCAGTCGTGTCCGACTCCTAGCGACCCATGGACTGCAGCCTACCAGGCTCCTCCATCCATGGGATTTTCCAGGCAAGAGTACTGGAGTGGGGTGCCATTGCCTTCTCCATTGGATTCCCTAGAGTCTAGTAATCATTGTCCTGGGGGTGGGAAGAATCTATGACAAAGTTTCTAATAGTTGCAAAATTGGGGGTAATTACTTACAATGAAGTAATAGCTTGAAGTGAATTACTTTGTAACAGAGTAGAAGAAACTCTGGACCAGGGACTTGGTGGTAATTTTATATAAACTGGCAGTGTTACCTTGGCTGGTACTTGATGGATCTTGGGTTTGTCCTTTGTAAAATAAGATAGGGTGTCCCACTAGATGAGGTCCCAGAATGACAGTCTCTCCTTGTATCTGAAACAGTTTGAATCCCCAGAATTTGGGGTGATCACCTTGATCACCCAGGGCTGAGAAAAAGCTGACACCAACTTTCTTTCCCAGGCAGCACAGTGTTGTGACTACTTGAAAATACCCATCTCTGTCCTCTATCAAGAAATAGCTTGGACTTCCCAGAGAATGTGATTCCTTATTGCTCGGTTGTGCACATGTTCTTGGTTTCAAATGTAGACTAACACCATTATGTTGCTGTGAGAGTCTCCAAAATGAAGTATATAAATTTTAAAGGAGAGGAACTCAGAATTTAGGAAGGAAGCTTTCTAAAGTCAGTGTCTGATCAATCTTTGGTCGGCTTACTAATGTCTAGAACTAACTGTGGCTTTAACTGCTGTCATGATGTTTCTTTTTCATCTGTGGGGTCCCTGATGAAGGTGTGTATCAAAATGCCTCGTCCCTCTTAGTGGTCTCATGGGTGCTTCCAACGACATTCTTAGATTCTTCAGTGGTGCTAGTGTCTGTAAAGGTGGACAGGTGTGCCAGGGGAAAGACCTGGTGCTAACGTTGGTGTCACAGGCTCCTGGTTGAACTGGATCTGTCGCATGAACCATTTGCTCTGCTGCTGACGGGAACGGGGAAGACCCATCACGTGATGAGCTGTGGGCCCTGGATGACAGACAGACCTTTTCTGTTACTCAAGTGGATGTCTGCTGGATCCTCTGTGAGCACTTTGTTGTCCTATCCGTTAAGGGTTCCTTTATGGCTTTGGCATTCCATCAAAGGGCTGTGCCCACAGTGGACAGAAAGAATGGATGTGGGTTGTCAGCTTGCTCTCATTTGGTTACAGTTATGAGGGGAAAAAGTAAGTCTCTTTGCTTTTTAGCTTGAACCTGGGTGTTGTTGCAGCAATAAACTACCGAAAATAGCCTATGGGTTCAAGCTTCAGCAGTTGCCTCCTCATCAAGCGCTAATGGCTTTTGTAGCACATAAATATATAAAGTGCAGTATGGTCGTTGTATGTTACTAATAGTAGTTCGAGGTTTGTACTGCTCCTACCATAGCTTCACTGTAGCTAGTGAGAGGAGCCAGGAATACCAGGTGGGTTTGAGGCTAGTGTGGCAGAGGTTCTGAGCAGGGTCACCATGGCGAGGAGGGACCTGAGAAGAGAAAGGACTGAGTGCCTGCCTGGGTGTGGGGTTCTTGGTACAAGATTGTGATTCTGAGAGCTGGCAGTCGGGTGGCTGAGGAGACGGTGAATGAAGAGACGGCTGCTCCCAGCTGAAATGAGAGAGCCCTGAAGAGGTACCTGAACAAGCTACACCTAGAGCACGTGGCCTCGGAGACGTAGACAGGCCGAGGCCACGTGAGGTCTCAGCCCTCAGCGGGGTGCACCCTGAGGGCCTTTCTGATCACGGGGACCTGCAGATGGGGAGGTGGAGGTCCCTAGCACAGCAGTTTACTGGAGCTCTCTGAGATGGCACGTGGGGGGTTTGCAGAGAGAAAAGAACACCACATATAGAAAAGTGCAAAACAGCAGCATTTGGCAGCAGGAAGAAGAGCTAGTAATGGATCAGTTAGAAAGGTTGAAAAAGAATTAGATACTCCACACAGGAAGCCAAAGAAGTAGTTGCCAGATAGGAATCAAAACAGATAAGGCCTGGGAAGATCCCAATTTGAACATGGCATTTCTAAACAATGGGAAAAAGAACTACTCTTTATTAAATGGTGTATAATAGTTGACTATTTGGGGAAAAGTAGTTAGATACCAGACTATATGTAAAAACAAACTTCATTTGGATTATAACTATAAATGTAAAAAATTCACAATGAAAATATAGTTGGGATGATGGAGTCCTATCTATACATGTGCTATCTGTCTATATTCAAGATACCACAAAGAAACTTTAAAAACCAGCTATAGAGTGAGAGGAAATACAAACAAAATATATGGCAGGAAAAAAGGTAAATACCCTTAATGTAAGAAGAGTGTCTGTTAATTGATCAGAAAAGAAAGCACACTAAAAGGGTAGGCATACTTTGTTCTCTGAGGAAGAGATATAAAATGACCAATAAACAGACGAAAATGTTTGCTAACTTAAAAACTGAATCTTAAAACAATGATAGGATAATGTTTGCCTACTAGGCCAACAAAAATTAAAATCCATCTTAACATCAACTACTAATAAGAAATTGACACTGTCATTAGGAGCTTAAGCTGACACACCAGCTTTAGAGAATTAGTTGCCAGAATCTATTGAGTTTTTTTAAATTGGAATATAGTTGATTTACAATGTTGTGTTTCTTCCTGCTGTATGGCACAATGAATCAGTTATACATATACATGCAGCCACTCTTTGGGTCATATAAGTCATTACATAGTATTAAGTAGAAGCAGAGTAGGTCCTTATTAGTTATCTATTTTATATATAGTGTATGTATATGTCAGTCCCAGTCTCCCAAGTTATCCCTTCGCCCTTTTTCCCTCTGGTAATCAGAAGATTGTTTTCCACATCTATAACTACTTCTAATCTGTAAATGAGTCTATTTGTCTCTCTCTTTTTTTTTTTTAGATTCCGCATATAAGCAGCATCATACAATATTTGTCTTTCTCTGACTTACTTCACTCAGTATGACAGCCTCTGCTGCTGCTACTGCTGCTGCTGCTGCAGCTTCATTCAGTATGACAGTCTCTAGGGTCATCCATGTTGCTGCAAATGGCTTTTCGTTCTGTTTTATGGCTGAGTAGTATTCCGTTGTGTTTATGTACCATGTCTTCTTTATTCATTCCTCTTTTGATGGACATTTTGGTTATTTTCATGTTTCGCTATTGGAAATAGCGGTGCAGTGAACATTGGAGTGCACCTTCTTTTTGAATTCTCGTTTTCTCCAGACAGATGCCCAGGAGTGGGATTGCTGGATCATATGGTAGTTCTGTTTTTAGTTTCTTAGGAAACCTCCATACTGTTCTCCATGGTGACTGTACCAATTTACATTCCCACCATGAGTGCAGGAGGTTCCCTTTCTCTATACCCTCTCTAGCATTCATTGTTTATAGATTTTGTTGACATGGCCATTCTGACTGCTGTGAGGCAATACCTTATTGTAGTTTTCATTTGCATTTCTCTAGTAATTCATGATGTTGAGCATCTTTTCATGTGCTTTTTCAGCCACCTGTATGGCACAGACCACCCGTGGGGGTCTTACTCTGTTCTCCCTGCCACTGACCAGTTGCTGCTCTCTCCTCCAAAGCTCCCTGTGTGTCCCAGCTGGTCTCCCCGCTGGTGAGGAGGCTTCTCTGAGTGTGGGAACCTCTCCTCTCCTCCAGTTCCCCATCCAGGGGTGCAGGGTCTGTCTCACTCCCTTTTTTTCTTTCTTTCATCCTACCTGGTTGTGCAGGAATTTTTCTTGTCCTTTTAGCTATCTGAGGTCCTCTGCTAGTGTTCAGCAGGTGCTCTGTGAGAACTGTCTCATTTGTAGATGTATTCTTGATGTACTTTTGGGAGAGGCGAACTCCACATCTTCGTATTCTGCCACCTTGACTCTAATTTCTCTGTTAAATTTTTTAATGCATGTACACTTTGATCTAGCAATCTCATGTCTAAGAATATATCCTACAGAAGTCATAATATGAGTATATAATCCCTTTTATGTAAAAGGGATTTATTCCATCATTGCTAACAACAGAAAAAAAAATAGTCTGAATAGCTTTTAGTGAGCAAAATGGTTAAATAAGCTTGTTAAATGGTTGAATACAATGAAGTTTTTTTTTAGTGAAGTTTTAAGTCTATCTTATAAGGAAATGGCAGCCCAGTCCAGTACTCTTGCCTGGAGAATCCCATGGACGGAGGAGCCTGGTAGGCTGCATTCCATGGGGTCGCGAAGAGTCAGACACGACTGAAGCGACTTAGTAGTAGTAGTAGTATCTTAAAGCAGAGACATTACTTTGCCAACAAAGGTTCGTCTAGTCAAGGCTATGGTTTTTCCTGTGGTCATGTATGGATGCTTTTGAACTGTGGTGTTGGAGAAGACTCTTGAGAGTCCCTTGGACTGCAAGGAGATCAGCCCTGGGATTTCTTTGGAAGGAATGATGCTAAAGCTGAAACTCCAGTACTTTGGCCACCTCATGTGAAGAGTTGACTCATTGGAAAAGACTCTGATGCTGGGAGGGATTGGGGGCAAGAGGAGAAGGGGACGACAGAGGATGAGATGGCTGGATGGCATCACTGACTCGATGGACATGAATCTCAGTGAACTCGGGGCGTTGGTGATGGACAGGGAGGCCTGGCGTGCTGCGATTCATGGGGTCGCAAAGAGTGGGACACGAGTGAGCGACTGATCTGATCTGATCTTAACCTGGAAATAATTCCATAATATATAGCTGACTAGGAAGAATCAGAATAAGTTTTATCCCAACATTCACCTGATTTTATTATGTACCACCATTTAATAATAACCTGTGTATGTGAATATGTGTAAATAGATACGTCTCTATAAGCATGTGAAAACATTCAGAAGGATCTACACCACTAGGGTGGAGGTACGGATGGAGAGGCAAAGGCAGAAACATTCACTGATGCCCTTTGAAAGGGCAGTGGTGGGGACAGTCCTGAAGGAGGCAGGCAGGTATGAGCTGTGGGTGTAGGTTACCATGGATATATTTGATCCGGAAGGAAGCAGGAGATAGAAATTTAGCTTGGGGGGCAGACAGGGTGGTGCAAAAGACTTGGGGCTTTGTTGTTGTTTTATAGGACAGAAGAAATTTGAATTTGTTTGTATGCCAAGGAAAAGGAGACAATACAAAAAGAAAAAATTGTGGTGATCAGAAAAGTGCAGTAGTAGTGAACTCTTCTGGGGTTCAGAGGGTGCATGAAGGTGGCAGAAGGTTTTTCAAGAATTCCAGCAGATGACTCCCATGAAGATAGGCAAAGCCAGATCCAAAGAGCAGCAGATGCAAATGGGTGGTGCTTGGAATGGAGGAAAATGGAAAACACTGGAAACAGCTACTCTGGAATTGATTAGAAAAAAGTGTAAGAAAGACATTTGGGAACGATATA
Organism: Bos indicus; assembly: GCF_029378745.1. Taxonomy (NCBI): domain Eukaryota; kingdom Metazoa; phylum Chordata; class Mammalia; order Artiodactyla; family Bovidae; genus Bos; species Bos indicus. The sequence continues at coordinate 44,935,989 of NC_091768.1, forward strand.
GCAAGGACAAGTCAAGAAAAAAACACAAGTAATTCATTTATGTGGAAAGAAAAAAAGGCATAAGGTCAGAGCCCATGAGTTCAACTATTATTAATCTGTAATTAAGTGAATTGGCACTTCCTGAGTGCCCAGCAGCCCAGAGGAGGAAAAGGAACCCAGTTGGTTAGGTTAGAATTAGAGGATTTCAGGCATTAGTGATACTTTAAGGGTGACAAGGGTCACCCTAAGGGTCACAAGCTGAGCAAGAAAACCCAAGGCAGGCTGACAGAGCCAGAGAGATATAAGGGACTAAATGTTGTAATGAAAGTTTTTTTGTTTTTTTTTTAATTGAAGGATAATTGCTTTACAGAATATGGTTGTTTTCTGTCAAACCTCAACATGAATCAGCCACAGGTATGGGTATATATATATAGCCCCTCCCTTTTGAACCTTCTTCCCATCTCCCTCCCCTTCCCACCCCTCTAGGTTGATATAGAGCCCCTGTTTGAGTTTCGTAATGAAAGTTTTTTTTAAAAGGAAAGAAAAAAGGCAGATACCTCAGGAGTAAGGAAGAGAAGGTAGAACAAGAACAAGTTGCAGTCACGGGGGAAATGAGTTCCTTTCAGAAGCGCTCCAGGTTCTCAGGGCCAAGGGATGGGTGTTTGCAGTACCTGTCGACTTGACTCTGGAGATGTTAAGTCCATGACAGAAGGAATTAACCAGGTCGTATTCATCTGTATGTCTCAGCACAGTGCTGGGCACATAATGGACATGCAGCAGGTATTTGAAAGAACAAGTGGATAGGGTGTGGTGGCAGCAGAGATCAAGCCTATAAGGCATCCAGGCAGGACAGGCGCACCAGTCACTGAAAGAAAATCACTAGTCACTAAAGAAAATCACAGGGGAACTGGGCCAAGAGAAGTAGAGTCTCAGATTGAATTGTCAAGGACTGTGGGAAAATACCTCATTGTGGTTGATGTAACTGAGGAGGCTAGAGGGGATGATACAAGTCAACAGCGTGACTAGTTTTTTGAGCCTAGATCCACCTGCATCAGGAGAGCCAGCAGATGTGCTAAATCTGCAGATTTGGGCATCCACCCCACACCGTGGGGTCTGAATTCCTGGGAATGATGCCTAGGAAACAGCATTTTTAACATGTTTATGCCAGATGCTTGAGTGATTGAAGTCGCTCAGTCGTGTCCAACTCTTTGCGACCCCATGAACCGTAGCCTACCAGGATCCTCCATCCATGGGATTTTCCAAGCAAGAATACTGGAGTGGGTTGCCATTTCCTTCTCCAGGGGATCTTCCCGACTCAGGGATCAAACCTGGGTCTCCCACATTGTAGGCAGACACTCTACCATCTGAGCCACCAGATGCTTAGGTCTAACCGATAAAGTTCAGGAACCACGAGTGTAGATTCTGAGGTGGTGCTTTTTGATTGGGCCGGGTTTGGAAAGAGCAAGGAAATGAGGAGCTTCTCCTCATTACTGAGCAGATCTACAAAGAAAATACCCACAAAGCCTCTGAAAGAAAAGTTTTGAATGAAGTGGCTTCAGGAGGAATCACTTGCCATTCCATAGATTCCATAGATGGAAATGGCATAAAATACTGCTCTGTGTCTATATAGAGAAATTTGAAAAAACCTATATACATATATATTAAGTATGTATGTTCCAGTCTGAACTAACCTTCTTTTAAGGAGTTGTCTTGAAGATGATATTGTTGTAACCATCCTCGAAGTGCTCTTTCACTTTGGGACAGTGTTTACAATGTTGTTATTTTAACATGTGAACCACAGCAGCTTAAAGCTTCGGTATATTCTTTGCAGCTACAGGCATAAGGGAGCCTTTGTGCTTTGGATTGTGTTCCTTTGTCCTGGAAACAGATGGAAACAGACCAGTTCAGGCACTGGAAATCCTCCTGCAGGTGGTAGCAAAGAGGAGGGTCTGAGAGCTTAGTGGGGACAGAGGTGCACCAGTCCAGCTGACTGGTGCAGAGGGGCTGTGGCCTGAAGAGAGCTCAGTTGGACCAAAGAGGGAATAGGTGCGGGGCTGGGGTTGGAGGGTAGGTGGGAAGTTGGGAGGCAGCCGTATTCGTTAAGGTAGAATCACTTGAGACCGTTCGCTCCCTGATGCGGCTGCCTCTGTGCTTAGTTTACTCCTGATCGAGGGCCCTGTGTGTTAGAGCGTTACCCCAGTCCATCCCTTGTTCCTCTGCCGCTGCATTTACTTGTCCTGCCCACACAGGTACTTTCTATTAGGGGCTGCTGACTGGCACTCAGTAACTTTACATAAGACTCTGTCCTGTTGAATGATTTTGAACTCTGCAGTGTTTTCTCCATGATTCCTTAATGACCAAATTTACGTATTCTCTCAGTATTTCTCTCCAAAGTCGGAAGCAAATGCTTGTTATACTATTTCTTGGCAGGTTCTAAACAAACAACCAGACTTGCAAGCATTAATTGTGAGCCTGTAGTGCCTTTCTCCAAATCTGCCTCGACTTCCCCCTCTCCCCTGCCCACCCCTCACTGTTTGGCACCTTTCTACAGTAGAACCGCTACCTTAAAAAGCTTTGGATAGACTACGGCTCCAAGTTACAGTGACTGCAGACATATGTGTCTTTGTGTCTTACTGTTTGAATAGCATTTCACGTTCTCTTGCTAACCTTTTTCTCTTATTCCTTTTACCCAAAATGTAATGAATCTAGAAATGTTAACTGAACTTGCCTGAGTATGTCCAGATTCAAGAAGGTTTGATGAGCCTTCATTATCAATACTGGAGAAAGTGTCATTGTTTAATCAAAACAATAGGATTTCTGTGTTGTTCCTCATCTACTCTATAAAGCTCACACGCATTTTGTTGTTGCTAACATTTATTTAGTAGTTGAACATAGAAAAATGAAGAAGAGTTGAGTGTCTTAACATTGAAAGAGGAGGTTGAATATAAACTGTCTCTCCTAGAGAAATTGTCTTCCTCAATTGGACTGTTTGGCAGAAGAGCCAAATCTGACTTTCCAGCGCTGGGGGGGATGCTCACGAGCAGAGAACTGAACGCCTCTTCTCTTAGTTGGGCCTCGTGGAGACCCTAAGAGGTGGGCATGACAGCCACATTTTAGGGATAAAGAAATAAGGCTGAGAACAGACAACTTGCCTGGGGTCACCTAGCTTTTGATAGTGAATAAGAATTCAAAGTCAAGTCTGCCTGAGTTCACTACTCCACACTGTCTCCATAAAAACTGAAATAGATTTGTCATCACCTAGCCCTTTAGTGGTACTGGATTTTCACTGTGCCACTCTGCGTCTTAAAGAATTTACTACCTACTTTTCCCATGTAAAAGTATTCAAGTGCTTACTCAGGAATGTGAAATCTAACTACTCTGCTTTCTTTTGTTCTAGATTTTCTACCCTAGCAAGGATGGTACAAAGATTCCAATGTTCATTGTGCATAAAAAGGGCATAAAATTGGATGGTTCTCACCCTGCTTTCCTATACGGCTACGGTGGCTTCAACATATCTATCACACCCAACTACAGGTAAGCGTGGCACCTCTGTGTATCTAATCTTCTGCAAACAGTAGGAGAAGCCAGAGGCTGGTCTAGACTGTGTCTGCACCTGAACCCCCTTCCCTTGGTCTTTGTTCATTGTGTGTATTTATTAGGCCTGTTCTGTGTTGGGAGTTGAGATGAGTGAGGAAGTGTACTTACACGTTTTCTTTTCTGAGCCAGTGGATATGCTGGTAGTTTCAGCAGAGACCATCCAAGGTGTAGGAAAAATGTTGAAGGAAAGACCGCATGAGTGTCTGGTCTGATCACCTACCTCAGCTCTCCTTCCTGTGATCTTCAGCATCCAGAAAGTTAGCACCCAGACCATCCAGAGCCTCTGGCTGCCGAAGCCTGTCATTTCCCCAGTTACTGAAAGAAAGAATGATAAATTTCAGAAATAGTTTCAAAGAAAAACTAATTTCAGTTACAGCAAGCAGAGAAATAACCTCAGTACTAATACAGTTAGGGTCAGTGGAAAGAGAAGGAGAAAAACATAAAATCTAAATTTTGTAAAGAAGCTTTGTGCTATAGTTTCTTCTGTTTGTTTCTAGAAAACATCCTCCAGCCCTGGGCACTCCATTCTTATTTTCTGGTCTGTGTCCTTGATCTCTTCTCTCTCTCACATGCCTAGTTTAACATGTAAATCTCTGAGAAACCCGTGTAAAATTCATACTTCAGAAAGAGCTTTCTTTTTTCCAACTTAATTTGGAGAAAGATACTGGAAAAAATGGTGTAGCAGGAGCGAGTACTGGGTGCTCACACGAGGGCTGTGTCAGGTGGCTTGGCAGCGTTTTGTTTGCCAAGACAGTTGTTCAAAGCGAGGTATACTGAATGCTCGTGAAAATGTCTGAGCTTTGCAGTTAATCAGTCAGAAGTTTTACATGACTTAAGTGAAATATGTACGCACTGGGCTCCCGTTCAGATGATACCACGTGTGGAGTGTCTTCAGGGTTGCGTGTGTGGTGGAGGCAGCCAGTGCGATCCTCGCCGGGCACTTCGTGGCAGTTAACCCTTTTACCGTCTCGCAGTGTGTCCAGGCTCATCTTCGTGAGACACATGGGTGGTGTCCTTGCAGTGGCCAACATCAGAGGAGGTGGCGAATACGGAGAGACGTGGCATAAAGGTGAGGCGTGTTCTCTGCAGAAACACAAATATGGCGCAGTCTGAGCTGAGGGGTTAGGAGCAGAAGAGATAAGACAGATGAAAAATAAGGATGCTTCCAGACACACTGCTGGCAGTACCCCCGCCTTTCTAAATTGAAACTGTAGTTTCAGTGTCTGTTTAAATTAACAGCTCAGGCTTTTCACATTTTCCTTTGCAGTCTATTTTAATGAAGTACATATTTTTCAGAAGCATCCCCTTCATACCATAATCAATTTTTTTAGCAATATATGGGGTACATTTTTATCTATCACTGTCAGAAGTGAGTCTGGGGGATAACTTTTGGTATTTATTGTGTCCTCT